>NW_017732511.1:299883-324675 GCF_001890085.2 Hipposideros armiger | reverse complement strand
GCCATCGCCGGCGACTCATGGCAGCCCAGCTCCAGGTTGAGCTGTTGTTCAGCATCTTAGCTGTAGAGGGCAGTGTCATTGGCCCTCATATGTGGGATCCGAACTGGGGGCCTCTGGCGTCCCAAGCCAGTTCTTAACCATCGCGCCACTCGGCCGGCCCTGTTGAGTGAATTTTTAAAGGACTTCATGTGATAATGTTTTAACAGTTTTTGGGGAATAATTATAAATAATGAAGGCAGACGCAAAAGAATATTTACATTTCTTGATAGCAGCTGATAAAAAATCTTTTGTTTTAGAAAAATGGTTTTCAGAGGACTAACTTCCTTTGTAGTGGCATTCCGTCTATTCATTACCGGTCTTTGCAGTGTAGTGCACTTGTCTGCCCTCTGTCTTTACACTCAGGTACAAGCCACATTCACTCCGTGTCCCCACCTTCCTATAAAACCAGCACAAGAAGGTCGCTAAAAACAGATAAAAAAAAATGCTTTATGTGCCAGCTCATTTTAACAGAAAGAATTAAATAACGCTAACTGCAAACAGAATTTGCTACGTGGTCACCATTAAAGATGATAAGCCGTTTGGCATTTGAAATTTTACGGCAGAGGCATCTCCAAGCTCTTAATGAGCCATGTATCTCTCAGATTATTACAAGGATTATGTGGTAAACTTAATTCTGGCTAATAGTAAATTAATCAGTTAATTTTATATTAATTGAAATTTGGTCCTTAGGTGTTATTTAGAGGCCATGCTTCCAGCCTCGACTTCTTGTAGCACATGTCAATCTCTAATGTGGATGTAGGTGGGAGAGAGGGTGGGACACGCACTGCAGAATACTTCATTTGACAGAAATCCTCTGCCCCTCGGCCCTGTACTTCATCTTTTAGTTTCTCATTCAAAGCATGACTAACTCAGTTAACCTACACAGCCTCGTTTATTGTTCCTACTGCACGGCAAATTGAAAGCTCTAAACCAGAAGATTTGGCAAAGCAAGCTGTGAGACTTGATAGCTGATGCTGACTTTGAAGGAGTAAACATAGTAACTAAAAAAGCAGGCGCCAATATTCAGAAACTGTAGTCAGACTAGTAATAATAATAATGGATGGTCAATAAAAAGTTTAAAATTCAGTTCTTTCTGTTTAAGGACTCAAGGAATGATAAACATTTAGAACTAATTTCTATCAAAAAGGATAAAAAGAGATTTGATTGTAATAGGGAAGTTCTAGAAAGTTCTCTTCTCCTGAATACTTTATTTTTGGACATGGTGTAAATATGAGACATCATGCTACCTACCATCTTAGAAGACGCATTTTCCTAAAATAATCGTTTTAAGGATGCACATGTCATTGTGAATTTCTCTGTGTAATGAAGGACTTTATGTGCATGTGAGAGACTTTGTCTTTCTATACTTTAAAAAGGATCATTTTTCTTGATGAAACAGGATGACTACATAAATGCTGTAATCTGTGTATGTGCTTTGGTAAAAGAAAATGGCTTTCTGAATGTCATTTGACTTAGTTTGAAATTTTTGTAAGGTAACCTCTTTATCCATTCCAAGGAGAAAGCCAAAGGGAAGTTGCAGAGGAAGCTATTTATGCAAAATTAATGTCAAGAAAGGCTGAAATTATGTGGGGTTTTTTACCTATCCTCGGGCTCTTCAGAGTAGAATACAGCCAGCATTCCTTCTGGGAAATGTCACACAACGGTGATTAAAACCTTAGTGTTTCCTCTAAGTGCCTAAGGAACCAACAGCGTTTACTGGGTTTTGGTGTAATCACCCAGAAGACCTTGTAGAGAGGCAAGATAATTAAAGAAGAGGCCTCAGAACTGGACAGAATCCAAGTCATGTGGTGTGACAGTGGCCAAGCCTGAGATTCATTATGGGATTCTAAGACATTGTTATTTTGGTTTTTATCTTAAATTTTTCTTTGGTAATAAACCTTTCTAATTGTATCAGCCAGTCCAGTGCTATTTTTCTAGACATTCACTCTTACTTTGGAGAAATAAAACTAAAGATTTGTACTTTTACATAATTGATAAACCTTTAACTGAAATCTGATCAGTATGGGTTTGCCTGTGAATCTCTGAAAATTAGCTTGTTCATAGGACACGCTGCTCCAAAATATGGGTTTTTGCTGACTACACCTAATAATGTACACTTCCCTTAAATAATCCTAAAATTTTCAAGGTTAGAATTTCTTATTTGGGTGGGCATGTGACAAAGAATTTAGACTGTATCATCTACGCCCGCACTGTGCGATATGATAGCCACCAGCCATAGGTGGCTATTTAAATTTAAATACAATTAAAATGTTAGTTCCTTACTCATATCAGTCATGTTTCAAGTTCTCAGTGGCCACATATGACTAGTGGTTACCATATTGGACAGTACAGATGTATCTAGAACATTTCCATCATTGGAGGAAGCTCTTTTGGTCAACACTTGGATAACCATTGCCACCACCTCCCCTCTGTGTATAAATATCTTTAAAAATCAGAGATGATGCATACACCATAACTTTGCAATCGGTACTCTGCCATCACCTCCCAGTACCTAGGCAACAAAAGCTAACTCCATGATAAATATTCATACCAACCTGAGAGCTAGAAATCGAGCCCCAAGAAGCAGGTGGCTAAGCTGGCTTTAGCAGACACAAAGATACTTGGAAAAAAGAGTAATAACTTTTTACAACCTCAGTAATAAGTTGAATGAACAGATTGACCTCATTATTCTCCTAATTATACTAGGAGACCTAGGCTTTTCAGAATTCTGAATCCCAGTTATTTATCTGGATTGCTAACAACCTCTCTTCCTCCATGTCTTTTCCTGGTTATATTTCCAAGGGAAATTTAGTCTCACAATGGATTGAGAGGGCTAATTTTTAATATTCAGAGGTTGTCCGTCTGTCTCAGGGTAATCTGAGTATGTGTGAGATTAAAACCAGGTATAGAAATTGTTCTTGGGTTGCCAGCCTCTGGCTCTGACTCTCCTCCAGTTAAGGCACACATCTCACGAATGCTCAGAGCACTCATTCCTTGTGGAATAGGTGGGGAAATGTCATACCCGGAACAGAGGTGAGCTTCCCCGGGGCCTGAAAGCCACATGGGCTCTGTCTGACTTGTGATCTGATTTCAGAACAAAGGATTTTGAAAGCTGCCTCCATGTTGCCACTTTTCAAATATATGCCAGTATTATTATTTTAGTATCTAAAAAGTAGTGAAATGGTCTCGTTGATATTATTCCATTGAACAAAGTAGGTAATCTAGGTTGTAACAATGTATATCTCCCCTTATCAGACTTAACAAAGCTGTTATAATTTTGAAGAAAAAGAGAAGCACTTAGACACATTGTAATGTTTTTCCTAAATTTGTTCTAATTTGGAAGACCTTTGACTTGGAGACTATCTTACTTAAAAGGAGGTAATAAAATTGGAATACAGCAGATTAATTTAGATTTTCGAGTCATGAATCCCAGGGTTTTCCCAAGAGCTACGTTTCCTTTTCTACTGGATCAGCTATTCATTTATTTCATTCAAAATTTTCTGAGTGTTTTTTCTTTGTCCCTAAGAGGCTCTGGGAAGATGGATGGCTGCTCCGTGACGTCACTGGCAGTCTGAGAAAGCCAGGTGCCTGCCAGACATTAAAACACACTCATTATCTTTCCTATAATCTGTTCCCTTGTTTTCGCAGAAATTCAAAACCTAAGTGGATCCTGGTTGTAATGAAAAGAATCATCAGTCCTTTTTACATCTGACATTAGGGTAATTTTGTTACGCATATTTGTTTTCAACTACTTTTTAACCCAATAGCCTGCATTCAAAATGCTGTCTTGCTTTATGGAGAGAATCCAGCTCATGCTTCAGCTATTAGCAATCTTAAAAGTTGAAAATGAAATGCTTATAGCAAATGGCTTAGTAAGATCTGTTGTTGCTCTCCAAGGATCATGCGTAGCAATAATAGGGAACTCTATGGAAGTTGTTATTTGATACAAAACCATCCCAGTTTTCACCACATGTAGATCGAAGCCTCTCCAGGCTACTGTGTCCTCGTCCATGGCCTCATGGCCCCATCAATGGCCCTTCAGTGGCTGCCAGTATTTATTTCAGGCTGCTTCTCCCTCTGTAAGTAAGTGTGACTTGCTAGCCCCCTCTTCATCTCTCCTTAGATACCATGTACCCCAAGCTCAGTGAGTCTAAAATGGAATTGATTCTCCCTCACTTGTACCTAATACCTTGTTCTTGAATTTCTTAAAATCACTGTCCCTTCCACCCAGTTTCTCAGACCATACCTGAACGGTACCTTTGGTTTCTCCCCATACCCAGGCTGAGAGGAACCCTGATCCTGGCTGGCCTCTGTGCCTACCTCAGTGTCCCTCCCTCTTTCAATCCCCTCCACAGAGACCAGCCATTGATTCATTGATGAATCCATTCAGTGTGTACACAGCATCTGCCTGTCCCAGGCACTTTACTAGATAGGAGGGACATGTGGGTGAACAAAACAGACTTGATCCCTGCCCTTGTGGAGCTGAAGGCTTATGGGCGAGGACTGACATTCAACTAGCAAGTAGCACGATCAAGAATCCTGAGTGATGTTATAGCTGTGTTTGTGCATATCTCAGCATGTCCTTCTTCAGTGGTTTTCCGTCATCTTTGGGATAAAAATCTAAACTCTTTAGCTTGTACGCAAGGCCCTTCATAAACAAGCTGGAACCTGCTGATAAGCTGACAGATCCCCCCCGCTCACTGTGTTTCCTAGGTTCTGTGACTGTGCTTCTTTGGAATGTCTTGGCCCCTTGTTTCTGGACAAACAGTAGTATGGAGCTCAAGCACCGGCACTTCTTGTGAGCCTTTCCTGGTTTCTCATGCATGATGTCTCTCCTCTGTGTTCCCATAGCCTCTCTATGCCCCATCACTGACCAGTTCACCAGCACAATATTTATTTTCTCCTCCAAAATACTGCGAGCCTTGGGGGCAGAAATGGTGTTTTTTATCAATTGATCCTTAGTATCTAACAACATCTAGCACATAATAGGTGCTCGATAAATCTCATGGTAAGAGATGCCTACAAACGGAACTGTTGTATTGATGGAGGTAGTAACAGCTGGCTTCTACACATGTTCAAGAAAACACAAAACCCCTGTCAGAGAGCTGGTGAGAGAGATTCTGTATTTGGTGGGATATTGCCTGCATGGTATTTAACTTTTCTGATTCTAAGTTGTCACTGCTTGGTTTCCATTACATAATTAACTATTTTTTACCAAGCTCCCAAATGTCTTAATTGAGCCTGTCATATGTTAGGAATTCTATTTCTGGGTATTGTAGGAACTGTTGTCCTGGTGGTTTTTTCTGTATATGAGCAATTTGGCTCAGTGAGATGATGATGTTTTATAACTCATTAATGCCTCTACTCAGATATTCCCTGTCACCTGTCAGTTACCACTGGGACAGATTCCGCAGGCCATCAGAGCGGACTTGTTTGCCATATCAGTCCTGTGCCAAGGATCAGGGGAGCACAACGAATCCAGTGGCAGATGGGAACCACACGCTTGGCCTGGTGTGTGTACGCACGGCAAGCAAACCCAGTCACGTCTTTCTCTCTCCAAAGAGAGAATTAACTTTAATGTTACTTTGGCTAATGCAAAGTATCAAAATCAAATTAAGTACAACATAGGAAATTTGAAGAGGTTACCCATAAAATGGAAAACAATTTGATTCCTATGGAGTCCAAATCTGGCTGAATGTGTGGGGTCTGAGATCATATACTTAGTGTGAACTCCTGTAATACCATATTGTGATGTTTAAAAGCATACATCTGTTCCCAGCAATAGATGAGCAGCATTTATTCGAACCATCCTGAGGCAGTAAGCAATGTTTGGTTAACTATTAGTTTTCAGTTGGTCGGTACTTAACCACATCTAGGGATATTCTTCAAGCTTTTATTGAGCTTTTGCTATGCATAGGCCTTGTGAGAGGCACCTGGGTCAATGATGACTGAGAAAAGGTCCCTGCTGTCAAGGAGATCACTGGCCAGCTAAATAGATGCTCCGAGTCCAGTGATTTCTGTGCGGTTCTTGGCCGGGCCTGTGCTGTATGCTTTTTCTTCTGCAAAACTCTGGAGGAAGACCCGCTGTCCTGGAGGTTAAATTGTTTAGTTTAATCCTGAGGGGATAAGTAGATGCTCTGCCGATGGCCTGGCACCTGGGACTGTCAACATCTATTACTGAAGTGACCCGATGAGATGGAATTAAAATTAGCCCGTGCAGAAAGAGCACATGAACCATCAATGAGATACGTAATTTTGTCCTGGAAATAAATGGGGAAGACATACATTTGTTTGCAACAATAGATGAGAAGCATTTATTTGAACCATCCTGATGCAGTAAACAATCTGTACTATGTGATCAACTTTCTCTAAAGAGTAAAAGCAACCACATCCCCCATGGTGTGTAACATGCCACAGAGCCTGCTCAACCTAAGCACTATTGGGGATGGGTCACCTATCATCAGATGCTCCCAGCTTTGGACTGCTATCTGCATTGCTCAGCAGACATTTATTTGAGCCCTTGCAAATGTTCTGGGTTCTGGGCGAGGCCCTGGGTGTGGACAGGTGAACCTAAAGGACACATGTGCTGTCTTCATGTAGCTTAGAGCCTTCTAGGGAGAGTAAGGTCAGGAGCAAGCGTGGTGGAGCACACAGCTCCCTTGTTTGTGATAGAGAAGGAGAAGGGAATTCAGTGTTTGCCGAATCAACTTCCTGACAATTTGTGTTTTTCACATACACACGCATGTTCGTTTTTATACCTTAGTACACAGCCCTTTGGTAAAGAGATGTGTGATGGGCATTTCTCTTTTTTTAAGTGGGAGAGAACAATCTAGGACCACTAAACCTTACTTTTGGGGGGATTCCCACTGTGGACAGCTGAAGAGGAGCCAGAGCCCCACCTGACCACAACACCCCGGTGGTGCAGAGGTGCCTTCCCCTTTGAGAGCTGGAGGAATTGCCTCAGAGAAAGAGCCAGTTGAGGAATTAGTGAACATGATTTTGAGTCCAAAGCCAATTACACAGAACTACATTGTCTTAAATTCCTTTGCTTTATAAAAAATTAAATTGTAATTTTATGATCCATAATGTCCTGGAGTCTTCCTCATGATGTTTACTTAGTTGTGGGAATTTCATTTTGAGAGAATTGTGCTTTGTAAAGGACCAACCCAAGCATTCAAAAAGAAAACCCCCAGATATTTATTGAGCACCTATTGTGTACTAGGTAGGCCCTAGTGATACAGCAGTGAACCAAACAGAGAGTACTCCTGCCTTCGTGGAATTTATATTCCAGTAGAGAAAGCTAGAAACAGAACCAAATACATCATATGCCAGGAATTATTAAGTGATAAGAAAAACAAAGCAAGGGAGAAAGGAGAGAGTGTGTAGTGGTATGCCTATGGACGTATATGTGTCCGTATTTTATATAAACTTGTCAAAGAAGCCTTTATGATTAAAAAGACATTTAGCAGAGACCTATAAGAAGTGAGGGAGCAAGTCCTACATTTTGGGGTGAAAGTCATTTCGGGGAAAAGGAATAGAATGTGCAAAAGCCCTGAGGTAGAAGTGTGTTCGATGTATTTGAGGAACGTAAGGTGACCACAGTGGCTGGAATGGAATGAGCAAGAGATGGAGTGGGTAGGGGTGACGTGCCCAGAGAAGTAACAGGAGGTCTGGTAGGTGAGGGGAAGGAGTTTAGATTTAATCCTGAGTGACATCATCTGACTGGATCACGTGCAAGGACCACACCAGCTGCCGAGTTGAGCAGATTGCAGTGCTGGGGCTAGGAGGCTGAGAAAACTGCTGCAGTCATCCAGGAGACCAATGGCGGTGGTTATTGGTTGTGTCCTGGATATATTTTGATGGTAGTGCAGACAGGATTTGCTTAGGAATTGGACAGTGGGTATGAGAGAAAGAGGAGGCGAGGATGACCGGGAGGGTTTGGCCTGAGCAGTTGGCGACGTGGAGTTGCTAGTTTGTGAAGGGGAAGACCAAGGAGTGAGCACATGGAAAAGAATGTTAGCTCTGAATCTTATCTCTTTTCTTTGCTCTATACAAGGAAAACTTGAAATTCAAAGGATGCATATCTCTGAATGTAAAAGTAAATATTGCAGTTGCCTACTTTCCGAGATTATTTGGGTCTGTGAAGTTGGCCTTCGCTTTCCATCACTGGCAGGGTTCTCTGGTCGTACAGTATGTTGGGTTCAGTGCAGCCCTTGTGGGTGGATTTTAGGCTTGCAGGGTAACTCTCACCATGGGCACGTTTCTGCCAGTGGGCACTTTCCACAGCAGCCTGAACGCTCTGCACACCCAGCAAGATTCTGTACCCTAATAGTGAGCCTGATTCTCCTGGATCTCCCGCAGCTAGCTACCCCCTGCCCCCAATATCAAGGGAAGCCCCTTCTTACCACAAGTTGCTTTCTTTCGTTTGGGTGGGGTGACTGGCACTGCTTCTGGGTCTCAGCTCTTTGGTGCTAGGTGACCCTGCCACCTCTCTCTGTCATTCCTGGAACAGTCTGTGTAAACACCACCAAGTTGACACAATTTGGCCCAATTATTCGGCAGCATTTTTATGGAGAGTGATTGTCTTTGAAAGCATGGAGATAAAGCCTTATTTGAGGAGAGTTGGTGGGGGAACAATAGCATCTGTGTTCTTTACAAGAACTAAACTAAGCTTGGGTGGGTGGATACTGCAAAGGCTTTCCCAAGAGTAGGAAGCAAAATGTAATTCTCCTCCTCGGTTGGGCTTTTTTTTCCTTGCCATTTCCGGCTCCTTAGCAAAGCACAGCGTGTGCCCCGAAGTGTGTGGTTGTGGAAGCATCTGTAGTCATTTCAGCATGTCTTACACGCTGTGAATAATTTAGGTGGGAGACAGAAGCCTCAAGTGGGAGACGGAAGCCTCACTGAATTCAACATAGCGTATCAATATTTTTAAGTAGAAATCTGAAGTTTTAATCTGCCTCCTCGTTTTCCACTGAATTAAACTCCTACCATTTTCTTAACTTAGACGAATGGGGACTCGGAAGTGACAGAAGATAAGAAGTTCTTGGTAAAAATGAAATAGAATGGGGGCAAAGCCATGGGGGAAATGTATTTGCCCAAACACGGTACCTTAAATAAAGTCATACTAAGTGTATTTAATGGTCTGGACGTGTACCATCCAATAAAAATGTAAATGAAATCTAATTAAAAGTACACTTGCAACTCGTCACCCTCAGGTGTTCTGTAGGCAGATGTGGCTTGGGCTACTCTATCAGCTCAGATATGGGACATGTCCTCCATCACAGGACGTCGTTTGGGACAGTGCTGGTCTAGAATATAAAGTAAGAACTACCTACGATAAATTACCATAGTTTCACTCATTGCGATCCAGCCCAGGGCCTGAGGGTAGGAATGCGCTGAAAGGCTGGGAGGAGCCCTCCAGTCCTCTGAAATGGTGTGATCTTGGAGGTGTTGCATGGGGGGAGGGGAGCTCACTTTTGCGTCCTTCGGTTTGGACCTCTGTCCTGCTTGTAACTCTGGCTGAGGACAGTAAAGAGTTACCATGTGGGTCTTATGCTCGCCTCTTTCCAAGACACCTAAATAGAAACATAACCTGTTTTAGTAGGAAAGTAATGGAATAATTTAAATGCATGAGGTCATAAGATGTATGAAGGAGAGGTGGGGGAGATTTTTAAAGCCCTACATGTATTGTGTTATCCTGCTCTCAATAAAAGCTAACCAGATGGAGGAATCTTTTCTTAACTCGATTGTAGATTACCAACATATTATTGCCGTATTTGTCAGTTACGTTTAGTCAGTTGTTTTCTTTTCTAGTGTGAAGAGCAGGCAAAGGGTGGTTGTTGTGCTTTTGCTTAGACCAGGCATGCTAGATAAATATTTACAAAGCTGACTGGCCTGTGAGAACAGGATTGGGTTGGGGTGCCCGGGAGCGGGTAACATTCCCCTCATAGCAGAGCTGCCTCATACCACCCCTGCCAGGCCCATCAGGAGGCTTGAGGTTAGCACTTGAGAGGGGGTGACTATAGGCCACCTGACAGAAGGCACAGTGACTTTCAAACCCAGACCATTAAGGAAACGTGACCCTTCTCTGAGGCACCGAGCTACATGCCCAGGTGGCCCCAGAGCCCATGAGAAAACTTCCAGGTATAACGCAGCCCACCCACAGAGAGGCTTGGAAACAGGCTCCAAATAGCACCAGGAAACAGTTAACACAAGGTGAAATGTAGTCAGTATAAGTCATTGGAATTTCTAGGTTCACAGTTTATCAAGAATGTGTGTTGAACTGAAGCCAGATGATGTTGTAATGACAAACGGTAATAAGAGGCGCCTGGAGGAAGGCAGAGAGCAAGGATTTCGCAGGTTAGCTTGGGCCAGCATAGAAGGCTCCCCAGCTGGCCACGTGGCAGAGAGGCCATAGTGTGTAGTTTCACTAAGACAGCCATTTGCTCACTCAGATCTTTTTGCTCATGTTCACTATTGAGTCAGCAAATCTTTTCACCATGGCTGGGTTTCCAGATGTTTTTTTGGACTGTGAGGTAAATGTGACGATTCCTCAAGACATTCTGGTCTAAAGATATGCTGGTAAAGAAACTAACTTGGAAAGCAACTAACTTAAAGAGGGCAGTTTATTGGATGGCCTGACAGAGCCAACCATTGCTTATCAAACATCCGACAAATATTGAAATTATTACAATATTTTTTATGAACTTCGTTTGTATCCTGCCATGCAGCTGAGTTTTACTGGATGTCATGTTAATAAAAAAAAAACAAAAACAAAAAACTTGTGTGGTGAAGGCAGCACCCTCACCACTCATTTCTCTGTGTGAGTCATTGTAGAAAGTGTCATAATGAAATAGACACAACCCAGCCCTTGGCATGAAGGTGAATTCGTATCATTACTTTTGAAGTTCGCATGTTCAAAAGTTAGTACCAAAGGGGGCAAAGGCTGATTTGAAATTGGGTTTTTTCTTATTTCTTCTTCTTCTTCTGGCAGGAGTGAAAAGAATTTCATTCTTCCCCCAAAATTTGTGTCCCCAAACATTCTTTTTGCAAGCCCTCTTCTACTTCCCCAAAAGGCTATGCTGTTAGATGAAATGAACATAGTCAATGTTTTGGGCTTCTTGCATGGTATAAATTGGTACTCTTTTGAAGTTGTCCCAGTGAGTGGTTTTCAAAGTGGTATTAAATTACGGGGCAGGAATCATAAATCGGTTTTGATTTCATTGTCAAGTCGAGTTGCTTCGTGATAGCTGGAGCACTGTGTTGAAAGGAAGCAGGCAGCACTGTTTGTTAGTTGTGTCCTTGTTGGACATGGGAGGGAGGAAGGGGCAGTGGACATGAGCCAGGTTTTGCTGACCTTGCCACCTGGGGAGTGCCAGCCATTTAGATTTATGGAAGTTTGCGGGGTCTCTACCTCTGATTTACCTGTTCTGCTTCTAAGCTGCAGATTTGTCAGTCAGGTGACCTTTGCAAGTATTGAAGCTCTTCAGATAAATATCATCTCCCAGGTTTCCTTCTCTCCACCCCATATTGTGCTGGCCAGGTGAGTTGACTTGTTGATCTTGTTGAGCAAAGCATCATGGTCTTGAGAATGATTCAAATCCTAAACAGACTCAGACTTTTTTTTCTACCCAGCCTGAACATATGATGCTAAAGTAACGGTCAGTTCAGATTTGTTAACATCCACATTAATTAGGACATTCTGCATATCAAATAACAAATGTTAAAATTCTTTATTCTATAATGAAGAACTATATCTGGGAAACTGGTGGTGTATGTGTGTATGTGTTGTACTCAGCCTTTTTTCCCCCATCTTTTTTTTTTTTTGGCATTCATAAAATATGAAATGAAAGGAAAGTAATTGCTGCAATTCAAAGCCCAAGAAAGAGTCCTGAACTTGGATGACCGTAGGTGGTTGCTTAAACTCTAGCCCAGTGCCTGTATGCACCAACTGCACATTAGACTCACTTGGGTAGCCTTTTAAAAAGAATTCTGATACCCAGATCCCACACCAGGCTAATTGAATCAGAATCTTTGGGGATGGAGCCCCAGGGGCAATACATTTTTAGAAGCTCCCCACATGATCCTAACACACCCACATCGTGACTTGAAAACAACTGCTCTAGCAGATCTGTGTCTTCAGCTTCCTTACCTGTAAACCCCCATATCCACTACAGGGAAGACCTTCCTTGATGTGGCCCATCTACATCTCCTGACTTCCCCCATCACTTCCTCCCCTTTTCCGACTCCCCAGGCTCCATCACACGTACCCACCTCAACAATGCCCATTCTCCCCTTTCTACCTTTGTTAATTGCACACACTGTGCACAAAATTACTTTCCCCTGAAGAATCATTCAGTGTGCCTTGTGAAAAGCCCCCTTCCTCCCCGAGGCAGATGTGGCATTCTTCTGTTTCCATGACCACTGGAAGACAGGGACCACTCCTCTACTCCTCCACACCCAGCACTGTCTATGTCCAAGAAGCATGTGCTAATGAATGAGTGGATTGGCAATAATATCTCTGCCTTTCCTTCTGAGGTTCTGAGCCATGATGAAGAGCTTGTAAACGGGAAGGCATTTTATAAATATAAAGTGGCTTATGATTATTATTGGTTTTGATCTTTATTTATTTATTTTTAAGATTTTTATTGGGGAATTGGGGGATGGGAACAGACAAGTTGCTGTCGTCTTGTTCTTCAATCTAGTTGTGGAGGACGTTGCTTCACTGGCACAAGTTGGCACCATCATTGCGCTCTTCCCGGGCAAGGCAGATCAGTCGCCAGCTTCTGGACAGCTGCTCACTGCGGCTGCTGGCCGCTCACACTGGCTGCTGGCTACACACGGCAGCCCATGGCAACCCACTGCAGCAGGGGCTGCAGCCTACGCCGTGACGACTCCCTGCAGCCCAGCTCCAGGTTGAGCTGTTGTTCAGCATCTTAGCTGTAGAGGGCAGTGTCACTGGCCCTCATATGTGGGATCCTCTGGCGTCCCAAGCCAGTTCTTAACCATCACGCCACTCGGCTGACCCTTGGTTTTGATCTTTAAATGATAGCAAATGAATATCATTTGTCACCTTCATGTAGACTATTCTTCTTCAAGTTAGAATGTGGGATGTTGTGCTTTGTTTGTTTATACAGTCTGGTTGCCCACCAGGTAGATGCGGTGGGGACCCCCACCAAAGACAGAATGCTGGGCACTTTACACTCGGTCCACTGCAGACTGCAGCTCAGCTAATCAATTGAAGCTAATTAGATGAGTTGTTTGTCTTGGGCAGCATTTCCTTAATTCCGAAACCTTGTCCAAATAACTGAGCTGCCAATGAACTTGTATTATGTGGACTTGCATCTCTCACAGCCATCTGTGAGTGTGGTTTTTTTTGAAGCCATTATGCTGCAGGTGTGCAATAGAGATGAAGTAATGGCTTAATTATTTGGTGAAGCAGCAGGCATCTTGGACCAGAGACTGGCTTTACAAACTTCCCAGGCTTTTTTCATGCTATTTTGTTCTTTGGAATTTTAATGCAACCTAGAGAGAGAGAGAGAGAGAGAGAATTATTGGGGTCGTAGTCAGCTAGCTGTATGTGCAATAATTTTTAAAAGTCAGCTTGTTTCATATTTACATCTTAAGAAGGTCTGACAGATTGTCTCTTATTACAGGCTTAGGATAGGGATGTGTGTTTACGAATCATCTGAAATGTTTAAGCAAAATTTGGGTATATGCGTATATTTGGTAGAAGGAGGCCTTCCTCTTTCATTAAATTCTCAATAGGATCCTGTGGCACCCCCTCCTCCAAAAGGAATGAGAGCGCTGCATGTTGTTTTATGTGTCTCTGAAGTTGTCAGTAGTATCTAGGAGTTAAAGATAGATCTTGAATGAGTTTCTTGTGTTGTCTGAGTTTCTGCTTCTCCGGCACAGGAGTAGATCTCCATCAGAAGCCAGTTCGTTTCTGCATTATCCAATCTCCCGTATCTTGGTTGTCATCACCCTATGCATTTGCCTTTTGACCTTGACGTTTCTGATGAGAACAGGCTGGAAAATGAAATCAACCACAAAGCAGAATGCTAAGATGAAGGATGATCCAGGATTTCCATGGAAGGCCATGCAGGAATGGGATAGGAATGGCCCCCAGCCCCGAAGATGTGTCACCTGGTGGCCCTGGGTGTACCCTACATATGTGAGAACCTGTCATATACCAGGCCCTTTGTATATGCTTTTGTGGTTAGCCCTTATATTGGCATTTTGAAGGAGGCTTGGTTATCCCTATCTTACTGAGGAAAAGGGAGGAAAACTGGCTCCTGTTTAAACGTCTTGCAGTATGGGGACTGCATCGGGATGGTCTCAGGCCTGCACAGAGATGGGGCTCAGCAAAGATTTGTCAGATTTAACCGACTAGCATAGGGAACACAAGTCCCACAGCGGTAGATATAACCTCTTACAGAACTGCACTTCACGTTTCTTTGCTTTGTGTCATCGGCTTGTATGAAAGATGCGGTTAGGGTACAATAATCAGCTTAATTCTTTTTGGCTTATGCATGGTTTTCAATTATTTGGAGTTAGTTCTGCCAGCTGTTCCCAGCACACTCCTTGTTTTGTCTTTCTCTGTGTATGGATGCTGTTGACCTTTCACGCAGAGTCTTTTCTTCATCAGACGATTATTAATTCTCTGCTTATGGGAACTAAGCTCTGTACAGAGGCGTTAAACACAGTTCTTGTCTTGTAGGAACTTAGAGCATCATAAAGGAGGGTTGTGTCTTTTCAGCACCTTGGTTTGTATAATAATGTAGGGCTATAAATGAGGTGAGTTCTACTTGCTAATGAATGACTACTGTGTTTTTTGCTATAATGCTGAAATATAAAGGAACGCGTGAGCAGGCTTTAAGAATTGACTTGGTCATATATTATGCTGTGTGTCCATATAAGAAGTTTCAGACTTTGTGTCAGTAAGACTATCACATTGTAAATGCAGCCAGTTGCCAGATGCGGAAGCGTGCTGCTCCGATTCCATCTGGCTCAAGGGATGGGATGAGAAAGCAGAGGTTTGGTTGGGAGTGCAGTGAGCATGCCTAGGTATTCCAGCTGCCACAATTCCCCACCTCCAAAAATACTGATTGTATTATAACTTAAAAAAAAATTAACTGATTTTAATTCTGAGTAAGAAAATAATACCTATTCCTGTCAAAAAAAAAAAATTGAGCCCAAAGAAAGTAAAAAGACGGAAAAGAAATTCTACCCTGCATAATTGACCATTGTTATAAAATTTTGATGTCTATTTTCTCTGCATAGGATGGCCTATTAATATTGACCTTTGCTAAAAGCAGCCTTTTATCTTTATACCCTCTCTGTCATGCACTGAGAATGAAACAGTTACCAGCCAGGAGGCATAAAAGCATGCCTTAGCTGGCTCCATTTGAAAGATAGATCCCAGCAGGTGAAGTGTATGAAAATGCAGAGGCTGCCTATTGAATTGAGGACTTGGACATTATGCATTCAAGTGATTGCTTTCCTTGCCTATTCTACAGAAGACTTGTGAGCCCTGAGCATTGTGTATAGAGCTATGCTCCTGGGTGGCAGTATAATTGCTAAAGAAGGAAAAATATTAATAAAGATGTTGTCAGGGCTCAAAAGAACTGCATTAAAATCTTAACTCCAGTAATCAACTTGTAAACCTAAATTGACAAATCACAAGAACTTTACACAAAAGGTCCTCCCTTCCTTTTCCTTTCCTTCTCTCCCTCCCTCCCTCCTTTCCTTTCATCCTTCCTTCCTTTTCTTTCTGTGAGCAGCCTTAACAAGAAATGTAATTCTCTAATCATTCTATTTGAGAGTTTTAAGAAAATAAATGATAACAAAAAGTTGTTTGGTGAAATGGTGTGGCTGTGAAACAACCATGTGTACAAAAAAAAAAGTTGTGCTGAAATCATTGCTATTTTATTTTATTTTTAATTTTAATTTATTTTTAAAGATTTTATTGGGGAATCGGGGAAGGGGAACAGACAAGATGCTGCCATTTTGTTCTTCAGTTTAGTTGTGGAGGACGTGGCTTCACTGGCCGATGTTGGTATTATCATTGCACTCTTCCCTGGTGGGGCAGTAGCTCACTGGCCATTGGATGGCTGCTCACGGCAGCTCACGAAAGCTCATGCCCGCTGTCGGCCAACCCCAGCCTACACAGGTCACAGGCGACTCCCAGCAGCCCAGCTCCAGGTCGAGCTGTTGTTCACCATCTTAGTTGTAGAGGGCGCAGCGTCACTGGCCCTCATGTGGGATCCAAACTGGGGCCCTGCTGCTCCGAGCTGGCTTCCCAAGCCAACTCTTAACCAACGCACCACTCTGCTGGCTCAAAATCATTGCTATTTTAATAATCAGTGTAGTTGATTCTAGTTCTTTATTATTTTTAAGTAATTCTGCTTTGTTTATATGTTTTTCTTGTTTTCTGCTTCCCAGATTATCTGCTGTTTCAAATATAGAGTGCTAGTCAGTTGGGACTAAAATGCTACAGGAACATTGAAAATTTCTTTTTTTTGTTCTAAAATCACCCTTGAATAGTCTTTCATGTTTTCCAAAATAATCTTCTAAGAATTTATTGATAAACTCCCTCTAGGTCCCGATAGTATGCCAAGAACCTCACGAAACTCAGATTTTTTACTATACCCTTGCCCTGACAGCACTGTATCTAGATTAAGATATTTATTAAGACAAAGAGAGAGTTGGTCTAGATTAGTAGACACCAGAGGAAGGAGAGAACAATCCATGCTGCCTTACTGGTGTGGGTGGTGACATCAGGCTTTCCTGTACGTCAGTTGGTAATCACAGGGAATGTTTCCTTCGAGTCCTGGGCCACTGTCAGATGTGTGGACCCCGTGTCTCTCCAGATTTGGTAGTAATTATCCAAACCATATCATTATCTTATTTTTAGTAGCCAGTTCTTTGAATGGCAGTGAAGGGAAGTGGGCAAATGCTGGGATCCCTCTTAATAGAGCACCCAGGATGTGTATGCATTAAATTTTTTTTGAGTGGGTTCCTATCCAGGACAAACTATTATATAAAATAATTTTCTAAACATATACAAAACGTATTCCTATAAATGTGAACTATTTTCACGCTCTGCCTGTTGGCCTCATCAGATCTGCTGTCTCAGCAGCAGGGAGAGCCACTTGTCCCAATGGGGCCACTCTTCCTTGTACTTTAAAAAAGTAAAGATAGATAGAACAGTATTATTAACACTATTTTATTTACCAAATAGTCGTTTTGAATATTTAGGATGTTCTCAAAATTCAGTCATTTCTTTGACAAAAGACTTCTCCAGAAGTGTTGTCCTGGTCAGGTACCATGGCTTCTGGTTTCCGTGTTGCCGCAAACTAGGAGCTCAGTAACCTTGGAGAGTTCCCCTTGAAGGGGCTCCGTTAACTCCTCCTCAGTGATAGGGCTTTGGCCCAGATGATCTCCTGAAATTCTGTAGTTGGTCTAGAGCCAGCGGTTCTCAGCCTGTGGGTCGCGACCCCTTTGGGGGTCGAACGACCCTTTCACGGGGGTCGTCGGGTACTCGTATGTGGGCGTATCTGCATGTGGGCCTGGAGACAGATAGAGGAGCGGTGTCTCGGTTCCTAAGACCATCGAAAATATGTATTTTCCGATGGTCCTAGGAGACCCCTGTGAAAGGTTGAGAACTGCTGGTAGACCAGTGGTCCTCAACTAGGGGCCCCATGGCAATGCCTGAAGACTGTTTTGGATGCCTTCTAATGGCACCTCATGGGTGCAGACCAGGGGTGCTGCTGATCATCCTACAATACACAGGACAGTCCCTCACTGCAAAGAATTGTCCCCTCAGAGTGTCACTAGTGCTGAGGCTGAGAAACTTCCATCTGGAGGAGGCTGGAGGAGGTAGGTGCAGGGACCAGTTCCCGACCTTGTTTAGGCATTTTCTTTCTCTCCATTGAGCATACAGGGCTCTCTCTGGTCTGTGTGTCACTTTCAGCGTTCATTTATCATCTGAAACTCCTCTAGGTGAAGAGATGGAGGAGCTCGCTTCTGGGATAAGTCAGATGGGCTTGATTAAAGGAAACAGAGCTTCTATTGTGTGGGGTTGCTAGTGAGTGTGAAAAGCCTGAAGTCACCACGAGCACCAAGGTATCGGTTTGCTAAGCTGCGTTAAAAATGTGTGGCTCATTTTCGTCTCTCATTTTGAGTTTTCCTGGCAGTGACTTAGAAACCTGGCATTTGTTTACTTTTCCATATTTCCAGGATTCCTGAGACGTGGATTGTTAAAAGCTTAGCATTTTCTAGGCAATACTGTATCATTTAATCTTCCTAGGGGCTAATGCCTAAAGAAGAGGCATTTCAATAAAATAAATTAACACAGAGTTGGCTTGGGAGTGGGAGCTCTGAGCAGCAGGGCCGCCGGTTCAGTTCCCACATGGGCCAGTGACGCTGCGCCCTCTACAGCTAAGATGGTGAACAACAGGTTTACCTGGAGCTGGGCTGCCGTGAGTGGCCGGTGACAGCGTAGGCTGCAGCCCCTGCTGCAGTGGGCTGCCATAAGCTACTGTGAGTGGCTGGCAGCTGGTGTGAGCTGCCATGAGCATCCGTCCAGTGGCCGGCGACCAATCCGCCTCAGCCAGGAAGAGCGCAATGATCACAATACCAACATGGGCCAGTGAAGCAACGTCCTCCACAACTAGACTGCAAAATGACAGCAACTTGTCTGTTCCCCTTCCCCGATTCCCCAATACTGTTCCCTCATCTAATACCCCAATAAAATCTTTAAATAAATAAATAAATAAAATAACATGATTGTATAAACCTTTTGGTGGGCTTTTTCAGGGGGGAAAACAAGCCAAGAAATGATGGTACATTGAAAACACACAACAGTGTACTTAACTTGCCTTGAGGAGCACATGTTTTTATTGTTTGTTTATTTAAGTGCACATGTGCTCAGTGGCATATGGCTTGGACCTCTTTAAAAAGCAGAAACTGAAAACTGCCTTCTGAGCAGAAGCCGGGGCAAGGGTGGGAGGTTGCTCAGAGCAACCTCGTTAATTAGGATGACCTGATTTCACAAACAAAACGGATCAGCCTAGCTGCTTTCTCTAAGGAAGCCTGATACCTTTGAAGGAATATCTGTACACACACCTCATTTTTGACCCTCCCTGTACTCCTCCTTAGCTCCTCTGCCAAGAAGCAGGAAGCAGAAAGGAACTTTCCATACTTTGGGTTCAGCTGCCACAAACGCTGGGACCGACCAGTTAGCTATTCCTCTACTGTTATGGAAAGCCACCGGAATAACAGGACGAGTGCACTGAAAAGTGTTCATTTCTGCCACTTCTATGAGCTCTCCTGTAAGGACCAAGCGCCGTGCTATGCTTGTCATTTTTGCCTAGCTCAAGGATTGAATCCATATCTCACATGCATTCCTTCACTCCGCCAGTCATAGCAGTCTCACCCTCCCCCTCCACACACACACACACACACCCTCTTTTAACCACTGCAGTTACAAGTGGCCAAAGATGGTCACTTAGGCTTTCCATGAGCCACTTCTCCCCAACCACAGGCAGCTCTCGCTTGCCAAACCTCATCCTTTATGGGCATGCTCAGTAAGCACCATCTTTTTTTCTCTGCAATACAGTTCTCTGGACAGATAGAGAAAAGGAAGATGGAGAGCAAGGAGGAACTTCGTCAAGGTCTCATTAGGGCAAAAATGGTCACAATCAGTTCTCAGGCTGAGAGAAGGAGGGAAGATGTAGCCTGGTGAATAGTGATGTTTCAGGACAGGGGTGGAGGCAAGAAGGAGCCTGAGCTGCAGCTGAGGGTGCTTTGAAATCAAGGGTGACAGACAGTTCAGGCGAGTGAATTAAGCCCACGTGGGTGAATGAGAGAAGAGGTGTCAGGCAGGCCCTGGTGTGGAGAGTTCCCGAGACAAGAACCTCGTTAACGTGGTTGTGTGGCAGTCTGCTCGAAACCTGGAGGTAACCAGCTGGGCCCAGTGGAGTTTTTAGGGTTTTCCTTGGGCGTGCTCTCTGGGTAGTGGGTTCTTTTGGATCATAAAGGGAATATCAATAAAACTTACCTCAGTTGGACAGGCTCAACATAGATGAACCCCAGAAACCTTATGCCAAGCGAAGGAAGCCAGATATAAATGACTACATGTTGATTGCATTTATATGAGGTGTCCAAAGTTTAAAGAGGCAGGAAGCAGATGGTTGTCGGGGGCTGGGAATGGGAGCTGGAATTGACTGCAAACTAGCTTGAGGAACGTTTAGGGGAGATGAACTGGATTGGGGTGATGTTTGCACAACCTTATGAATTGACTAAAAATCATTGACTTGAACACTTATAATGGCTGAATTTTATAGGATTTAAATTATACTTCAATAAAACTTAAATTTTTACTTTGATTGGATTTGTTGGGGGGCTTTGGGGGGGGGGTTGAATAACCTACAAAGAGATTTATATGGTATGGACTTGGTCCCCATATGTTAATTCTGATTTGGGGAACTATGCATATGAATGCTAATGTTAGCAGTTGGAACTATTAAGCAAAGTCCTATTCTGAACTTGTTCCCTCAGCTTTAGTAAGTAGGCCTTGCATAATCCTCGTCTCATCTTCTGAAATGCTTAATATAAAAGAATTCATAGTTTATATATATATAGGACATTTATATAGACAGGAAAGTTTTACTGATTTGGATATTTGGATATTAGTAACATCTAAAGAGGGTGCCAACAAAAATGTATACACATTTATTTTAAGAAAGGAAAACTGTATTCAAATTGTAATACTCAATATATACCGATAACAGAAGATGAATACAAGCCACGTTTGACTTCTGCAATTACAAGAGGTGCTCAAGTGGTTACCATCCGCATCCAGAGACTTCTGATTACAGTGAACTACTGCCTGAGCAATGTTGACCAAAGTGTCCACTTGTATACATTTTTTTGGCACCCCCAGTATTTGTGTGAAAGGAGTGAAGTTCTATAGAATCTTGGGGTTGGGAAGGACTTTAAAGGTTAGGAGCTGGAGGACAGACACCATGAAGAATAGCAGATGATTAAGAAATTCCAAGAATCTGGAGTGTATTTCACTAGCAGATTGAAAGACCTCAACATTAACGTATGCCCCATTAATTAGAAAGGTCCCTTCATCAGAGTTCACTCAGTATTTGAACACTGTCTGAATATAATCCCGAGTCACCTTGTTTTTTGGTATTTAAAAAACTCCATACCTAATGGTACTGGCTATGTTTATTTTGGGAAGTGCTGTGATTATTAGCAAGGCTGCTAAGAGTTCAAGTCTAGTGAAAACAAAGTGTAAGCTCCGTTTCTCCTACCTCTACCCATAGATTCATCTCTGTGTGCAACTAGTGGGGCTCGAACCCACTTCCAGAAGTTTCTCTTACTCTGCTGGACCTGATTATGGAAGCCAACAACATTATGGTTGATGGGATAGGACTTTCCAGCTGCTTAATTGAAGGATCTTGTTTTTAATCCAAATTTCACTGGGAGTTTTTCTTTGCTTAGGATTTTTATCTAAGGACCCGGTAGGCAAAAAAAAAAAAAATTATTTAAAAATGGTTATAGATCAAAAAAGGCTTTTAAAGCCACTTATGCTCATTATGGAGTGATTTGTGGATTGAAGAACTAGCACCAAGGCTGTACTTTATGCAGTTATTTAGTTAAGTATTCCATGAAAACTGAAATTTGAATCATGTTGTTGGGAGACTGGTGTTATTTAGCCAAACTGTGGTGCCTGAAATTGGTGCATATCCATCATGCAAAGTAAGGGCTGCCTGTATTCTTAAAAATGTGGGAAAGGGGGAAATTGCCTGACCCACTCTATTCTTTTACTTAAGATGGGGAAAAGTGGGGAAGAAACAATGCAAAGGTCAGAGAAGCTACGAGACTCACCTAGTCACATAGCTGGTTAATTGTGGAGGATTAAAAAAAGCTGGACAGAGTCTAGTAGTGATCTCTCATATGACTAACATGCTGTTTCATTGGTTTTATTCTACAGTGTAATTCTTCATTTGTAAATTGTGGTTCAACAGATTAGATAGCTGGAAAAAACAAAGCTAGGGTTTCACTTATAAAAACTGATGTGTTTTTTTTTCCTCAAAAGGCAGTTTTGGCTAATATAAAATTGTTGATTTTTGAATTAGGTGGGGAATTTTACAAAGCATTAAAAATTGAATTTAAATACCTCACACAGATCTTGTTGATGAACTTTATAGAGCTAATTCCAAATGAAAAGTAGTTTCCTTTCCCACTAAAACACATCCCTTGCCCGAGGTCCGTCATGTCCACCTCCCAGCCTTCCCTTGACCTCTGACCTCATCTCTGTCTCATTGGCTCCTACCGTAGGTGCCCAGCGGTGTGGTGTCCTTGAGGTTCTGTCCTGACTCTTATTCTCTCACTGCAGCAGCCTCACAGCTAAGAGATTTCTACACCAGAGACACAGCGAATGAATTAATGGCACTGTCTCTTTATCTGCGCCCTCTTTTCTTCAAGGCCACAAGTCATAAGGCCCAATGTTTCTCTGCTAAATAAATATTTCTCACATCTGTTTCTTCTCATTGGTCTCTGTCGCTGGTGTTCTGTTTAGTTCTTTACAGCAGCTGACTGGAAATGAGGAGGGAGGGCTGCTTTCCTTAGGTTTTTGTCTTCCCTCTTTGGCCGTTACCATACCCTCTGCCAGAGTTTCTAAATCCTAAATTTGATCATGTTATATATACTCTTGCAATACACCTCTCAGTGATTTTTTTCATTGTTCACAGGATAAATTTCAAATTACTTAGCATGGCATACAAGATCTTTTATCGGACACTAGTCTAACTTCCTACCATGTTTTAGCCTCTTTTTTGCATGCTATGTGTCGTTTTGGGGGAAGACTCTGCACGTTTGCATTTTTCAGCTTTTGTGCAATCTTTGCCTTGCCTTGGACTGGCGTCCTTCCCCTTCCTTGCACAGACTTGTCTCCAAAGGCGTCCTTGGCTCAGAAACCATCATAAGTGTTTCTCCCCCTGTGGTTCCGTAGGGCGCACATTCCTTGTATCGCATCTTGCTTTGTTTACGTGGCTTTCCCTAAGGATTGCGTAAAGGTAAAGACCTTGAGGACAATAACTGTCGTATCTACATTCGTCATATTGTGGGTATTCGGTAAATGTTTAATCACTGAATAGATTCAAAACCACTGCTCTTCTGATGTTCATTCCGGGCATGTTTTGCCTAGAGGATCAAGTTAAAAGGACATCCTTTGTTGTTCCAGTAGTTGAGAACTATGACTTGAAGAGATTGATAGGTCTGGTACCCTCGTAGCTGATACAGTGATGAATCAATAGTGGATAAGGATAGAAAATAGGGTTACAAGGTAGACCAGTACAGTCCACATTGGCAATGAGTACTTGAAATGTAGCCAGTCTAAACTGAGATATCCTGTAAGTGTAAAATATACTCCTGATTTCAAAGACTTAGTACTCCCCCAAAGTAAAATAATTCAATTTTAAATATTGATTGTATGTAAAAATGCTAATATTTGGATATATTGGATTAAGTAAACTATATTAAGATTAATTTCATCAGTTTTTTTTGTTGTTGTTGTTTTACTTTAAAAAATCTTGCTACTGGAAGATGTAAATTTCCTTTGTGGCTCACACTATATTCCCCCTTGGACAGCTGGGCTGGACAGAAGCTGTAGGAATCAGAAGGGACAGGGACAAGATGAGAGATAAAGGGCAAATGCTTAAAAAGGAATCAGAAGTAGAAAGAAAGGGAGGTGGGGCAGCCATATTTGGCAGAGCAAGGAAGAACAGATAATGTAAAAAGTTAAAAGGAAGACCGAAAACAGTACAGGGACCGTGGGTAAGTAATGTGGAATGTAGCCCGTTCGGCAGCCCCTTACCTAAAACAGGCAAACTTAGTTCAAACAGTGGACAAAATCTTGCATTGGTTTTCCCTTATGAAGTCATTCCTTTTTTCCTGGAGCATAATTTAGAGAAAGAAGTAAACAAACAGGAGAAAACATTCATCAACCATAGTTCTAGTCTTTGGAAACAATCCCCTTAAACCTTGGCCTAGTACCGTCTTTCCGATCTCCTATACTGATAGGCATTTATGTATGCAAATAGGACCATTCATTATACTCCTTATAATCTGCTTTTTTGTTTCACTTAATACGTTAAATATTTCCCCTTAATAGCCTGAAATTTAAGATAATTATTGCTGGAGTATGGAAAAAATAAATATAGAAAACATGTCATTTCTATAATGCAGCATGCCTGTCACCCCCTTCCCCTGGGTTTCCTCTGTTTGGGTGACAGCTTTGACGGACTGATGTGGGTCCATTAACTGCAGAGAAGCAGTTCACTGCTGTGTGTCCCCTCCTCGCCCCCGTCCCCCGGAACTACCCAGTTAGTGGCATTTCCAGAATTGCACTGCTTAAACCCTTCCTCCTTCTAAGGATCATAGCTATAGATTAGAATAAATATGAATATCAGTAATTCGGGACTCAGGATGAAGCAGACACTGTCATCATTATATACAGTGGAGCATATGTTGAGTTACAGCTGCCTTAAAGTGTCCCAGAGCACATTATATTGAGGAATTTGAAGCTAAAAAAGTCTTTCTTAATTACTATTTTTTTAAATTCTTTATTGGAGAATTGGGGGAGGGGAACAGTGTTAGGGAATTGGGGAAGGGGACCAGCCAAGTTTTTGTTCTTCAATCTTAGTTATGGAGGGCACCAGTCGCCATTTGGCTGCC
>NW_017732511.1:294182-296768 GCF_001890085.2 Hipposideros armiger | reverse complement strand
ATTTTTCCCAGTGCTTCTAATGTGGTATCATAATAATGAAAAATTTCCCCCAAATAATTCCTACCCCTAAGGGTACTATTAGGAGTAGAGAGGTAGGAGGTAATATATATTATGTACCTAGTGCAGTTATTCAGTAGGTGCTCAATAAATGCGTGTGTCTTTCTATTTTTCACATTGATAGCTTAAGAATGAAAGAATATAATGTAAGGGGCAGTGCTGGCTAAATGGTATTTTGCTCTCCAAAATATTGTTATTAATTTTACAATTTCAAGATAGCTCAAAAAAAAAAGAAAAAAAAAAGTCTGAGGTGAACTCCTACGTGGTTGGACAGGACAGCAGTATTTGCTTTAAGGAAAGCTCATTGAGAAGGTGGCATTTCCTGGGGTGACTGGGCCACCTCTGGGGAAGAGAATGAGGGATTAGGGAAGAGAAAGAGGGATTAGGGAAGAGAAAACAGCAGGCCATCTTTACATATTGTGTTTATGTGTTGTCAGAGAAAGTATTTGTTTTCCTGGGGGCTCAGATTGGAGGCTGCAGATGGTTTACAGATTTGGAGGGAGAATCCTGGAAAAGGCCCAGGGAGACGCAAGGGAGGAAGACGCTGAGAGCCAGGGGCGTGGAGGGCTGAGCAGCAGATGGGTGAAAGGATAGTGGCGCTGGGGCTCCTCCACATGCCTCTTGGGCCTTTTCAGATGGTTGCACAATAGCAAGTGATCGCAAATGAAGGATGAAATGTTTTAAGCAAAGATATTCTATTAATATGCCTCACAAAAGGTCAAGCACTTAACCTGATTTAAGCCCGTGGACTCCACTCATCTGTACTTACCTGGGCCTGCGTGTTCCCCACTCCTAATGGAGTTTTGGGGGATACATGTGAGGATTGGGGGCCTTACATGAAAGGACGGTGTGCTGTGGAAGAATTAGGCTGTGTTTGTGAAGACCACGGTGGACGCAGGCGATGGTACAAGCGCTAAGGGACATGCATCTGCCCTCTCTTCCTTCCTTGACCTCCTGACATTGTGGAGAAGCAGAGATGCAGAGGTTATTCTTCATGTCTGAGCCACTACAATTAGGAGAATTCACTGACAGTTTTCTGAGTTCCAGGTCAGCAGATGAGCAGTCGGGGAATAAGAAATGTCAGGCTGATTTCAGTGTCAAGCCTGAGTCATAATTATTACCCTCAAATACACTAGGTCTTAGAACTACATTTTTCAGCATCTAATTGTCATTAATAAACTTTAATAGTTTCAGATATTCAGCAAATTCAGGCCTATTCAGGCCCTCCTACAGACAGTACAGCCAACCCTTTTTAGCTATAAAAATAAATGCCCTCTTATGTAACAGGTCTGGGGAACATGGGGGCGCCTGTGAAGGGAGACAGTTTCAGTTGGATTTATATGGTCTCTGTCGGCTATGACTGAATTCTGTGTCGGTGTCTGACTGCAGTCTGTTCTCTCATTCAGCAGTTGTGGCAATCCCTGTCTCAGGAAGGTGCTAGGCTGTTTGACACAATCGTATGAATTAGAATAAAGGTCCCATTTGGGTGGATGAATTATGGAAAAGTGGACTCTCTGGGCAGACATGGTAGCCNTACTATTTCACTAATTCATAGGTTTTGTATCATGGAAGCTCTAATCTGACATTTGAAGGTGGGGTGGATATCAGTTACAAGTAGGAAAACGGTGGCTTTTAGGTGATGGGAAGAAATGTTACCTGCAAGGGCTATGCAGCTGGACCAGTGGCTTAAGTGCTGATGGGCGACATGGGTCAAAAGGCAGAGTTCTTCCAAATAGTAACTTTATCTCCAAAGAAATACAGAATGTTTAAGTAGTGCACACTCAGATGGTTTACTGAGATTTTATTTTGTTTGAAATTTTCCTTTTGAGAAGAATCTCAGTTTATTTTTCTTCCCCTTCTACCCTCCTCGTAAAGGGAATTAAAGTCAGTCCATCTTTCTTCCTGATTACCTGGGAAAGAGAGGTAAAAGGGCAGGCGATGGCATTCCCAGAAATTGCCTGGGTTCTGGGAGCGGGAAATGGGTCCATTTGTGAGGGCTTGTGGAAGGTGGGGAGGTAGTTAGAAAGTTCAGGAGAGTGGACTTCAGGTCTTGTGCTTCTTAATAACATCAACAACAGATCTAGTGACAGCAGAAACAATAATACAGTCAGCAACAGGAACGGCACCGTTTATTGACCTGCCACTGTGGGCCTGGTGCCATCCAGTGTACTTTTTACATGCGATAGTTTTAACCTTTACAACAGACCTGCAGGGGAAGTTGTAGGATCCTCACTGTACAGACGAGGAGACTGAAGCCCCCAAACGTTAATGTCTTATCAAGGTCCTATGGCTGTGGAATGGCTAGGGTAGGATTAATCGCAGGTTTTCTCCCAGAGGAATGTGATTGCCGAGGCACCAGCAGATATGAAACCCCCACTCCCACCCCCAACCCCTGTTCGCTTCGTGCTAGGGCAGTGAAATTTGGCCTTTAAAATGTTTCACGTGTTTTAGCTCCATGACAAACACTCTTCACCTTTTCCTTCAAGCTGAGAGCAAGGGAAATTGACAGATGGCAAATCGTGTGTGTGT
>NW_017732511.1:285933-289082 GCF_001890085.2 Hipposideros armiger | reverse complement strand
CTGTCTTGCTGGTTTGTAGATGGCCGTCTTCTCCCTGTGTCCTCACCTGGAGGGAAGAAAGTGAGCTCTCTGGTGTCTCCTCTTATAAGGTCACTCATCTTGTTGGATCAGGGCTCCACCCATCTGACCTCACCAAACCTTAATTACTCCCTTATTCCAAATTCAGCCACACTAGGAGTTAGGACTTCAGCATAGAAATTTGAACAAAAACACAATACAGTCCATAAAAGCTGTTATCTCATGTAATCAGGGAGAAGTGTCTGGGAGGTGTCCTGGTGTGGAAGGCCAGATCACCCTGTTTCCCCAGCATGTGCCAGCTGAAAGTGGCTGTTGCATTTCTGGGCTTCTTGTCTCTTTACCTGTCTAGTTCCTGCATTCTCCCAGGTGATGAGGGTGAGCTGCTGAGGGCTGGACTAGTACTCAGGCTGCCAGCCCTGCCCCACTAAGCAACCCACCTTTTCATTGGTTTCTTTTACCATCTGCCCAGTTCCTCCAGGGCTCCCTGCCTGTGCGTCCAGGTCCAGGCAGGTGATGCATTGCCATCGTTGGCCTGAGCACCTTGTGGCTTTTATATATGGAAAGTGTGTGTGTGTGTTTCATTTATGAGTCTGTGTAATATATAAAATGCGTCTGTCTGTCTGTCTATCTAGCTATATAATCCATTATAGAAAATCAAGAATAAGTTCACAATCTTCATTTATTTCTCTACTTTTCCTCCATAAATTTATATATAAACCCACAGTAGAGCATGTTTAAAAAAAAAAAAAGACAACTTGCAACTCAAGTATCACTTCTTAGCAGGATCAAATTATTTTTATTTTTCACAAGTTAACTTGTTACAATCCACAATTCTAGAATATTTTAAAAATTTCACCTTTATTGATGTATAATTGACATATAAAATTATAAGATTTTGAATGTGTACATCATGTTAATTTGTTATATGTATACATTATGAACGGATTCCTCCCTCTAGTTCGCTAACCCACCCGTTGCCTCACATATTTATCTTTGTGTATGCATGTGAGAATATTTAAGTTCTACTCTCCCAGCAAATTTCAACTATATCAACTATAAATTCTACTCTCTCAGCAAAATTGTCAACTAGTCACCATGTGTCACATTAGATCCTCAGACCTTATTCATTTTATAACTGAAAGTTTGCACCCTTTTACCAACCTCTCCCTATGTCCCTCACCCCCCAGCCACTGGCAATCACTTTTCTGTTTTCTATGAGTTTGATTTTTGATGTTTTATAAAGATCCCACATATAAGTAATACCATGCAGTATTTGTCTTTCTCTGCCTGGCTTATTTCACTGAGCATAATTCTCTCAAGAGCAAAAATATTCTAGACTATTTTAAATATAAATTGAAGCGTAGTCTTTAGTTTTGAAATCTGGATACCTATATTCCTTGAGAAAAAAGTTAGAAGTGTATTTCTGAATTACATAGGACATCTTGGGTTATAAACGAAGGACTGTTGTAAGGTGACGTAAACAAAGAATGCAAACCGATTCTCAGGCTGCAGAGGCATCTCAGACAACAGGGTTGGAATGTAGGTGAGGATGGCGATGTTATCTGCACCTGGTCTGGGGGTCAGACTCGCTGTCTGTTTCCTTCGTGGCTCTGCCTTCTCTCTCTCAGCTGGCCTGCATTCCTAGCTTCTCCAGGCCTCATGGAAGGTGGAAGTTTCTCATTCTCAGTTGGGAGCCCAGAATCATCAGCCCTGCCACAAGGAGACATGCAATGTCATTTTCTCAGTCGCAGGTGCAGATTCCTGAAAAAGCTCTCTGATTGGCCCAGGTGTGCCCGGACTCCCTCTGTGCCCCCCACCTTCCTTCAGAACAATCTGGACGGGCACCATTTGCTGCCAGATGTTGGTCTGAATGTAGTTTTTCTCAGCTTGCCAGTCACCACTTGGGGATAACACCTGTGCCTGTCCTCAACCATGTAAGGCTGAATTTTTAAAATTACCTTTAGAAGATAGGAACGAAATGAAAAGGAGCACAGGTATCCTCTTTTCACTTCTTTTATCCCCAGGAGCTGATAGCACGAGGCCTAATGGGATGCTAACGTGGTTTCTCAAGTCAGATAAGGATGAGCAGGTTCAGCTTGCTTTCTTGGTGTCCACGTGACACCTCAGACTGTTAGATAAACCTCGGGATTTGTTGGAATTTGAATTGGAAATGAAACGGTCTTGAAGCGGACATTTATTCAGGACATTTCCAACAGTGACNGTCCTAACCCCTGGAACCTGTAGATGTGACCCTATTTGGAAAAAGGGTCTTTGCAGATGTAATTAAGACGTAAGTGCAGATGACATCACACGGGAGTAGGATGGGTCCTTCATCCCATGTGACTAGTGTCCTTATAAGAAGAGACTCACGGGGAGGAGAATGCCATGTGAAGACCCAGATACAGGAGGAAAGCCATGTGAAGACTGAGGCAGAGATCAGAGTGATGCGCCTAGAAGCTGAGGAACACCAAAGCATTGCCAGCCACCCCCGGAAGTCAGGGGACGAGTGTGGAACTGGTTCTTTCTCAGAGTCTCCAGTAGGAACCAACCCTGCCCACACCTTGATTTCAGACTTCTGGCCTCCTGAACTGTGAGAGAATAAATTCCTGTGTTTGAAGCCACACCATTTCTGGGACTTTGTTACAACAGCCTAAGGAAATGGATTACACCCATCTTGACATTCGGCTGCGCTGGGCACTTACCTTCTCTCTCTCTCTGTGATGCCTAACAGTCTGCTCACTTCCCCTGTTCAAAGGGTTTTGCTTTGTCTGACTAGCCCTTAAGCATGAATCTGGGTTGTTCCAGCAAGCAAGGGGGACAGCATCCTTCAGAACAAGAAATACAGACGTTTCCCAGTGCAGCCCTGGGAAAGAATGAAAGAAAGATGGAAAACCAGTCAGCCTCCCTCAGCTCTGCTTGTACCTTGTTCAGCTCCTCCCCCCGCCAAAAGGCCTATGGTATTTCAGTTTTGGCAAAAAATATACTTTAGAGAAAACTACCTTGGAAGTCATCATAGTCTAAACAAAGACTGGATTTAGGATTGGGGATAGAGGGGCGGTCACTTCCAAGCAACTCCTTCACCTCTTTGCGGGGAGACCAACCCGAGTTACAAGCCTCCCCACTGTGTCCTT
>NW_017732511.1:282165-283135 GCF_001890085.2 Hipposideros armiger | reverse complement strand
GGAAGTCCTCTTTCATGAGTATCTTTAGTTGCGCTGTCGTAGCTGCCTCGATGTCCTGAATCATTTTGACTTTGGGGAAGAGCCAAAAGTCGTATGGTGCTAGATTCGGTAAAGAAAGTAGATGAGGACACACCGTAATGCTTTTATTTGACAGAAATTGCCATATACTAGAAGCGATGTGTGACACTGAGCATTGTCATGATGGAGGGTGATTTATGGCACACTTTAAAACACACCTTCTCTCAACCGTAGCTCACACCCAACTGACTGCACCAAACAAGTTGAAACTTGTCACACACTGTTACTAAGGTTCAATGAGCCACTTCCTGTATTGAAGATCCTTGCCTTTCTGTTGGATGGTACTTGGCAGCAGCATTCACCATAGTTTTTTTTTATCATTTTGTGGCACGGAAAGGCTCCATGTTACACATCATTTCTGTTACAGCAATTTCTGTCAAATAAAAACATCACAGTGTGTCCTCATCCACCTTATTCACTGGATCTGGCACCGTGCAACTTCTGGCTCTCCCCCAAAGTCAAAATGACCATGACACATAGACATTTTGAATTGATTCAGAACCCTGAGGCAGCCATGACAGCACATCTAAAGGCACTCACAAAAGAGGAATTCCAGAACCGCTTCAGAAAGTGGCAAAAATGATGGGATAAGTGTGTTTGATGCAAGGAGGAATATTTTGAGGGGGATTAATGGCAATGTGTCTTTTACTGTAGGAAATTTTTTAATTTAAATATTCACTGTATTTGTTGTGCACATCTCGTATTTGTCAGATTTCAGGAGCATAGAGTTAGGTCAATCATGAAAATAAATTACTTCTTTCAAGTTGTAACAATAACTTTAAAACATCTTATGATAGTATAATACTCATACAGAAACATGCCCAAATCACAAGGTGAACACACTCAGGTGTTCATCACCCAGATCAAATAATAGAAGATAAGCTTCTCCTGG
>NW_017732511.1:279572-280795 GCF_001890085.2 Hipposideros armiger | reverse complement strand
GCTTGGAAATAAAAAAGTTCAAGTCACTCTCATACTTTATCGCCCAGTCTTTCATGAAGGAAATCCTATTTTCATGAGGAAATCTTGGCACATCTATCCAGTTTGTATATTTTGGCAATAGGGACAAGGAAAGTACAGTTCCCGCTGCTCCTTATATAAGATTTATTTTGTAGTGAGTAACCTTGGTATTCAGAGTTTTCACATTTAATTTACAACTTGTCTGCAAATTGTTACCAAGCTTAAATTCATAATCCATCATTAAGTCTGTATAGTTTAATGGAATAACGATTTGACGTTTTCTGGAGTCTACTTTTTGATATGCCACCTTTACATACTTCTTTTTCTAATGTCTTCAAAAGAAAAAAAGTTCTTTACCATCATCAGAAAAAAAGATGAAGCGCTCACTGGTCTATTTTCTGTGGTCAGAATGTGTTAACAAACCTGGTATGTGTTTCTGAGCATCCTTGACAACCATTCCCTTTCCAGCCTTCCTTCCTTCTTCCCTTTGGGCCAGTAAAGACCCCCAGAAGCATCAGGATCTAATGAGCTAGCACCCCATTCCAAGGGTCTGCAGGGTGCTGTGCTTCTGTTTCTCACTATCCAGTGAAGACTTACTGACCTATTGGCCTCCATGACACTTGGCTGCCTTCCTAACTATTATGGAGGGCATTGCGGGGTTCTGTTTATTGGCCATGCCTAACATTCCTTTTTTTGAGACATTAACAAGGTAATTGAAGTTTCTTAGTCAAATTGGGTTAGAGAATGTGAAGTAGATCCTGTTAAAGCAATTTGGGACACTGTCATGAACCACTGGGAAATAAGATTTCTCAACCTGATTGGTAACTTACTTGTAAAGAAGATCCCTAAAAAAACAAAAGAAAAAAAGAAAAGAAAAGGAAGAAGAATTGCTTGCTACACAGTGGCAGTTATTATTACAGAATAATAGTTAAACAGGACTGACTATCTTTTAACCTCATAATGTTATGGGGTTTCCTTTTGTGTGTAATGACAGATATGTCAACACTGTATGTTTTCTATTTGTACTAGAAATCCTTGAAGCACATGATTTTTATTATTTTTGGATGCCAAGAAACTGTACTTCAGTAGAAGGTCAGTACTGGAGGGGTGGTACTCCCACCCTTTTACCCACTTTTCATTGTTCCTCTTACCTAAGTAGTATTAACAGGAAATAGAATTTCTGTGACATGGCATAGGATGAACAG
>NW_017732511.1:267861-277237 GCF_001890085.2 Hipposideros armiger | reverse complement strand
TTAAGCATATTCACATGTTGTGCAGCCAATCTTCAGTACTTTTTTATCTTACAAAACTGAAACTCTCTACTTCTTGAATATCAAACTACCCATTTCTCCCTCCCATTGGCACCTGGCAAACAGCCATCCTACTTTTTGTTTCTATGAGATTGACTGTACTAGATACCTCGTATAAGTGTAATCATACGGTATATAGAATATTTGTCTTTTTTGTGACAATAAGATACTTCTAAAGAACAACATCTAGCTGCTTAATACGAAGTTAGTTATGTTGAATTTAAAGTCAATAACTTGCATTCAACCTAACAATCGCAAAATACCTCAGTAGACTCAGTAATGGTATTTGTGAGCACCTAAAGCACCTGACGTAAGGCTTTGAAGAGTTCATCATACACTAGAAATTTAAAGCAACTTTTTCTTGATGTTTACTAAAATGACTGTGATTAATCGTAGTACATTTTTCTTGAAGCTGGGAAGAATAGAAAAGATTTCTTTGTTTCTATAAAAACAATTCCTTTGATAGACTCCTTTCCTTTATCTCTGGGCCAAAATTGGATTCAGTTTATGGGAAATCCCAAACTATAGTCCCCACTCTCCTTCACGCCCTTTATAGTAAATCTTACTAAACTTAGATTTTTTTTTCAGCTGTCTCTTTAATGTCATGCGTTTTCAATTCTCTCACCTCCTGTAGAGTTTAAACAGACTTAACTAGAGTTTGTGGAATTTCTGTTCCCTCCAAAGTGGTAAACTTCTCCAAGTGTCCTTTACATAGTAATGGTAACATTGTTTTCATTGTTTTATTTGGGGGGGTGGGCACGGGTATGTGTGACAGACCTGGGTCCTAGATGCTGGGTGGAGCATTAGCACCAGTGTTCGCCCTGGACAGACAGGCAATACCAGCAAAGCAGCTGGCCCCACAAGACCAGGACATTTGTAAGGTTTGTTATAAAAATAATTTGTGTGCACATGCACACAGACCCGCATATGCATGTAGATCACCGTTAATTCACCGATCCATTTATTCCTTCTGAGTTGCTCGAACCATATTGTTGCAAGTGATTTTTCATTTCCACACTGGATCACAGTACTTTAGTATTTGATGGCACCTGAGAGCTTATGGAGATGCAGAATATCTTGCCTCGAATTATATTTTAGAACTGTAAACTTTCCTAAAAAACAACAAATCCAACCACGTTCCTACCTAGGAGTAAGAAAAAGAACTGGAAAGAAAAGCGGAAGAACCAATGTCTGGGGTGCTGAGTTTATATATTGATGTTGAAACGGGAAAAATTATTTATTTCCTGTACATCAACAGCTGTCTTCCTATGAGTATTGAAAATAGTACTTCTGGGAATATATATTTAAGTTTTTTATAACATCTTTGGACCTATCGATTTGATTAATAAAACTGTTAACCTTTGTTCCTGGCTGTCTAACTTATGTACTATTCCTGGTACTTGGGTATCCATACAGTGTTCCTATAAATGAAGGCTCTTGCCTGTGCCTCATTGGCTTGCTGATTAAATTTAGGTGAGGCTGGTCATTTTTGGAGTAAAATGTCTCCCCAGCACTCTTCCTCATTGGTGAACTGACTTCTGAGTACAGGATTACAGCGGAATCCTAGGGGAGCTCAGGGAAATGCTAGTCCTGCTTTTCTTGCTAATCTATTTTGTATCTGTGAAGTCAGAATCAGGTTCCCTGTTTCAATATTACATGGGTGTCAAAGGCATTGGTATGTTGGAGAGGCACCCTCTTAAACACATACTCCAAAGATTTCTCAAGAGTATTTATCTTAATATTTGTAGCTTTTCCAGTTTGGTCTTGATAGAGCTGTCATACAGAAAGAATTTGTGGCTGAGGAGTTGGTAAAACACAGTATGTTGGTTAGAGTTATGGCTCATGTTTAAAAAAAAAAAAAAAGAAAAAAGTAAAAACTGAAACCACCAGGGTCTGAAAGCTGCACTGTTCCTAATATCCTGAAACAGCCACGGGGCATTTCAGCAGAGAAAACAAAGCTTGTTTTATTGGCTGCTTTTCATAGCTTTGCCTGACAGGCTTTGGAGGCACATTGAGTTAAAATGAAGCTGTTAAAGATATAATAAATGCTTTTGAAAATTTTCCATTGGGCAATCCATCAATAGATGACTGCTTTGAAAAAATGAATGGAAATCAAACATAAAGACACAAATGACTCACTCAGTAATGAATAAACACAGGCAAAAGTGTGTTGCATGTGTGTTGTCAGCCTATCGTGTTTTATTTCTGCTTTATATTTTAGTTCCATGTACTTAATAAACTAGCCTGGTCTGTAGTATCATGAAGGAAAGATTCTATTCCACAGACTCATGCTTAGAGATTTTAGTCTTCCTTCCTTTCTTTGTCTTTTTTTTTTAATTGTGGTAAAAAAAAAAACCACATATAAAATTTAGCATCTTACCCATTTTAATACAGTTAGATAGTGTTAAGTATATTCACAAACCTCTGGAACTTTTTCATCCTGTAAATCTGAAACTCTATACTCATTTAAAAACTACGTCCCTCCCCCAGCCCCTGATAACCACCATTCCACTTTCTGTGTCTATGAATTTGTTCCCTGTTTTCTTATACAAACATATATTCAATCCTGAGTCCTCTTGAGCTTCAGTGCAATTTGGACATACTCATGCCTTTAAGGAAGAGGGAACGATATGTAATTTCCACAGTGGTTTCATGAAGTAGAGTGACAGCATATACCTAGGAATGTATGGGGCTCTGATTAGCTTTTCTTTTGACACGTGGCATCACTGGTTAGAATATGTTAACATCATCTTGCATGATTAACTAAGAAATTAGACGGTGAAAGATGGATGATGATTCAAACTTTAAACACTAGATCTTTTTCCTGCTTCTCTCAGTCAGAACTGAGTCTGATTATGCAATTTCTAGGAAAATCTGTGAACTATGTTTCTCCTATCAGGGTGTATTGCATTTTCAGTAGATGACAGAATTTGCTTTAAAAGCACGCTCATGGCCTGCCACTATTTTAGTCTGATTTGTTTTTAGCACTAATGTAATTGTTTGTTTATACATTTGGACAAAATGCATGTATACACTCGCAACAAAACACACTGTTGCGAGGATGCTGTCACTCTCAACGCAAACTTTATTGAGGGGACACACTCAGTTTTCAGCTGGGTGCATCCCTTGCTGTATGTCGCCACTGCAGATGGACATCTAAAACCCTATGAAATTATAGGGGGCTGTTTCAAATGTTTGCTTTTTTTTCTTCCCCAGAAACAGCTGTATGTTTTCCAATATGGTTTTTCTCTCAGTGCGGATAGTAGGTCACTGGAGGCTGCCCCGTGACTGAATTTACTGTACAAGTTTATGATTGGGCAGGATTTTATTTGAAAGGTGTAATCCATACCTGTGCTCTTTATTATCTGTCTTGCATTTCCGTTTTCCCACTGCCAACTTTGAGCAGCGGTGATGCTAAATGAAGGGGCCTTGTCACTGAAATGGTGGTGGCGGGGATGCTGTGCTCTCAGATAAGGCTTTATAACATGACTTTTGAACTGGGAAGAACTGAAAGCCAACAGCTGAAAACTAGCATGACTTAACAACAGAATGTGCTAAATCCAAGGTATCTTACTCTTTACCAGATTTTGAAATAATCATGCAAAAATAAACTGGTGAACCTGCTCAAAAGGGAGTTGATGTTCCGGGTCCTCCAACAGCACCGTATCAGAAACAGCCAACAACACACCAATATGTTCTCCCAACAACATTTAAAAGGACACACACACCCCTTTTATTTCACATATTTTGTGCATTTATAAAAGCCATCTGAAGAATAAGGCAGAGAGGCCACAGGGCCAGTTGTTATTGGTGATGTAACGGCTCCACTGTGTCAGTCCAGTCTTGCGTATTGTTGCTCAGTTTGACATGTGTTTCCTGAGCAATAGAATGCCATTGTTTATTTTCTCACTTTCCTCTTAACACTTTCCCTTTGGTGGGCTTTTCATGACTGGTTTGCATTTATGGCTTTTGGAAGACGTTAGCTCTTTGGGCAACAATTTCTTAAAATAAAAAATGTATTCTCAAATTGATTTTAGAATCTAGACCCCAGCTTATAGTTGTTTTTGTTAAAGACTGTGCTATTATAGTCTGTCTAAGAGAATGATGATTTTAAAGTGGTTTCATCCATTCATCCATTCAGCACATCTTTCAGAGCACCCGCTGTGTTATCATGCTTTCTGACGAACAAAACAGATGACGGTCCATGTGCTAGCAGAGCGCGCACTCTATCAGAGGACAGCCACGTATAAGAAACATTAGAAAGAAATACATTGTTTTTGGATGCGACAGAATGATAAGTGAAAGTGAAAAATGAAAAGGAGTGGACTAAGAGGGACAGAGGTGTGGGATGAAATGACTGTTTTAAGTAAGGTGTTTAGGGTCAGCCCAATTGAAAAGCTGGCATTGGTGCTAAGATGTAAAAGAGGTGAGGAAATTATCCATGAATACTTCTGGGGGGAGAGTGGTCCAGGCAGAGGAAGCAGCCAGTGCAAAGGCCCTGAGGCAGGTGTGTGTCTAATATGCTCCAAAACAGCCAGGAGGCTTCTGTGCCTGGAGCGGAGTAGCAAGACGGAGAGCAGATCCCCCTAGGGCCTCGTATTCCATTGGAAGTACACTAGCTTTTACTCTGAGTTTTGTGTAGAGGAGTGACAAATCTGATTTAGTAAAAGATGGCGATTTCTGATAGAGCTGACTTGAGAAGCTATTTGGGAGTTATTGATGTGATAAGTCAGATGGTAATCATAAGTGGCAGAGGTCACATGCAGCCGAGAAGTACAAGGAAATTGTCACGAAAACAATTTCATTAAGGTATTCAAACAGATGAATTTGAGAAGGATGATATAAAAGGTAAACTGCGTGGTTTCCAAGTTCTTTGTGCTGTGACTGTGTATGTGAATCAGAATCCTTGAGGGATCCTTTTCCAATCTCTTCATGCATGTAAGACTCGAGGCATGAATGGGGTTAGAGGATGTGGATGACAGAAGGTTCCAGGAGACCCTGATTTTCAGAATTCCCTCAGACTCATTGCTGTATTAGTTCCTTAAATCCCTGGCTGCTGCCCAGTATTCCTTTCTGTTAAGTTTATAAAAATTCAAAGAATCTGTGGTGTAGACCATGCAGAATGACCTTGTCTGTCAATGCTGTGGTTTATTAGCACCCAACGGACTTATTGTCTGATACTTAAAGGAAAAATGTTATAAATTCAGACTCTTTCAGTCCTAGGTGACTATCAGTATTTGGAGATGTGCTCTCCTCCATACTTTTGCTATATACTTACTTGTAAGTTTCTTTTCCCTAAATCTAGAGTCTTTGTGCTTACATTTACCTGAGCAAAGGAAGAGAAGTACTAGCTCTGTATTAGAATCCTGACCTCCTTGCAGCTACACAGACCTGGAGCCCACTCCCATCTCAGTCAGTTCCACTGTTAACAGAATATTAAACCTGAGAAGCATATGAAAAAGAGTGAAAAATAAATAGTATTTTTGGGGATGTGGTTTTATGGGGACTCCAGAGCTGAAAATTCTTAAAGGCTCCTGAAAGCTATGTTTTCACACTTTGATTTACATATACATTTGCATGAAAAAAATAATTTAAAAATCCCTTTTCAGGATTGAGAAAATGTTCCTATTCTCTTTATTAACTAATTAAAAACATTTTCCATTGAAAGTGTTTGTAAACATTTAACATAGTAATTTTCTTTCATTTAATGCTCTTAGAGGTTCTCCAAGAACCTTGGAGATTGGTTCTTGGGGAAGGCCGTATTTCAGAAAACGTAGTAGGAGAATTTTGCCTGCACATGGGGAAAAATGAGAACCAGGAGCCACGTTTGGTGGCTTTGTTTTCCACAGTCTTCACCTTTCTGCTCAAACGTTAAGGAAAATTCAGTAAAATGTCTATATCAGGTGTATTTTCAGAAAGTTCAAGCTCAGCAGGCTAAATGTACTTTTGAGGTATAATTAGACCAAAGAGAGAAGTGCCAAACTAAATAGACATAAGGAAAATGCAAGCATTTTTCTATTGCTGGAAAGGGTGTAATACTTTCCTTGAACAGTCATAATCAGGTTTGTACTTATTCGTTATTTGTGTGATATTTTATTCCCTGCCTAATGTGTATTTAAAGTAACAAGATGTCAAGCAATATTTTTTTTTAATTTTGGTAAATTTTGGAATGTTTTACTCATTCTCTTCTAAAAGTGATCAGAAGACCAAAATAAACGAACAAACAAAACAGAAACAGACTCATAGCTACAGAGAGCAAACTGGTGGTTGCCAGAGGGGAGGGGGTTGGGAGCTGGGTGAAAAGGTGAAGGGATTAAGAAATACAAATTGGTAGTTACAAAATAGTCACAGGGATGTAAAGTACAACATAGAGAATATAGTCAATAATGTTGCAACAGCTATGTATAACGCCAGTGGGTACTAATTGGGGATCACTGTATACATTATATATAAATGTCTAACCACTATGCTTGTACACCTGAAATTAATGTAAAATAATATTTAATGCCAACTTAACTGGAAAAAAAAATTTTTTTAAAGACAATGAATTGCTCAAAGAGCAGACAAAGCCAGCACTATATATAGCCAAATTCTCAACATTTTTCTTCTCTGCTCATTGCATTACAGGTTTGCAAGAAAGCAGTAGAAATCCGCCCCTGCACACGCGCATGCGCTCACGCACTCGCAGAGCCTTGTGAAGGGAGAAGGGCCGTTCTGTACTAATGACGCTGTGGTTATAACGTAGCTAAATTACAGCGAAGGAGCTGAAAGGGCCCATTCTCTTCTCTGCCTGGAGTCGGGACTCTGAAATCCAATCTGAAGTGTGTTTAATGAGTGTTCTGAGCGCTGGGGCTCAGTGCAGAGGGAAACAAGGGGCACAGTGTGTCCTGGCAGACAGCGTGGCCACCCTTGGAGCCACGGCGAGGAAGAAAAATCGCTGCGTTTGTGGACGGAGGAGAAGGGCAGGCCTAAACATTTAGCCACATTCTCCCAGAATGAAAGCCTTGTCCTGGCTTCCCAGACTTCGGGTTTAAAGTTGTAGTTCCTGTTCTTGCTCTGGTTGGCATTTCACAGCAGTGATAGTCACTGTGCTGTGAAGGCCACCACCAGGTCGGCTCTTTGGCTTTTAAGCCATTTTCCCTCCTCCTGCCCCACTCCCACCCCCACCCCACCCCAATACCCAGTAGAGCTTACTGAGTGCTGGATATCATCCTAAGAGCTCCATTTAATCCTCACTACCACCTTACGAAGTGGTTCAGCCATTACGCCCAATCTACAGAAAAGGACACCGAGTCCCAAAGAGTAACTTGCCTAAGGTCCTATCGCCATGGAGTGGAGATACGGGATTTGCAAGAAGGCAGATGCCTCCAGAGTTTTTATTCTTAATAATTGCACAGCCTTTCTTAAGTCACCCAAGGGCTGGACAAACAGCATGAGAAACCGCTCCCACATTTCAGCTGTCCCATTTATTTTTTAAATTTTATTTTTAATTAAAGTTTATATATAGTATTATATTCATTTCAGATGTGAAGCATAGTGATTCAGTGTTTATATACCTTACAAAGAGATCACCGCAATAAGTCTAATAACCGGCAGTCACCATGCACAGTTATTACGACAGTGTTATTGACTCTATTTCCTATGCTGTATGCGACATCCCCATGACTTATTTTATAACTGGAAATTTGTACTTCTTAAGTACCAGTGTCCTATTTCTTTGTTAATTAAGGAGTCCTGCCTTTGCTGTGGAAGTTCATGATTGGCTTACGTGATACCCTAGCTTGCAGGGGCTGTGTCATACTGTTGTCATACTCGTTAACTGTATGTATCATACTATGTGTCCTACTAACCAGCTTTGGTGCCTAGAGTTATAGCACTTGCAAAGCATCAGCCTCTTTCATTGCTTTTATCAGCAAGTTTTCTCCAGGACAATTTGGATTATCAAAATTATGGGTGCAAGTCTTGGAAGAGATAAATGGGAAAATAGGCGTAGTTCATGGCTACGGGCAGATTCTCTGCAGCTGGGTTTGAATCCCAGCTCCACAGGGAGTGCAGCGTTGACAACTCTGACTGCCAGCCTGGTGTGTCAGGGCATGTAGCTTAGATGAGCTGCAGGTGTCAGAGTATTGGTCCCTCTGCCAACAGGGTGAGCCTCTGAGGCAGGTGCATCTGGCCTCCCGTGTCTTTCTTTACTCAAGCAGGTCACACAGACGTTATTATTGATGTCCCAGAAGGGAAAATGGAAGGGACCCTCTGTTCTGCTTTCTTATGCACTGTTAAGAAGTCCTGCGCCATTTTTTATGCAAGCCTTTGCTTTTCACTCTCCTAACTTTTAGAATCTTCTGTTCATTCCTTGTGTTCCCAGTAATTTCTCAGTCATTTGCCTTAAGGTAGATTGTACGTATTCATTCTGTGGAATACTCTTTGACCCTTTTCAATGTATAAGATAAATCCCTTCAGTTCTGGAAATTTTCCTTTATATTATTCTTGCATTGTTTCCTTTCCTCTTGGTTCTCTCTGTCTAAAAGTCCCATTATTCAGATGTTGGAACTCTTGAACTGTGTCTCCAAATGTCTTACATCCTGTCCTCATCAGCACTATCATCAGCTCTAGATTCTAGTTTTCTGTTGTATCTTTAAACTCTTGTAGTGAAACTTCTGTTTCTGCTGTGCTATTTTTTAAAAAATTTTATTTCTAAGAGCTCTTTCTTGTTATCCAAATATTCCTTTTTATAACCTTCTGGGGTGTGTGTGTGTGTGTGTGTGTGTGTGTGCGCGTGTGTGTGTGTGCGTGCGCGCACGCGCGCTTTCGTTGTAAACCCCTAGCTATATGAGGATACAAATTACAGTGTTTTTAAAGCTTTTTTACTCTACTCTGCTTTCTTGGAAGTACCTGGCATCTCTCATTCCTGACCTTCCGGGGAGTTCTGCATAATTTGGCTACTTCCTGTTCTGACTCTCCTCTGTAATTAGATTTCAGCTTTCTTCTCTCATTATCTTCTAGAATTGGGGGAAAATCTTTCACCTGATGTTTCTCCTCTCATTTTCTCTGTTTTCTATGAATTTATTCCTGTTTTCCATTCTTTCACTGTTCTTTATTTTTTTAAAGCAGGGTTTCTAGGTATAGTAGAGATAAGCTGCATGTATTCGGTCTGCCATAGTTAGCCACAAGTCTTTTCATCATTTATATTAAGCCCAGTCTGGCAGAGGGCTTGTGCTGAAGTTTCTTTTTTATTTAAAGATTTTTATTGGGGAATTGGGGAGATGGGAACAGCGGTGGGGAATTTGGGGAAGGGGAACAGACAAGTTGCTGTCGTTTT
>NW_017732511.1:265508-267554 GCF_001890085.2 Hipposideros armiger | reverse complement strand
TTTTTATTGTTAGTTTCAGGTGTACAGAACAATGCAATAGTTACCCTTTTCACCCTCACAAAGTAACAACCCCCCTCCCCCCATCCACTGCCCTCCCACCCCCGATATCATGCTTATCTATTACAATTCCATTGAATCCATTCCCAAGCCAGTTCTTAACCATCGTGCCACTCGGCCGGCCCCTGAAGTTTCTAAGAAAAATAGGCATTTACAGACAGAGAGGTGGGTTCCTGTGGAATTTCTCAAATTGTACTCTCTTTAAACTTCTACTTCATTGATAGCGTCTGACTGTGTGCAGAGGACCTAGAAGGGTGACGCCTGGATGGACAGCTGGGATGGTGGGAAAGCGTGTGAGCTGTGTAGCTTCTGAGCTTGAATCCCACCCTTTCTACCTCACCAGGCAGAAGGGCCTCAAAAGAGACTTTTTTTTGTAAAAACAACTTCAATTGTAGGACACAGGTCACATCTAAAGCAACAATTTTTTTAAAAAAGAACGCCTTTTAACAGCAGGGAAAATTAATTATCTTCCATAATTAGTCTACCATTTGCTGAGTATATTTGATTATTGCGTTAGAGAAATTTTGAAGGCCAGTATATTTATGTTATCTCGAATCTGCTTATTGGGTTATTATTTTGTTGTAATCCCCTTATTTGAACGGGATAATGCTGAACATAAATGATTTGCCTCTGCCCTTATGTGGCTAAGAGACAGATAAAAAATGGCTATATGAGTTTTCTAGAGCTGTTGTAACAAAGTACCACCAACTGGTCGCTTACAATAAAAGAAATTTATTCCCTCACAGTTCTGGAGGCTAGAAGTGCAACACCAATTGTTGGCAGGACCACACTCCCTCTGAGACTTTGGGAAGAATCCTTCTTGCCTCTCCCAGCTTCTGGTGGAGGCCATCCAGCCTTAGCATTCCTTGGCTCACCGCGCATCACTCCAGTCTCTGCCTCTGTCGTCACGTGACCTTCTCCCTGTGTGTCTGTGTCTTCACATTGTCTCCTTATAAGGACACCAGCCTTAGTGGGTTAGGGCCCACCCTGATGACCTCAACTTAATTCTACAAAAACCCTGTTTCCAAATGAGGTCACATTCACAGGTTCTGGAAGTTAGGACTTCAACATACCTTTTTGAAGGACACAATTCAGCCCATAACAGTGGGTTTGGTATTATTTTTTGCTCTAGTTGAGTCTCAAGGTTGATGTTAGCCCCAAACAGAAATCAAAACAAGAGACTGCAGAGCCAACCAGCCCTACTGGTGGGAGATCCGCCTGTCATTCAGTAGCAGCTCATCCATGGGATGGATGAGCTACTTGCTACTTAAAAAAGCATAGTTTTCATACCAGTGTAGCGTCCCCTGGGAGCTTGTTAGAAGAAATTCAGAATCTCAGGCCTCACCCTCGTATCTGCAGCTTATCAAGGTCTGCAGGTGATCATTGGGTACATAAGTGGGCAACATGCTGCTCTGAATCACCTCCAGCAGCATTCTAGGGCAGAACAAGCATGGACCCAGGTATGGACTTTGCCTTTGAGGACATCGTCACCCAACACACCAATGTGGCAGCCAGGCTTCCCATCCTGTGACATTGCAGAGAGATGCCTTTGGGGTTGGGAAATGGGACCGCCTTCTTAATATCAATCCCCTCCCTTGTCATGAATTCTGTAAGTTAGCATTTCTCCCTCACAGTAGCAGCGACAATCATTGAGAACTTGTGTTATATATATGCCAGGCCATTTGCTAAACACTCTGCGGTCATTGTTTTATTGTGTTTTCACATTAATCCTAGGAGGTAGATAATAATAGCTCCAGTCCTTTCATGACTGCATGTACAGTGGACTGCATTGTGTTCCCCTCTCCCCATTCATGTGTTGAAGTCCTAATTCCCAGCATGGCTGGATTTGGAAGAAGTAAGTAATTAAGGTCAAATGAGGTCATAAGGATGAAGCCATGATCCGATAGGATTAGTGTTCTAATCAGAAGAGACGCCAGAGCACATGCTCACTCCATCTCTCTCTCTTTGTCTCTCTCTCTCTCTCTCTCT
>NW_017732511.1:147189-263023 GCF_001890085.2 Hipposideros armiger | reverse complement strand
ACCTAGAGAACATTATGCTAAGTGAAATAAGTCAGAGAAAGACAAATACCACATGATTTCACTTATATGTGGAATCTAAAGAACTGAATAAATGAGAAATGTAAACAGAAATAGTCTCAGAGACACAGAGGAAAAATGGATGATTGCTAGATAGGAGGGGGTGGGGATGAGGGAGAAGGGGAAGGGACGAGACAACATAAATTGGTAACTACAAGACTGCCTCAGGGATAGAAAAGACAGTTTGGGGAATATAATCAATAATGTTGTAAATATTCTTTGGGGGCCAGATGGACTCATGTCTTGTTAGGGAGACCACTTCATGGATGGTGCAGAGGCCTGACCATTGCACTGTACATCTGAAGCTGCTGTTGAATAATATGTCAACTATAATTTGATATGTATATATAGTCATGGGATGTGGAGTAGAGTGTGGGAGTGGAGTCAATGGAATTTTAATAGATATGTATGATATCGGGGGTGGGGTCAGTGGTTTGGGGGAGGGGTGAAAAGCAAAACTATTGCATTGTTTTGTACACCTGAAATTAATAATAAAAAAATTTATTTGTCATAAGATCCATTTCATATTAAACCATCACTAACTTATATAGGTGTTCAAATGATGCCTAAATAACTTGGTTTCCCTTCCTCATGTATGACAGCTTGTATAGTCATAAATGTAAGTGTGTGTGTGTGTATGTGTGTGTGTGTGTGTGTGTGTGTGTGTATCTTAAAACTTTAAGTTACTATTTGAGAAAACACCTTTACAGATGAATTTTCTTCAGGGCCTCTATGTTCTGCCAGTTTAATCTATGCTGTTGCCACTTTTCCCCCCATTCAGATTTTATTAACTGACTTACAGGTTCATTTTAGCAATAAAGTGCTGGTGGATTTGTAGCCCTTTGAACCTCATCATTGATTTCCAGTGCAAAGCCTGCACCAAATGCATAATTTGTGGTTACTTCCAGCCATGTTCATTTTATGCCTTTTTTTGCCAGACGCATAAAAGAGCTCTTTGTGCTGAGAAATATTAGCAAACATTTAGTGCACACATGGATATTGACATTCTCCCTGTGTGCTAAGGCTCTTCACAGCCACTCTGGTTGAACTGGGTCCTACCCTTCAATATTTTTCTAAGATCTAATGTAAAGACAATGATTCTTTATTTTCTTGTTATTAAAAATAGTTTAAATAGATTGTATTGTTAGTAACTCTATCTAGTTTATAATGCAAACCCATTCCTCAGTTTCTTTCTGTTTTTTTTTTTTTTGCAATTTTCTTTTGCATTTATTGTGGCAAAATATACATGACATAAAATTTACCATTTTAGCCATTTTTAAGTACACAAGTAGCACTAAGTATATTCAGTGTTGTGCAGTCATCACCACTCTCCATTTTATACTCTGTGATATGATTTCGAACAGAATTACTTTTAGTGTGAAGTTAAAAAAATTTACTTGAGAGGCCAGCCGAGTGGCGCTTTGGTTAGGAGTTGGCTTGGGACGCCAGCTCTGAGCAGTGGGACCCCAGTTCGGATCCCACATAGAGGGCCAGTGACGCTGCACCCTCTATAGCTGGAATGGTGAACAACAGCTCAACCTGGAGATGGGCTGCCGTGGGTCGCCGGCGACAGCGTGGGCTGCAGTGGGACTGGCTGACAGCTATCGTGCGCTTTCGTGAACTGCCGTGAGCAGCCGTCCAATGGCCAGCGAGCGACTGCCTCACCCGAGAAGAGTGCAATGACAATACCAACATGGGCCAGTGAAGCGACATCCTCCACAACTAGACTGAAGAAGAAAAGGACAGCAACTTATCTGTTCCCCTCCCCCAATTCCCCAATAAAATCTTGGGGAAAAAAATTCACTGAGGACAAGTGTAGAGAAGTGATGTTGCAGATGGATGGAGCAAATCCACTGTAGGAAGGAAAGAAGGGATAATTTAAAGAATGAAGATGGAACTCTTTTCCACCTTCCCTTCTCCAAGATGCTTTCTCTGCAGCAGAATTTAGCCCTGGGTGCGTGGATGCTCCCAGACAGTTCTGCCCCAACTCCTGTGACAAAGAGAAACAGGGCCCCTGAACTTGAGGATCATGATGTCCAAAAATGTTTTAGACCATAGCTGCCTGGGACACATTGGCGTGTTAATGCTGAGGGCCACCTACCCATGAAATTGTCATGTAGTGGCTGCATTTAAACCGCTATAAATACATTCCAGTGAAGTTACATACTGGCTTTCCTTATATCCCTGAATATTACCAGCATTCAGAGAGGAATTCATAGAATGCTTTATAGACATCTATTTGATAGATGAATTTTAGGAGCTATTGTATCCTTCAAACTCCAAATTCTCCCTATATAAAATTGTTGGTACCCTAGAAGAGTCATTTTGTAGTAAGGATTTGTATAAAATAATAAATTGTAAGGAAATTATTAAGAATTGAGACCAGATTGATATCACTTATACACTAGATTCCAAGCTTCTGTCCAGCCTTGTATTACCAAGGTGTGCTCGATACGTTCACAAAAATCCCTGCTGACTCAGTAAAGGGCCCTGTTCAGACGGTAATCTGCCTCTCTCCTGCGTGTTTCATAAGGTGCTTAGTCATGTCTATAAAGACATCCATTGTATATTGATTTTTACCTTGTTTAGACTTCCAGCATTGAATTGTGAAGTCTCATTTCCCAGACTGTAAATCTAGACAGAGTTATCGAGTTCACTTAGTTCTAGGAATTCTTGGGAAATGTGTGTGCTTGCCAGCTGGTCAGATAATTGGTGGTTCATTTTGTAACAAATAGGAAATGTCAAGAATTGCAAGAAAGAAGGCTTGTGAAACTGGAATGTGGTCTTCTCTTTAAAAACATGATGTGGGAATTCCCCCACAACTTCTTAGCCCCTGGCCCTTTTTAATAATGTTCTCTTATTAAAGTCTGCAGGTTGTACTGGGCAGAGAGGAGGGCCTAGGACGAGGAGCTGTACCTCAGTTATTCATGTAGCTTTGGGGGAGCAGGTGTGAGAGCTTGAATCCAGGACCCTGTGTTAGCCTGACTGATGAATTCCCGAGTGCCCTCAGCATAACTGAATAGGGCACAGCGCTGTGCCAAACAGATGGAAAATAAGATTGGTGACCAGTAACCCGTGCGGCTCTGAATTCCACTGGATACATGCAAGTGTGTACGGGGGACAGGGTATGTTTGACAGAGAAGAATGGGGTTTATATCCAATCATGTCACCCCTCCCATCAGTGCAAGTGAAATACTCTACCAATAACCTTTGGACTATAATTCAAAGCCCAGAGCCTGGTGAGTTTGGGTTTCTCCATGGAGAATATTGCATGTCCTTAGATAGCTGTGAATATCTTCTGGATTTCAATGCTGAGGAATTATGGGAGCATAAATTGGTTTGGTGTCTGTTTTTAAAACATGCTTTGTCACTGGACACTGAAGCATCTTTGATGGCTCCACAGGTCACAGCAGGGCAAGGCTAATGAACGTGCCTCCTGGTACTTCTCAGGCTCCGACGCTTACTGTCAGTCTCCTGGGTTAGTAATTGGTTCCTAAAATGCTCTGCTCTTCTCAGAGGGGAGGTGAAACTATAAAAGATGACCATGTCTTTGAAGCATTTTTCTGCCAGTGTTTGAGCTGTGTGGTGGAATTGAATCCATTTCACTCATGGGTCAATAAGTGTCCACTGGAGAGTGACGAGAAACCAAGGCATTTGATCTAAGCTTTTAGGGTAGAAATTGGGTTCTTATATATCATATTCCCCCTTGCCTTATAGAGTCAGTATATAGAAAATACATGTGTAGTATTGATTTGAGCAGACATTGATTAAGTGCCAGGTGCTTTGCTAGGCAATAGGAATATAAAGGTGAATAAGTAACTCAGAATTTAATTGAGGAGATAGACTCATAGATATTTAACTATATGTAATATAGTGGAACGAGTAACCCTTATTGATTGATTCATTCGTTTCAACTAAATTGGCTGGTCTTTAAGCATTATGGGTATAGGGATTAATAAAATATGGCCTTTGCCTTCAACGTAATGTGTAGTCTAGATGAGAGTCTGCACAAAGTGCTGTGGGAACCTAGAGAAGAAAGCCATAAATCCTGCCGTACTCATGGAGGAGACAGGCACAGGGCAGGGTTTCCACAGCCACAAAAAGGGCATGAGATCATGAGTTGAACATTTATGTCCACACCAAACCTGCATACAAATATTTGTAGCCGCTTTATTCATAATTGCCAAATCTCATGTAACCAAGATGTCCTTCAATAAACAAACTGTGGTGCATCCAGACAATGAACTCATATTCAGCAATAAAAAGAAATGAGCTATCAAGCCATGGGAAGATATGAAGGATGTTTAAATGTATATTGCTAAGTGAAAGATGCCAGTCTTTGAAAAGTCTGCATACTTTGTGATTCCAACTAGATGATGTCCTAAAAAAGAAAAGGCAAAACTATAGAGACAGTAAAAAAGATCAGTAGTTGCCAGGGGTGAGGGAGGAGAGGGGAGAGGGTCAAATGGGTGGAGCACAATGGATTTTTAGGTTGATGATACTGTTATGGAGGATACATGATATTATACATTTGTCAAATCCCATAGAACTATATAATACAAAGAGTGAGCCCTAATGTAAACAGTGGGCTGTGGGTGATTACAATGTATCAATATTGGTTCAATAATTATAGGCACTATATCACACTAACACAAGATGTTAATAATGGGACACTGTGTGTGATGGCGAGAGGTATCTAGGAACTCTGTACTTTTTGCTCAATTTTCTATGAACCTAAACTGCTCTAAGAGAAAAAATAGTCTATTATTTTAAAAAAGGGTTGGTGCATGGAATTGGGGTGGGGAGAAAGGCAGAGATCTGCATTAAGTGTGAGAACAGCAGGAAAAGGGGCCCAGAGGTGTGCAGGGGCTGGTGGGTAGGGCGTCATGGGGTGGGGGTGGGGTGGCAAGCTGGGAAGGGCACGAAGACGCTGGGATGAAGAGGTTTCCTGTAGTGGAAACGTGGTCCTTCTTTTCCCTGTCTCAGAGGGTCTACATAATCCCTGTTGTTTCTGTTCCCAGCAAAGAGCCCCGGGGAAAGTGTTGCTGGATGCAGTTTGCAACCATCTCAACCTCGTGGAAGGCGACTATTTCGGCCTCGAGTTTCCTGACCACAAAAAGATCACGGTAGGTGATGTTAAATTGATGTTGCTATTATACCTCACTATCTGTTTGACTAAGGAGAAGGGAGTAATTGGGACCTTTCCTTGACCATACAGAAATGCACAGAGGAAAAACACACAGGTAGCCCTTTTAATCTTTTTTTAACAGTAATGTGTGCACAGCGTTAGCAAATTCAAAGAGATTACAAAATGGAGAGTGTCTCCCTCTCCCCCTTTCTCCTCATCTCTCTCTCCAGAAACCACCATTAACAGTTTCTTGTGTGTGCTTCTGATAAAAGTCTGTGTATACATATACACAGACACATATTTTTGACATGCACTAATGTGAGGAAACAATATTCGGTGTCATATCATTCCCCACTTCTCTCCCATTACTGTATCATGGAGATCTTTCCTTATTAGCACATAAAGAATGTACATCCCTTTTTCCCCACAATTTCATGCCATTTCACTGAATGGATATGCCATAGCTTACAACCTCTATTATAAATGATGGAATACTTAGGTTGTTCCCAATCTTTTGCTATGAAAAATGATTGTTGGTACCCTAGAAGAGTCATTAGCTACAGGGAACATACTACTAGTACGTGTGTGTTTGCCCTGATGGCAAATACTCAAGTATTCCAGTAGCTCAGATCTGAAGGCGCAGAATTGCCTAATCCGTGGGTTCAGCCATTTTGAAGTTTGCTAAATATGTCATATTGTTCTTCAAAACGGTTTCACTGATTTGAACCCAAATGTAAAACAAAGCTTGCTGTTATTTTTTATTTCTTTTGGCTGATGGAACTTTTAAGCTTTATCTGAAGCTGCCTTTTACTACACACCCTTTTAGGCTGTAAGTTCATTGACTGTATTTATGTTTGTTCTTGCATGGAGTTCAGTTTTGCTAGCCACCGCGCTGGAGGTCCAATAATAGTAAGATGCAAAGAATGTATAATCCAGTTGGGGTGTCAAGTGTAGTTAGTGGCCAGTCCGGGGCAGGTAACGTGCTCCACTGGAGCTAGCAGGCAGTGGGGCCAACAAACATTTGTGGTCAGGAAATCCTTCCCAGTTATTGCAAAACTGAGCCCATGAGACCAGTAGGAGTTGACGTAATAGAAAGAATATTCTGGGGAGAGGAGCCACTCCATGTACAAAAAGCTGAAAGCAAGTGATATATTCAGTAATGTGCAAATAGGCAGGAATGCAGAGGTAAGACGGGTGTGAGAGTGGAGAAGAACCCTGGTGAAGGAAGTGAGAGATAGGAGGTTGAAAGGTAAGCCGGGATCCGGACCTCGAAGAACTTTTTATACCGTTGCTGTCCAATAGAAATATAATATGCAAATTTTCTAGCAGTGAATGCATTTTAAAGGGAATGTGAGATGAACTGATGAGTAGTTTAGAGAGAGAACTGTAGCTGTATTGGGATAGAACAAGGCTGGAGTCAGGAACGTTGTGAGGAGCCTACGGGATTTCAGACAGACAGTGCTCGATGCAACTGAGAGAGAATTGAGGTGGGGGCTCGAGGGAGGTGGATGAATTCAAGAGATTTGGTGGTGGTGGTGGCGGGGGTGATGGTTAGGGATATGATTGAATGGATGGGCTTCTTAAAAAAAGAGGGCTCAGGGTACCTAGGTTTCCCCATTTTGCCATCTCGGTGGACAGTGGTGCCAGTCACTGGAGATGGAAAGTCTTAGGGAGACCATGTCCATGAAGAGGTAAAGACAGTGGGGTCCATCCCAGACAGGAGCAGTCGGGGTCTCAGTGGAGACCTTCAGCAGGCAATACCAGTAGGTGTATCTCCTGGAGCACAGGAAAGATATCAGAGCTGAAATTCAAAGTCATAATTATTTTAAATGTTAGTCAAAGCTCTGAAATTGGATGAGAGTATCCAGAGTGAAAAGCATGAGGCAAGCGTGGGGCACCAGGATTTAAGTGGACTGAGAAGGAAGAGCCTTCAAAGAAGGTACAGATAGAGAGGAGAGAGGTGTCACAGGGCAAGGGAGCAGAAGAACATTGCAAGAAAGGAATGGATAGGAGGAGTGTAAGCAGGTGGTGAATGAGCAAACCTGTCACATACCTGAAAATGGGTGCAAATTGTGTTTTCTCAACTTATTCCTACCTCTAAATACTCTTTTTCATTTTCTAGTGCTTATGTTAAATCTAAGTATCCCTGACATCCAGTCCTTTTTCTGATGTGAAAAATGATCGCAGACAAGTCAAAATCTAATTCCGTGTTCATTTATTAATCTAAGAATTATTTTGCGCCTACACTGTGTCAGTCAGCACACTTTGTACTGTAGAAGACACATGATACAAAGTGACATCAAGAAGTAATGGTTTCCATTCATCAGAAGTGCACAGTTTAGTAAGAGAGACGAGGAAACATAGTAACAATATGATGTAGCAAGTTCTATGGAACATTGTTTCATAAACTTATGTTAAAATAATGATCCTTAAAACACTTGAAGATACATTATCTCATTATTTCTAACAATCCTGTCTGAATTACTGCACGGTCCTAACCACTTTTCTGACCCTAGTCTTGCCCTGTTCCAATCCAGCTGGAGTTGTCTTTCTAAACCAAAACTTAGTAGTGGTGAGGGTACTGAGATTCTGAGAATTGGTCCATATCTTGGTCAACCAACTAGCTAATGGCAGAGCTAGGATTCTAAAGATCTAGTGACCCCAAATTTCTGTTAACCATGGGTTCTTCTCTTTGCTAGAATTTACACATCTCTTGTTCTTCCTGAGTACCTCCAGGGCTGATTTCTTTCATTTTATCAGGCTTGATATTTAGGATTTCACTGCTTCCTTATAACACTATTTAGAAATAGACTCCACTGCAAAATGCAGAAAACTCAGTAATGACATAGAGAAATAGATGTTTATTTGTCACACATAATACAAATAAAAGCCACCACATAAGTGCTCCCCATATGCCAGAATGTCCTGGTCATTGTGAACACAGCAGTGGACATGGCCCACATTCTAAAGCAGGGATCAGAAAAGGACCAGATAGTAAATACCATATATAGGCTTTGCAGGCCATCGGGTCTCTGCTGCAGCTCTGCAAGTCGTCCCTTGTAGTGCAGAAGTAGCCATAGATAATATGTAAATGAATGGATGTAGCTTTGTTCCAGTAAAACTTTATTGATAATACAGGAAACCATAGATTGCCAATACCTGCTCTGGAGAGTAATAACTCTGTGCAATGCATCATATTAGGTTTACTTATAGTATTTCATTCATTCCAGATAGGCCCATCATATACCCCTTTTCTGATGAGGAAGCTAAGGCTTAGAGATGGTTAAGTCATGGTCACAAAGGTGCACAGCTAGGAAATGACAGAGCTGGGATTCAAGTTCAAATCTGTCTAAATAACAAGCCCATGCTCTCAAGTCACCATTCTATTCTGGTCATATCTCTATATTTTGCTCTCTGTCAATTACAAAATCCCAACCTCAGAGCTAATTTCATAACATTTTAAAAATGAATTGTTTTTTTGAGCTCTGAGCAACAGCGGTTCAATGCACGGCCCGAGCTGAGCTGCCACTGAGCTGCCAACAGGTGGCAGGATGGCTCAGCTAAAGAAAAAAAAAATGAATTGTTTTGACAAAACTCATCTGCGGTGTTAGGGGTGGTGGTGCAAGTGACTGGAGAAAGGCACAAGGCAGGCTTCCGGGGTCCTGGCCATGTCCTATTTTTTGATCTGGGTGCAGTCAGTTTGTAAAAATGCAGTGAGGTATACATTTATAACATGTACTTTATATGCCTGTGTGTATAGGTCTAGCTTCAATATAAGGTTACCCCCAAAATACAATGAAATAAAAAGCATGCAGGAGCAAAAAAATACAAACCAAAAAGTACCCACGAGCAAAGGGAGGCTCAGTCAGGCTCGCCACCTGCCAGCCACCCTGCTGCTGAGAGGCAAGTGGCGATTTGAGGGCCGTTAGCCTGATGCAGAGTGACTCTCACCTCCTGCTGCAATATACCACCTCCCGGCTAGAGGGCCAGCATTTTGACAGCATCTGGCAAGGAGACAAAAACTCTATGACACAAATCAGAAATTGTCAAGCAACTTGACTGAAAGAAGAGGTGGAAATCCAGCCAGAGTTTCCTGTTCTCACAGATAATTGGCTCTTCCTCAGTTTATCTGATCACGACTTTTCCATGGCTTTTCCAAAACAGATTCCATCAGCCAGCTGCTGGGTACTTCTTTCAATATAAGTTTACCCCCAAAATACAACGAAATAAAAAGCACGCAGGAGCAAAAAAACAAACAAACCAAAAAGTGTCCTCAAGGTTCATCCATGCTGTTGTAGCGTGTGACAGGACTTCCTTTTTAAGGCTGAATAATATTCCATCATACAGAGAGACCACATTTTGCTGATCCATTAATCTCCTGATGAGCACTTAAGTTGCTTCTATCCCTCAGTTATTGTGGGTAATGCTTTAACATGGGTGTGTTGTCATTGTTATTTTTAAATAGTTCTGTTGTGGTAATTACATTTGCCAAGCTTCATTTAGGACGTTGCTCACATATCTGCCAAACCAAGAGGAAGTGTGGTTGATCTCAAAATGCCCAAACATGGGCTGTTACAACGATTTTTGCCCATTTATCTGTGGGTGGTACGTGGGAAACTAGTTGTCCCCCACCGTCCCTGACACACAAAGTCGTAGCCCTTTGTCCCCCTTTATCCCCAGGCAGTAAGTTCAGGCACCTGGCTTTCTCACCCAGCCTTCTACCCCTCTTGTCATCATTTCTGTCGTGTAAATAGCTCACATCAGAGCATTCTTCCTGGTAAGGGTGTGGAAAAGCTTGACGGGAGAGATCGAGCACTTTCCATGGTCTAGGATGTGTTTCTCAAGATTGGAAATAAACTAGAGATAATTAGTAAGTAATCAGGTATGCTTTACCCTTAACTAGACTTGTTCCACGGCTTGTCAATTAGTAGAGCTTATCACTGTGTTGACGTGAAAGTTTGGTCTGCCGTTGTCCTTGAGTCAGGCAGCCATCCCCACGAGATGGCCCCACAGGCACATAGAAGCCTTTTAATCAGCTCTTAAAAAATTGATTGGGCTTTCCGTGGTAGAAACACTATTGATCCCAGGAACCAAGACCCTGCACTTAATACGCCAGCTAATTGGTACCAAGAGTCTGCAGGCTGGTGAAAGGCCAGCTAGACCTTACGCTGCCCTTGGGGTGAGCTCAATGAGCCAAGTGTCCTTGATCTTGTGTGAGCCCCGGACTCTGCTCTAACCCTAAATGCTGCTCAGTGCTTCTTCATGGTAGGGGTCAGCAAAAAGAGCCAGACAACAAATAGGTTAGGCTTCACAGGCACTACTGTCTCTATGGCAACCACCCAACTCTGCCACTGTGTCCCAGACGCAGCCATAAACCATATGTAAACGAATGAGCTTGGCTGTGTTCCTATAAAACTTGACTTACGGGCACGGATATTTGAATTTCATGGAGTTTTTACATGCCATGAAGTACAGTTCTTCTTTTGATCTAAAACATAAAAGCCCGGGCTTGTTCCCAGGCTGGATTTGGCTCATGGGCCTTAGTTTGCCAGTCTCTGCTTTTTAATATTTCTCCAAGGTAGGTATGTTCTCATCCGCATTTTACAGTGAGCAAATTCAAAGAGGTCACTTGCCAATGAACTGTATAACCAGGGTGATAACCAGGATTCACTCACAGCCCTCTCAGCCAGTGTATGGGCTCTCTGCTCCACTGGGCTCCTGTCCCCGCATCGCCTGTCACAGAGCTGCAGGCACCTCAACAGGTGCAGAAGGAAGATTCACCTCCATGGCCTGGGGAGGCTCGCGGGAAAGCTCTGCACTGTGGCCTGTAAACCTCTGTTTAAACATTTGCTTTGTCATTTAGCATCTGGGTAAGTTTTGAACTTCTGGGATTAATAAGTGACAGTTTTTACATGGTTATCACGAGAATTAATTCTGATACTTTACAATCATGAGTTCAGCAGGACTCCTGATACATCATAGGCACTCAGTTATCTGTTTCTATTTTCTGCTTGCTCTTGTAACTCAGAAACCAATCAGGCTGGCCCACCCATCTTTAGTAGAGCTACATTGCTTAGTGACCTGATCAAACAATTCTGATCTCTAATAAATAAATTTTGGTAAATCTCAGGGAGAAGAATGGCATCTTTTCGTTCATTTTATATTCTTCTCCATGCCAGGAAAAAAGTTTTGCCCTTTGAGGTGTCTTAGCTTGGGCTGCCATAACAAAATCGATCAGGGTGCCGGCTTGGTCAGATCCCGGTGAGGACCCTCTTTTGGCTTGTAGACAGCTGATTTCTCACTGTGTCCTCAAATGGGAGAGAGGGGTGGGGGCCCGGAGAAGGAGAGGGTGATAGCTCTTCCTGTTCTTATAAGGGCACAGTCCTATTGGATCAGGGAACCTATCCTTATGACCTCATTAAATCTTAATTACCTTTTAAAGACCCTACCTCCAGGTACAGTCACATTGGGGGTTAGGACTTCAACATGTGAATTCTGGAGGGACACAGTTCAGCCCATCGCAGCAGGCACGCCTCCTGGGGGCTTGAGGTCACAGAAAGCATGGCTGCTTGGGATGACCGGTGGTTTCCCATCCCGACGGGTCAGACGGGTCTCCTTCCTCCTATGCTCAGTTGCAGCCTCCTGACGTTGTTTCTTCCTGGCGGGGGCGGGGTCTAACTGCAGACATCTGATTCCAGGAGGGGCTCTTTGTTTAACATACCGGCTATAAAGGATGAGAGTATTGCAGAACCAAGGACTGGGGAGGTGGTGGAGTGGCTTGGTCACCACACAGGGCGGCACCATGACTTGATTGACAGTGGCTGTGTTGATGGGGCAGGGCCCAGAGGTGGCAAAGCTCTCCTTGAGCAGAGAGTCTGGAAAAAAGGACGAATCACTGGGAAAATAGAGTTACAGGTCATGTTCTGTTTCTTAAGCTGGAAGGAAGATATGTGGTCTTTTGTTTTCATATTAACAGACTCTCTCTCTCTCTCTCTCTCTATATATATATATTTTTTTTTTTTTTAGCTGAGCCATCCTGCCACCTGTTGGCAGCTCAGTGGCTGCTCAGCTCAGCTCGGGCCGGGACTCGAACCGGGACTCGAACCGCAGTTGCTCAGAGCTCAAACTCTTGAGCGAGCTCTTAACCAACTGAGCCACTCGGCCGGTCCCCCAGACTTTATATTTTTAGAGAAGTTTTAGGTTTAAAGAAAAACTAAGCAGGAAGGACAAAGAGGTCCCATATACTGCCCTCCTTCAACCTATTAATGTCTCGCATTAGTGTGATCTGTATGTTATAATTGATGAGCCAATACTAATACATTATTATTACAGCTCAAGTTTTACATTAGGGTTCATTCTTTGTGTTGTACTTTCTATAAGTTTTGACAAAATGTATAATGACGTGTATCTACCATTAGAGTATCATAAAGAGTAACTTGACTGCCCTAAAAATCCCCTCTGTTCTACCTATTGATCCCTGCCTCCCCTCTGATCCCCCAGCAACCACTGATCTTTTCCTTCAATATTTTCCTGCTTTCTGTGCTCTTCATATTCTGGGATCTGGGGCCTTGCTACCTAGGGAGATGACTGCCCTTCCCAGGACTAGTGAGAGGTATTAAAATCAAACTATAATTGCGGATTTGTCTGTTTCTCCTTGTAGTTTGATCAGTTTTTGCGTCTACTTCGAAGTTCTGTTTTTAAGTGTATACATGTTTAAGGTTTTTGTATCCTTGATAATTGACTTCTTAATTATTAAGAGATTGCCTTCTTTATCCCTGGTGATATTCTTTATTCTGATATTTACCTTGTCTGATCCAAATACAGCCACTTTAGTTTGTTTTTTTTTAATATTATTAACATGATATATATACCTTTTTAATCCTTTTCCTTTTAACTTATTTATATTTTTACATTTGCAGTGTATTTCTTATAGGTAGCAGACAGTTGCATCTTTCTTGCCTTTTGTTCCAATCTGACAATCTTGCTTTTTAATTGGGGGTGTTCAGACCATTTACATTTAATGTGATGGTTGATATGGATTAAATCAGTCATCTTGCTATTTGTTTTCTATTTGTCTTGTCCATTCTTTGTTCCTTTATTCTGCCTTCCTTTTGATTAACAGAATATTTTGATGATTCCACTTTACCTTCTTTGTTGGCTTATAAGCTGTAACCCTTTGATTTGTAACTTTAGTGGTTGATTTGGGGTTTGTAATATACATCTGTAACTTATCAGAGCTTGTGTTCAAATGATATTATGCAGTTTCACGTACAGTATAAAAAATTACAATAGATACTTCCATTTTCCTCTTTCTGACATTTTTCCTGTTGTTGTCATGGTATTCTTTTACATAAGTTACAAACCCCACACTACTATTATTTTTGTTGTCTTTTATAGACATATAAATAATCTTTAAAAAACATCTCATATTAAACATGCATTTGACATTTTGGTTCCTCTTTCCTTTCTATAGCCGCAGATTTCCATCTGATATCATTTTCTTTTGCTTGAAGGACTTTATTTTACATTTCTTGTTATGTGGTTCTGCTGGTGATGAATTCTCTCAACTTTCACATGTTTGAGAGTCTTTATTTTGCCTTCCTTTTTGCTCAGTGTAAAAATCTAAGATGAATTTTTTCTTTCAGTAGATTAAAATTTTTGCTTCACTGCATTCTCACCTGCATTGTTTCTGACAAGAAGTCTATTGCCATCTTTACCTTTGCTCCTTTTTACATAATGTCTCTTTTTTTCCTCTGGCTGATTTTATCACTGTTGTTGAACAATTTGATTATGATGTGCTTCCATGCCGTTTGTTTCACATTTCTTATACTTGGGGTTTGCTGAGCTTCTTGGATCTGTGGATTTATAATTTTTATTAAACTTTGGGGGAAAATCAGCTAGTATTTCTTTTAATGCTCTTTCCTTTCCTTTGTCCCTCTCCTGCCATCTCCTCTCCTTTGGGACTCCAATTCCATATATATTAGGCTGCCTAAAGTTGTTCTACAGTCCCCTGTTTCTCTCTTAATTGTTTGGTAATTTTTCTTTCTGTTTCGTGTTGGATTGTTTCTCTTGCTAGGTCTTCAAGTTCATTAGTATTTCTTCTGCAGTGTCTAGTGTGATATTAATTTCATCCTTTTTTTTATCTCACACAATGCAGTTTTCATCTTTAGAAGTTCAGTTTGAGTCATTTTTATATCGTCCATCTCTCAACCTTTTCAACATAGGGAATACAGTTGTAATAACTGTCTTCATGTTCTTCTCTACTAATTCAATCATATGTGTCAGTTCTAGGTCAGATTTGATTTTTTTTTTCTGGTAATATTTTCCTGCTTTGTATGCTCAGTGATTTTCTTTTTTTTTCTTTTTTTCTTTTTTTTTTCTAGCTGAGCCATCCTGCCCACCTGTTGGCAGCTCAGCGGCAGCTCAGCTCGGGCCAGGAATAGAACCGCTGTTGCTCAGAGCTCACACTCTTGAGCGAGCTCTTAACCAACTGAGCCACTCGGCCAGCCCCAAGTGATTTTCTTAATTAGATGTTAGATATTATGACTATTACCTTGTTCAGTGCTGGGTAGTTTTGTATTCCTATAAATTTTAGAGTGTTCTGGGATGCACTTAGCTAATTTGGAAACAATTTAGTCCTTTCAGATCTGGCTTTTAAGACTTGTTAGGGGGTACTGGCATGGTATACAATCTGGGTAAATTATTCCCCACTGCTGAGGCATGACCCTTCAGTGCTCTACCCAGTATCCATGAAGCGGTAAGAGTAGGTAGTATTCCTGGCCCTGTGAGAAGACCAGGCACTGTTACCTGTAACCTCTTCATTGGTTCCTTTCCCCAGTCTTCCTCACAAGCATATATTAATCAGTATTCAGCTTATTACTCAAGGGTAACCCTCTGTACTCTCCTTAATGCTTTTCCTGGAGAGAGCTTTTCACTCTCTGGCACTTTCCTGTGAATTCTCACGACCTTGGTCCCCTGCACTCACAGTCCCATCTCTTCAACTCAGATATTTTACCAGGTTCTTGCTCCCTGCACCACAGTCTAGAAACTTGCTCAAAGCAGAAGGCTGGGGCAACTGTAGGGATCATGATTATTTTCTTATCTCTCAGGAATCATTATTTCTCATTGCCTGGTACCCCAAGTTTTCAGATCTGTTGTGTTATGTATTTTTTCCTTTTTTTTTTTTTTTGGTTGTTTTACATAAGATCCAGTCCCTCTCACTCTATTTTGACCAGAATCAGAAATCTCTCATAGATTTAAAAAGAAAGACACACTTCACATATCTTTTAAATATAACCAAATGTAAAATTAATATAGTAATTAAGATTAATATGGTGCACTGTGTTGTATGCCTGAAACTAATTGTATAAAAAAGTCAACTACTAAAAAAAAAAAAAATTAACGTGAAAAGTTACATTCAAACAAATTATTACAAAAAAAGTAGAAATGAAGTTATTCCATCTAGGAGTCAGCCTGAAGAAAGACTAATTTGTTGCAATGAATTCTAGATACTGGATAATTTTCTACAATCTATCTGGCTGCTATATATGTTACAGTTGATGAAAATGTTTGTTGTTCGCAGTTTTGATTTTTAAATGTGAAGACAAGAGCTGAGCTTCTGTGAGTCCTTTAACTTTTAGAGGGGCAGGATATTATGTTGTAGAAAAAGCATAGGTTTGGAGTCAAATGGACTTGCTGGGGTTTTTTTTGTTGTTGTTTGTTTGGTTTTCTTGTTTTTGGTTTTGTTTTTTTTTTTAGCTGAGCCATCCTGTCACTTGTTGGCAGCTCAGCTCGGGCCGGAAATCGAACTGCTGTTGCTCAGAGCACACACTCTTGAGCGAGCTCTTAACTAACTGAGCCACTCGGCCAGCCCTTGGACTTGATATTGAATCCTAGCTGTGTGACCTTGGGGAACTTAAATAAGCTTTCCGAGTTTGGCTTCCTTCCTGTATAAAATGACCACATTGTTATGAATATTAAATGAGAATGTGTAAAGTATCCAGTGCTTGAAACATAGTAGGTGCTCAAGAAATTGTCTCTTCCTAGACCCCTGTCCAATATCGAGTAACTGACTCTCTTTCAATAAGACCTTTTCCAAAGCTATTGTGCCTCAAATATTTCAGTTGCCAACAAAAGTCACCTAAAATGTCACTCACTGAAATAGTAGGGGCCAAAGATGTTTACAGAAAGAAGAGAACAGCTTTGGGAACAGGGATTCATCTTGCCTTGCCTTTGATGCTTAGGCATTAAAGCCTTTCTTCTCACCTAACAGTATTTCAGTGCAGAGATCATATTCCAAAAGGGGAAAATAATATTAACAGAGGATCAGAGGAAAATATGGAGCCTGACCAAAATGTAGGCAAACAGGGAAGATGGGCCTGGAAAGTTACGTTGAAACCAAATTGTTCAAGATAGCTGTTATGGGCTGAATCATGTGTCCCTCCAGAATTCATCTGTTGAAGCTCTAATGCCCAGTACTTCAAGATATGGCCATACTTGAAGGTAGGGCCTTTAAAGAGGGGATTGGGTTAAAATGAGGCCATAAGAGTAGGCCCCAATCCTGTCTGGCTGGAATCATTTTAGGAAGAGAAAGCTGGGAGATCCCTGAGAAACACCAGGGGCATGCATGCGCAGAGAGAAGACCGGATGAGGACACAGCCAGGAGGCGGCCAATTGCAAGCCAGTGAGGGAGGCCTCAGGAGAAACCAAACCTGCAGGACCTTGAGCCTCCAGAGTTATAAGAAAATTATTTCTGTCGTCCATACCCACCTAGTCCGTGGTACTTGGCTGTGGCAGCCCTAGCGAACTCTTAGTATAGGCCTTCAAATCCCAACATGGGAAGTTCCTTGATTCAGTGATTCCTACTGACTGGGAATGACATTTCTACAAGCCCATTCATATTAACCCAATCCCTTTACAGTCAGGTAATGTGGGTGTGTGGGTGTGCCCTGGAAACCAGCAGCATGGTTCTAGAGAGAACAGAGATGTGGGGCTTGGCTAAAGAGGTGGGTGGTAGGATTAGAGACACATCATTACAATTGTGACCCTCTAGAGATCCACTGGCGGGGAACGGAAGAGTATGGTGCTTTTGTTGCCTTGTTAACTCATCTGGAACGTGTTTCTGTTCTGCTTAGGTTGAATTAACAAGTGATTTGTGTATAATGATCTGATCCAGTTCAAATGCTTCCCTCCCTACGCGGAGGGTGCCAAAAAAATGTATACACATTTTAAGAAAGGAAAACTATATTAAAATTGTAATACTCGATATATACCAACAATAAGAGATGAATACAAGTCACCTTTGACTTCTGCAATTTACAAGAGGTGCTCAAAGTGGTTACCATCAGCGTCCAGACACTTCTGATTACGGCAAACTACTGCTTGAGCACCATTGACCGAAGTATTTATTTGTATACATTTTTTTGGCACCCCCCAGTGCCAAACTCTAGTGCTTTAACTCTAGTTAAGCAGCACCCCTATTTTTCTTCTTGGAAATGAGATAAGTTCCTTCTAGTTCATCCATTTATAGTAGTTTAAGTCCTATGTGTGCAAGACCTTTTCTGTCGGCAAATATCAGTCTAACTGGCAAATGGAGAGGTTCTCACAGGCCCCTGTTTGCACCCGGGCCAGTTTAGCTCTGATGTGATCAGTGCCCTGTAGCATTATTGCTGCAGAGCTCTACCAAACAAGCTAATTCAGGCTAGTCTGATGTTCCCAGACCTACATGTTCTAAAACCACATGCTCAGTTGGCTGAAATTGGTGCTTGTATTTGATGCTTTCCACAGAAATGCCAAAAACAGAAGAGATGTTTTTAAACAATTCATAAAATTGGCAACTGCATTGTGAGAGCATAGTTGTTTAGTCCTGAGTGGTTTGCAGAAGTTTGGGCGGATTCCGTAGCAGAATTAGAGATGGTGAAAGACCTCAGACATGGTTCCCTTGGGGCAGCCGTGGAGGGTCAAAGAGCAGAGGATGCCAGGTTCATGACTGGGCGCTCTGCAGCTCTGGGAAATCCCACTAGAATTCCCTAGTCAACTTCATGTCCTATGCAACACAGCTATTTTGAATCTTCTCCACTTGCCTCAATCCTCCAACCTTCAGGATTTATAGGAGAAACAGAAGGCATCAAAAAGGAATGTTCTTATCTTCCTGACACAGAAATGTAAACTTGCATTTGTCATTAGCCTACCTTTCTCCTTCCCCCAACTAAAGAGCTTTTTTTCTATCTCAAGCCATCGCCCTGTCTTTTGGAGCTGTCTTCTCATATCATTTTATGTCTCTTAGGAAGGACATTGGTTATTATCCCTTCATGCTCGCTCCTGTTCTCAATCGTTCCCTTTTTTAGATGCACCGTGTGCTTTCCTGTTAAAAACAAGCAAACAAACAACACCCTTACATGATTCCTCACCCTGTACTCTTAGTGTCGTCTTCTCCCTCACAGCCAGCCTTTTCAAAACAGCACTTCATCTCCTTCCTCTTCACCGCCCACCAGATCTGCAGACCCCTCACAGAGTCAACAAACCAGCCGATGCTCTCGTTCTCTTCGTTTGACCTCTCAACAGTTCTTGATATTCTTCCTTCTGGAAAAACCATCTTCCTTCCCATGGCTTCCATGACACAAATCTCGCCTTATTTTCCTTCTATCCTCTATCTGGCTGTTCCATGGTGAGCCGTCGTCAGTGTTCATGCATTTCATTCTCTGGACTCTACCAGGCATCGTGCCCTTCCTGGAGTCAGGGTGGTGGCGACTTCTCAATGTGCGATCTCCTGCCCAGGCTTCCCCTCTGAGCTGGGGACGAGTGTGTCCTGCCATTTGCATACTCTCTTCCTCATGAAATCCAAGGGCACCTCATAAAATCGAAGCCTCGAGAACCCCTCCATCTCAGCCCTCTTCCAAGGCTCGGTCTCTGTGAATGACACCAGCATCCGTTCAGATGCTCACATCAGAAATCTTGGTGTCATTCTGGTCATTATCTCCTCCCTCAGCCACCATATCCAGTCCATCAATAAGTCGCATTGAATTTTACCTATTAAATTTTTCTTAAATCCACCCACTTTTCCCCAGCTCTACTTCTACCCTCCTGGTCCAAAATACTAATACCATCCTCTCTTGCCTGGACAATATCAGCAAGTCAACCTGCATCTAATCTGGACCCCTCTATCTCTTCTCACACTGCAAGACTAACCTTTCTAAAGTTTGCACCTGGTTGTACCAGCCCCATGCTTAAACCATTCCCATTGTTCTTAGGATAAGGACAAAGAATCTTAACATGGCCTGGGAAGACTCTGACCCCTTCCTGACCCACCAGCCTTGCTCTGTAGCCATGTTGGTTTCCTTTCACCTGAGACATCTAGACAAGTGTTTTCACTGTGTGTCTTCGTCTGTTCTTCCTCTTCCCCTTCAGATCTCAGCACAATGTCATGTTCATGGACATGTTCATGTCAAACCTCAGGGTCCCTCTACCTCGGCTCCTCCCATGAGTGGATCAAACCTTTCTACCCCAGACACTCACTGTCCTCCGGGACTCTCTCCGCTTCTTCACTTTTGTTACGAAGGTCTGTTGGTTCCTGTCCATCTTTTTCACTAGACTATAAGCTCCATGAAGCAGGAACTATGACTGGTTTTCTCATTGTTGGATTCCCAGAGCCTAGCATAGGGACTCACTAATATTTTGTTGAATTAATAAATGAATTTGAACAACAGGGTTTAAGTTCCAACTTTGGGTATCTGGTCCCTAACTCTCAGTTTTCTATCAAATGGAGCTACATTTGCCACCTCATCCATCTTTTAGGATTGTTAGTAGGAAAATAATATCTTGCAAATGATAATTGCTGTTTTGAATGATGATTCTCTCTCATTTTAAGGTTGAGGTTTGTAAGTATGACAGTGGAGATGATCCTAAGTCAACGAATGCCATTTTTTTCTCTTGTAAGAGAATAATATGGGATAGGGAGTAGAAAAATGAGAGTTCCGTGATAAAATCTTACTTATTTGAAAAGGTGATGGGGGAAGTTTAACCTGAATAAGTAGGAGCTTGAAATTTTTAGTTCTTTTCATTGAGAATTCTTAATGCTCATTTAAGGTAATTTGGATAATACAAAAGGCAGAAGACAAGAAATTACAGAACTTCCCACCTCCCAAACACATTTTCCCCACATTCTTAGTATTTATCAAAAACATAATTTTTTTTTTTTTTTTTTAGATTTTATTGGGGAATTGGAGAGGGGAACAGTGTCAGGGAATTGGGGAAGGGGAACATTGTGTTTTTCCAGGACCCATCAACTTCAAGTCAAGTTGTTTTCCTTCAATCTTTATTGGTGGGCGCAAGCTCAGTTCCAAGTCCAGTCGCCACTTAAAATCTAGTTTCTGGAACGTGGGGGGTGGGGGTGGTGCAGCCCACCACACCATGCGGGAGTCAACTCAGAAACCTTAAGAGCACGTGCTCTCACCAGCTGAGCCACCCGGCTGGCCCCAAGAGCATAATTTTTAATGCTTGCATTGTAATAGAGATGTCCATTTATTTATTCATTCGTTTATTTAATTTAAACTGTTGTAAAAAGTTTTCACTGTTGTAAAAAATGTGATTAGCATTACTTGTACATAAATCTTTTTGCACATAAATGTGTAATTTTCCAAAGTTGAATTAATGGATGTATAGGAATACATTTTACATTTTAGGTTTTAGGTAATTATTCCCTAATTAGTCTCCAGAAATGTGCCAATTCTTACATCCACCAATAGAGTAAGACAGTGGGTATTTCCCTGCACCTTTGCCAACTTTGGGTATTATAAACTATAAAGGCGCATGTACATACAGGCATATCTAGATGGACTTTTAATGGGTGGGAATGATATTTGGTTTTGTAACAGTTCATTTGTAATGCAGATCACTCCTGAATTGGAACATTTTCCCATTATCCATTGTCATCTTTTTCTTCATCAGTTACCTGTTGTTCTTTGCATAGTTTTGGAGTGGTTTCTTTTTCATATTTACTTATAAAGCCATCTTTACATTAAACACATTAACCTTGTTTTTGTCATATATGCAAGTATGAGCTTCAGTATAATCCTTTCAAATGATCACAAGTTCAAGGAGAGTTTAAAGAAAAACATGTATGAAATGGGATAATATGGTTAAGTTAGCACTTTATTAATAAGAGCAGCAGCTCCCCTCCCCTCTCCCCTTTTTCCCCCTCTCCCCCCTCTCCCCTTCTTCCCTCCCTCTCTGTCTAAATTTTGCGCTCAAGCTGCATGCCAAGGAGCACCATGAGTGTGAAAAGAGCCTGGACTTTGAAGTTGGGCAGGCCTAATTTCATTCCTCTCTCTGCCACTCTGGAGTTGAGATACCTGGGACAAAGTTTTGAGCCTCTGTGAGTCTCAGATTTCTCTCCTGGGTAACAGGAACCCTTCTGGCCCTTGTTCAGAGAGGTAAATAGCTTCTGGATAGTGCCTCGTACAGAGATGGTATTCTATAAATATCCATTCCCTTCCTGTATCCCTCAAAGATATGCTGTCTGTACATACGTACACATACATGCATTTTGTGTCATTAAGGACTGTGCATATTTCACTCAGCTTCTAGCCAGACATGCAGTCATTCATTAATATTTGCTGAAATAAAATCTCCAAATACTTGCACTCTTTCATTGAGAATTTATGCCTCAATCTGTTCCTTTTTTTTTTTCTTTTGTAGGTGTGGCTGGATCTCCTAAAACCTATTGTCAAGCAGATTAGAAGTAAGTATATACTGCATGTTTAACAGGGATGTTAAATATAAAGCCAGACGTTTTCCTCGTCTAGACGTTGTCTGCCCTGTGGCGTCAAGCACTTAGTGATACAGAGTCTTTTTTTACACCACGATTGCTTTTCATCATCCGCTAATCCGCATATTATTAAACTGTGTGTTTTGCAATTTTAATATGTAACAATTTGGTAATCAAAACCTTGCTTAGAAAATCAAATAATCATTTTGATTAACAACTAAAGCATGTTATTAAGCCCCAGAATAATTGAGCTTGTCTTGCCTCTACCGGTGTTTCTTACTATCCCTTTGGAGAGAGTAAGGTAGAGCCATGTATTTATAACATTGGTGTAAAGTGTTCTGTCCCGCCTCTTCAAAGCATGTGAAATCAGAATGCAAGTGTGGTTTGGAAAAATACGGTGCTTCCGGGTGTGTGTGTGTGTGTGTGTGTGTGTGCGCGCGCGCGTGCGCGCGCGCTGAAAGGAATCTGGCTTACATTTAGACTATGTGTCGGAGAAAAGATTAAGGAGGACCTAGGAGAGGAGGAAGGAAAGGGAACACTTGGTTTTTCTCTCCCTTCTCATCCAGCCTAAGCACTGGACCTTTCTCCCCTCTGTCTGCTTTTAGGTCAAGCTCAGAGCCACGCTTTGTTCTCAAAGTCCTCCAAATAGTTTCTCACTGCAGCCAGAGACTGGGAAGAGTTTGAGGATGGTCACATATCTACATTTCTTTAGCTGAGCTTGAAGCTCACACTGCCTTGTGGGGTTGCTTCTCTATCTGGTTAAGAAGCCCCACTGGGCCTCTTAGAGCAGTTTATGTGGATGTAATAAACAGGCACACAGTGTATGTATGGCCCTTACGCAATTGAAGTTGGTGTTCACCTGTCATTTAAATTAAGCAGCGATTGATGCTGAACATGAAACAGCCATTGTTTGTTTAACGTTTACTGGGTGGTTGGCCAGCCACGGAGTGGTGGGTGGGGGATACCCCGCTGAGAGAAGCCCCAGGCCTGATGGGTGGAGGTAGTGCAGAGTCTAGAATGATGGCATTTGTCCCTGCAATGACTAACAATGGGAACTGCTGATGCTGGAAAGGAATCTCTTAGCACATTACCAAATGCAGACCAAAGAGCCTCACTGTTGGGCCAGGACTGGGTTCTCCTTTTCACCTCCCAGTGCTGTGACTATCCATGGGTGACAAAGCCATCATTTTGTATTTAGTGCTAGCAGCTGCTTAACTTCAGGTTTTCTAAGGATGAGTACCCTCATTTAACCCCCAGTCTGTGAAAGTTGCTGAGAGGAAATAGTGTGGCCTTCCCATCTTCCCCACTTTGCTATTGTTATTTTGTGACCCAGAATGGACATGTGAGGGTTTCTGTTAATTTTTGGGGTGATTAAGGAAAAGCCCAGCTTCTCTTGGCTTCGCTATTTCTGTTCCTTGTTTTCGTTCTCCGAATTTTTCATATATTGCAAATACCTTTGCCTGACAATATATTGGTTTGGGTTTTTTTTTTCCCCTAAACTTGCATGTGTTAGCATAGAAATTAGGATACAACGTCTATTTTTTGTGATAGTGAAAGGTAGAGCAAAAAGACGTTTTCTGCTTTCACCCAATTACTGTTAAAATTGGGGTTTCATTAGATTGCCTTATATTTCATAGAACAGAATCTCATCACTATTATTCCAAATGGTAGCACCTAGAAGACTGCTCTTATAATGTAGCATACACATAAAAACAAATTTCTGGCTCAGATTATAAATTATTATAATCTTTTTGTTCTGTTTTAACTGTGAAAGTAAAAGGTACCCATCTCTTTCACAGTCTCTCCCTACCCATCCCCTCCTAGATCTGCTTCCTGACTTTGTCTGAGCTCTGTGATAAGATGGTTTATGACATTACTATACAGGCTTCAGCTGGCAGGGGCAGGGCCATGGCTTCTTGATGTTTTCTCCCAGAGCTCAGGAGAGCACCTGGTACATGGGTGCTAGATACCTTAGCAGCTATACCTTGTAGATAGTTAAAAATAATAAATTACATATCCGATTTACATTATCTCCTTTGAAAATTACCTAAATCCTGTATTTGGACTAAAGCAGCTAATCAGACAAATTTTGGAATGCCCTTTAAACCTGAGTACAACTAAAGCCTCCAGAAAAAAAGTTTAATGCCTTAAAGTAGTACCTTTGTCACATTTTTTTTAAAAACCAGATATCTGGGGCCGGCCAAGTGGCGTGTTGGTTAAGAGCTGGCTTGGGACGCCAAAGGGCCCCGGTTCGGATCCTACATATAAGGGCCAGTGACACTGCCCTCCACAGCTAAGATGCTGAACAACAGCTCAACCTGGAGCTGGGCTGCCGTGAGTCTCTGGCGATGGCGTAGGCTGCAGTGAGGCTGCTGGCAGCCAGCGTGAGTGGCTGGTAGCCTGTGTGAGCTGCTAAGAGCCGCCGTGAGCGGCCGTCCAGAAGCCGGCGACTGATGTGCCTCGCCTGGGAAGAGCACAATGATGGTGCCAACGTGGGCCAGTGAAGCAACATCCTCCACAACTAGGCTGAAGAACAAAATGACAGCAACTTCTCTGTTCCCCTTCCCCCGATTCCCCAGCGCTGTTCCCCTCTTCCAATTCCCCAATAATATCTTTAAAAAAACCAAAAACCAGATATCTGTTTCCTCACAATATGAAAGTGTGATTTAGTAACTAAACTTGACCATTTGTTTGGTGATTTGGGCATTGGCAGGTGTGCTCTTGGCAGCTTGGCATGAGGCTCTTTATTTGGTATATAATATACGCCAGAAAGTCTTTTTCTTTAGTTGCATTTGAAACACAAATCAAAAAAGATGCTTTACTACTTTCTTCTTCTTTTTCTTTAGGGCCAAAGCATGTTGTTGTTAAGTTTGTGGTGAAATTCTTTCCACCTGACCACACACAACTCCAAGAAGAACTTACAAGGTTAGTGGTTTGGAAACTGGGTATTTACTGCTATGGGGTGCTGAGGAGAAGAGAAAGTTAATGTTTTGAGGCGACTGATTAAACATTTTCACAGTGTTTACTTCACCAGCATCTGCGCTGTGCTTAACAGTTTAACCCCTTCTCTCCCAGTTATGCTTATAAACATGGGGGACGTGGGGAGAGAAAGTACCACATTTTCTCTGAAGCCTGGTTTCTTTAGGGCTGTAATATGAAGTGAACTGGACTTGGATTACTGTCATATTTTCCCTCTTATCTATCACATCTCAGGGTGGTTTGGGGAAATCAATTTCTTCTGTGAAACTCAGATGTTAACTCATGTTTCTCTTTCTTGCTGCCACGGGTGGGTGGACATGAACTGTAGGTCAGTTTCTTTGACAGCATGGCCAAGTGGGACAAGCATGAGCATTGTGTCAGGCCCGGCTTTGGTCGCCAAGTGACTGGCCAGTTACTTGTTCCCTCTGCTCCTCTCTCAAGTCCCCTGTGTCAGTGTGACTGTAATGCTTGCTTGGGCAGGGTTGTTGAGGATAATACTGTTACGCATAGAGTGGCTGGAGCCCAGTAGGGACACCATGAATAATGACCATCACCATCACTGTCATCATCATCATCATCATTGTCATCATCATCGTCACAACTACTACTTACCTTATAATTTGCAGCAAGACACATGGGATTCTAAAAGAGAACAGAGCCCAGTGGGAATACATGAAGATACAAACGCCTCCCTTTCAAGAGTACCCTATCAGTGCATTAGTTTGGTCAGCCAAATGCTTGCTACAAGTGCCCTTCAAGCTATAGCTGGTTCAGACCAAAGCTGTCACATCTTTCTTGTCCTCTCACCCCTGATAATGGAGCACAATATGTTGGGTGGCTGACCATCACTTCTCAAAGGGATGAAGACATCCCATCAATAGTATTTATGAACTGTACACTGTGTGCAAGCATTGTTCTAGGCCCTGAGAATCTTCAGTGGTGGAAAGACAAGCCTGAATTTCATGGGAACAGACAAAAACCAATTAAATAATCAAGGAAAATATCAGATAGTGGTAAGTGCTCTTTAGGTAATTAAGTAGGATGATGTGATAGAAGGTGATTGGTCAGTCTGGGGTGCCTCTCTGAGGAAATGATGAGGGTCTGTCAGTCATGTTTGATGGGATAGCTTTCCAGGTGGAAGGAATAGATAGGCAGTGCCCAAGGCAGGAACAGGCTACAGATGTCACATGCCTCAGAGAGGGCTGGCGTGGCAGGAACGCTGAAGGCAGAGTGCAGTGAGGTGGGACAGAGGCCCGAATACATGCGGTGTTGAAAGACTAGCTGCCTTGTGGGTGCTGTGGGGGGATGACAGCAGGGAATCCAGTGAGGAGGCGATTGCAGCATCCAGGCCAAGGGGATGGCAGCAGAGGAGGCGGCAGGAGGGGCAGGGGAGAAGCATGGCTGCATTTGGAATATGTGCTGGAGGTGGGGTCGGTCTGTCTTGTTAATGAGTCGGGGATGGAGACTGAGGGACATAGAGGGGATGCTTAGGTTTGACTGAAGCTACTGGCTGGGTGGTGTTAGTAGTGACTAAAATGGGAATGAATGGGAAAGTAGAGGACTGGGGAGGGGTAGAAAGTCAAGAGTTTGGTTCTGCAAGGCTGCATTTGGGATACCTCCTAGACATGGGTGTGTCAGGAAGGACAGTGGGTACACGAATGTGGCGTTCCAGGGAGAGAGAAGGCGAAGGCTCTTCCCATGGCTTTTCGTTTCCACTTACAACCCTCAAATTGATGAAGTAGTGAGAGGCGGCCAAGCCCTGCAGAAGCCATCAGCCTTCTGGGAACTGTGTACCATTTGCCAGATGCTTAATGTAGAGGAGAGGCAGCTGGACCTGCTACACCCAACGGCACGAGATGCAGGGGCTGACAACAGTACAGTTTTCAGGTGGCGTCGTTATTGGGGCTACTGTGTCCGCTTTCTGGGGCTGGTCTCCCTGTTGTGGGAACATGCATTGCTCCAAGTTAGGATATTGAAACAAATCTAAAGGCGAGTCCAGCTGTTGAACAACTGTGTGCGTTTTCCTCCTGCGTCTCACTGGGCCTCTAGGAAGATGGCGGCATAAATCCTTTTCTTTCTTTCTTTCCTCCCCATTTTGGTCTCCCTGTTCTACATCACAGTGAATGTTGCACCTTTTCAATTTGTATGACTCATTGTCTCCAGAGGTCTGTAGTTTTCTACCCTTCTGGTCCTTGTTATAAAATTCCATGCAACTTGTTACTCTCAAGTCAAGTGTGCCTGGTCTATTGCCAGCCGCTCTGTCTGATCTGATAAATCCCTCAAGTTACACAAGCTCAGCTGGATGCAGCAGGTTTTGGGTTCTGTTGTCTTTGTTTGCTGCCTCCCAGTGTTAACTGACATTTTAAAAATGTGTTTCGAAGAGAGAATTCTTTCGGCTCAATGTTGAATAAAACTGATAGGAAATTTAGAAGCTCCCCCCATCGCTTTCTACTTTATCACAAGGTTTAATGTGAAGGAGACTTCCCAGATCCAATGTATTGACTCCCACACTCTCAGATTCCTGTGTTAGCAAACATTTAATGATGTAACCATTGAGATTCCAGGCACTTTCCTATAGCAGATGGTGATGGCCGGAGGAGTTCTGTGTGGACAGTATTGAGGCAAGGGACATGTGGACAAGGGGGGCGTATGGACAAGAGGGGCATGTGGACAGAGCCTGAAAGAAAAAGACCTGCAGTGTAGCTGACTATAAGTGAGTCTCAGCCTCCAGGAATAGCTTTCAGCTTACCATTTTATAGATGGAAGATTAAATTGCACTTGCCCATTAAACAAGAAGCTGAATTTCTATTTATTGAACTGCACTTTTGATGGACCTCTGTCCTATTAACAAAGCGTTTCTAGAGGGAGAGGAAAGCACCGACTCAGGTGCAGGTTTGAAAAGCTTGGGAGGGCTCTTTGGAAAGGCAGGCACCAGGCTTTCTCATTACAGAGCTCTGAGCCACTTTTCTTGTGCTGATGAGTTTAGAGACATTTCTCTCTGGGCATCCCACCTTCAATCAGATCCAATTTCTACTTGGCTGCGTGATTACAGGTAGAGAGACCCTACTGGAACGTGCTGCTATGCACGGCCTGCTGAAGTGCGTTTCCTTAGGCTGGCAGAGAAATTGCACATTACACTGAGTAAGAAAAGAAAGAGTCAGGCTCCCAAGTGAAATAAAATAGACACATGTAAAGAAGGGCATCCGATTGATGTGATTTGCAACTCTTGCAGTCCCTTCTGATTAGCTCTGCCACTGCCGTCGTCTCCCACCTCTCGGCCACCCTTCTGCCAAGGAGAGGCGATTCCCTTTTGAGTGGTTTGTGTTTTCATCGTGTTTACCGTTGTAATTTTATTTAGTGCCTGCTGAGTACAACTTAGCCTTTAGCTCTTGTGAATTTTATTGGAATTGCTTCAGTTTATAGGATGAAAGGTATTGCTGAATCTCTAAAGTTAGCACTGCAGCCAGAGCACTGGACTTAACATCTGTCAAGAAGGCAGTACCCAGGGGTGGCCAGTTAGCTCAGGTGGTTAGAGCTCAGGCTCATAACACCAAGGTTGTCAGTTTGATTCCCACATGGGCCAAGGAGCTGCACCCTCCACAACTAGATTGAAGACAACTACTTGACTTGGAGCTGATGGGTCCTGGAAAAACACACTGCTCCCCAATAAAATTGCTTAAAAAAAAAAAAGGGCTGTACCCAGGAAGGTATTTGTCACATTACAAGAACCTTAGAACAGGAAGAGTCGACTTAATTAGGGCATGACAGTTTCATCCACAGTCTTCAACATGGCACTTGCTGTCTAACTAAATGTGTGAGTTTTCAGAGCCTGAGGCTGTCTTGCAGCCCCTGAGAGACTGTCAGACTCTGACCATGAATCCATCCCGGTGGACACAGGACCCTGTGTCTGAACTGCTAGAGAGTAAAAATATTCAGAATGTAATGTTTCTAAAATGCAAAGCCCCCCTACTTATTTTTAAATTAATCGCATAGATAAGAATTAAAGCCTGTAGCTCTAAGAAGTGTTGGATTCAAAAGACAATAACCACTGCCTAATGCAGAAAGATGGTTTATACTTCCATCTTACCTTGTAAACTTATATGTTGATGTTTCAGTTATTTTATAGTTTCTAGTTTTCTTCCCTTTGACGAGAAAGAGAGAGGACACGAGAACAAGAATAAACATTAGGGGCACTGGATAAAGATCAACTGTTGTCAACTGGTAGATCTGTGGGTATTTTTTGTTTTGTTTTATTTTAGTTTGGGGTTTTTTGAGTTTTTTTTAATGGTTGGAGAATTGCCCCTGTTGATTTTTAGTTTTTAATAAGGGAACTTTCTAAATGACTTAAAGGGGATTAGTTTTTTCTTTTTATTAAAAAAAAATTGCCAGCATTTATTGGATGTTTTTATTCTAGTCACTGCGCTTTCCATGTATTATCTCATTTAATTTTTACGGAAACCTCTCGTTAATCTTGTTAAAGCCCCTTTTTTTAAAATTAAAATAACCTTTCATTATTACAAAGCTAGCAAATGTGCAGTATAGAAAGTTAGAATATACAGACAAACAAGACTAAGAAGATAAAAAATACTATATTCCTGTTGCCCAGAAATTATATTTGTTAAGTGTGACAACTTTTTCTGATTTTTTTCCTATGCAGTTATGAAAAGGTCGCGAACTTAATTGTCCAACCTTTTCATATATGTACTTTTCATCTCATCTAATACCCTGGCCATACTCATATTTTCCCATTTGTCCCCCAAATGTCATTGGTATTTGCTCATTCTAAAATAAAATTCACTATAGGACCATATATTACATCTGGTTATTATGTCCTTTGGACTTCTTTTAATTTAGCAGAGCCCCCCTTTATTTTCCTCGTGATACCATCTTGGTAGAGAAATTGGACCAGTTGTGCTACAAAATATCCTACCTCCTGAATTTGTCTGACTGCTTTCTTATGGTGCCATGTAACTTATTCATCAATGCTCTGTATTTCCTGAAAACTAGAAGTTTGTTCTAAAGACTTGATGGAAACAAGTTAAACATTTTGGACTAGAATCCATCCTAAGTGATGTGAGCTTCCTGTTCATTAATGGTTCTAAGATGGATCATTAGGGTGGTGACATTCTTATCTTTCCATTATGAAGTAAGGTCCCGATATAAATGTCCAGTATCCTAAATGATTTTTACACCAATTAACAACCCTTGCCAGAGTCAGTCATTCCTTTAGAGGTTGTAGAATGAAGATCTTTTAATTCTGTTATTCCTGACACATTGTTAGTTGTCATTCTTCTGTAAGGTAAAACTTTGCCTTATCTGCTTGGACTATCTGTATATCCCAAAATACCCTTCCTACTGCAGAGGCAGATTACATGCCCACTTCCCCTCGCCCCTCGGATTACCAATTTTTAAATAAAGAATTGCTTTAATAGCCTCCTAAAATTGATGATACAGTTTTCCCTGTTTCCTCTTTTTTGAGTATTGTTATACAAATCTTTGAATTTTCTTTAATTCCATGTGTTTCAATTCACTTTAATCATCCTTGTTGCCACTTTGGCCAGTGGATGCCCCTTCAAGATTATATCACCGTCTTGATATAATGCATTTATTTTTGAAAGCTGCCCTGCTTTTGGTCATAACTAGAAATCCTAGGCTCATGTTGCACCTTTCCCTGCCCCTCATCTGGAATCTACCATTTGCCCCAGGACCCATCTCTGTGTCCTTCCAGTGGATAATTGTATGAGAAACAGAATCTGGTTGCTAAGGGTCGCTTCTGAAGTGACACCACTGCCTCTAGGCAGGGAAAAAACTAGTAAATATCTTTGTAAACATTTACGAGTTCATATTGATATTTTCAAATCAATTGTAAAATCACACTGCTTTTACTTCATTTCTTTGATTTATAAATACCTCTTTTCTCTTTCACCAAAAGTGTTTACTTGCTTTATCCTACAATATAAAGAAAAGAATTTTAAAATAAATTGATATTTACACATCTGGGAGCTGAGGCTTAAAGTAGCTTCAGTGAAAGAAACCTTGTCTTTCCAATTGTGTTGGCATAGCTCTTACTAACCACAATAAACTATTGTTATCGTCTGAGCCATAAAGCCATTTTTTAGTATATTGACTGGTCTGTGTCAACTATACTAAAAAAATGTTTGCTCTACCCTGACAAAATATATAGGGTGGTGAGTTATAGTCTGTTTTCATCGCTGTATCTTTCCATATGAAATGAAATGTGTTACTCATCATGGGAAAAGATCCCAGAACACATCTCCTGGTCCTTGGAGGGAGGCGTGCATGTGCACATCCCAGTCGGCAGCACCAGGAATTCATTCCAGCCTTGCAGACTTGCTTTGCCTTGGTTTATATACCTTCGTAGTTCCTCACAGTGTGGACAGGTTGCCAGGAGTGAGGCCAACTTAGATGCTGACCTTCCCTGTCCTCGTTACGCGCCGGCCATCTTTATGTGTCATATGTGACGCCCAGCTCTCTCTGTGTTCGCAGGTACCTGTTTGCTCTGCAGGTGAAGCAGGACCTGGCTCAGGGCAGGCTGACGTGTAATGACACCAGCGCTGCTCTCTTGATCTCACACATTGTACAATGTAAGTTCTGTTGGTTTCCTTTAGAAATCATGTTGGAAGTAACACAGTGACCTGATTAACTGGAAAGAAATTCACATCCACTGAAAACAATAATCATGCATTTATGTTCTTTTGCGAGTAGCATGAACACTTATGGGTGGAAAACGGTAACTCCTAATTTCACTTAATATGCATATCCCCAAAACAGTGACACAGGAATTCTGTGTTCTGGTGTGTGTCTACCCTTTTCAGCAACTACTGCAATTGTTGATATCTCAGTTGTCTCAGAGGAGAAGCTTAGAGGGACGGTGGCCAAGTAGACTAAACTTGTTCTGTCCTATTCTTGGATTTAATATTCATCACTGAATATGGCACATTAGCTGTAAGACATAAAACTGTCAAAGGTTTCACTTCTTGTATTCTCTCTTGAATTCCGAACACATGAAGCTGGACTGAATCCTAGTGATGCTTGAAATGAAATATTTTAACTTTCTTAATTTAGACAAAGGATAAATTAGATTGTGCTCATTCTAAGGCTTACTGACAATCCATCTGCACATTTTTTCCCTCTTGGCCAAGGCAGAAGTTGCTTGAAATGGAATATACACATGATGTTTTGGGAAGATAATTATGTATATAGACCAAGGTCAACATACATAAGCACTAGTATGAAAAAAATATTGTGCTATCATTCTATTGGGTTGTCGGAAAAGTCACGATGCATTTTTTCAACAAAAAACATAGAAATAATGCATCATGACTTGTCCAACAACCCCATAAAATTTCCGTTGTATACAAAGTGATCCCATATAATTAGCTCCATCTCATTTGGATGGCTGCCCAGTTAACAAGATTTCCAAAGGATTGAAGGAAGTATCTATTGCTCTTAGTAGTCAACAAATTACCTTAGCCTAACATGATGAGGTGTTTCTATAAACCATGCTTACTTTTTTTTGTTTGTTTGTATGTGGGTATTATTGAATATCTACCAGACTTAGCAGATAGGTGTTTTCTTATCAATTTGAAAAAATGATGTGAGGAAGAAAAAAACAAATGAAAAAATAGGTATCCTTTATTAAACCTTACTATGTTCCAGCACAATGTATAGTATGTCATCTAATTCTCATAACAACTCTATGAGATCAGTACTGCTATTATCCCCATTTACAAATGAGGAAGCTTTGGCACAAAAAATTATGTAACTTTTGCCTTTTCTGTGTTTGGTTTTCCCTCTTCAGATAATGATAATGGAGAGAGAAGGGAACATGAAAATAATAAAATCTTTTTCATAAGCCTGTGAAAATTAAATGCTAGCGTATATACATACCCAATACATGTTAGGTGTTCAGTAGATATATTCTCCTTTCTTTACCTTCGCTCACCTGCAACTCTCCCTTTCCAAACGATGGGATATTTTAAAATGACACTTTCTTATTGGAATAGTAACTTCATAAAATGTTTGTGACCCTGGGCTTTTTTGTAAATAGAAGAGAAACTCACTTTACTCAAATATTCCTGATGCCATGTGGTCATGCGCCTCTTTCCCCCTATGTGTCCTCCTTTATAAAGTGTTAACGCCTAAATCTCACACATATGGGAAGTAGAGGTTCGCTGACACTACCTCTGCTCCATCTGATAGGCCTCTCTTCCCCAGACACCAACAGGGGGCTCAGAATCCCCCGAGAATCGAGTTACCCAGAGAAAATGAAATAGATAAGTGCAAAAGTATTTCTGCTATTTGCATACTGTTTGGTGTTCAGTGTTGAGACACACCATATTTTTTTTTATACTCTTCTGATATTTATAAAGCCCCATTTCTGCATTTTTAAGCATCCCATGCACTCAGTCATGGAAGGAGGAATTTCACAGAATCCTCTGTAAATAGTGTGTTGATGTAAATTATTGATAATTATGTACATTATCTGTAAGGTAGGAGAGATCAACTCATCTCCCTTTTGCAGAAGCTCTATTAATGCTGATGGAAAACTATCCTGCGTGAACTATATGTTCACCTCATATGTATCTGCACACACAGTCTGAATTTTTAAATATTTTCCTCCCTTTTATTTGAATTCATGGAGTCGTCTTTCAGAGAGTCTATATTTTTTTATTTGCTCCACTGTCACTGGCCTTATATAGCCCCTGTAATGTTTCTAACTTTATTTTCTTTAATGTATTATGAATCAATTAAATAGGACAAGCTAATGAAGAATCAGTCACTAGAGAGCTCTGATGTTAAAATTCCACTTGGGCAGCCTGAAGGCGTGGCCGGGCTACATTTTCAGGTTGAGTGTCTCTCCACTCTTAAGATTATGCCTGGCAAAACACGTTTGTCCAAGCATATCCTTGCAAGATTCCATTTAGTAAAATCACAGGTTTGGGGTTGGTGGTGGTGGTCCTGCTTTTTGCTGTGAGTAGACTGCTATGGAATTTAGGCATAAGCTAATGGGACATTTTAACATAAAAATACTTAAAAATAGTAAGTCATGTCTTGAACATTTGTCAGTTTTCAAACTCTCCAAACGTAAGGAGGAGCCTGTTTCCCTATTTCAAAGAAGAGAACACATGGAGAGAAAATGAATCCCATAGCCATAAAATTGCGTTGCGTTTTAGGTGGGCAGGGAAAGGCAAGTGACACGGGAAAAAAGAAAAAGACAGTTAGGTGTATTGGCCCTGATGCCAAAGGATAAACTGGAATTCTTAACTCTTTTATTATATTGAATTATGGAAAGGAGTGTGTTACAAATTCCATATGAGTTAAGCCCAAACTTAAAACTCACAAGAAATTTAGGATTTAGGTGAGTCTCCCATTTGCATGTCAGTCTTCATTATTCAGATTCTGTATTTGCAAGTTCGCCTACTATATAAAATTGATTTCTTACCCCCTCATCAAGACTTGGGGTGCTTTCGTGTCATTTGCAGACATGCACAAGACGGTGGAAATTTTGAGTCGCTGCACACACACATTCCCTCCTGAGGTTGAGCGAGGCGACGCTCTACCTTCCTGTTGCAGCCTTCATACTATAAACAAGTGTGCTTTTCACGGTCTGTTTAGTGCCCCACTTTTTGCATTTTTTTGTGCTTTTTGTTTGTGATTCTCCTGTTTAATATGGTCCCCAAGTTTAGGGTTGAATTGCTGCCTAGTGTTCCTAAGTGCAAGAAGGCTATGATGTGCGTTATGGAGAAAATAAATGTATGTGTTAGATAAGCTTTGTTCAGGCATGAGCAATAGTGCTGTTAACCACAAATTCAAAGTTAATGAATCAACAATGTATATAAAATATGATGTCTTTCAACAGAAACACACATAAAATAAGGTCGGTTGACAAAAATGTTATTTCAAGAGCCTTGCAGGAGGACCCTAACCCTGTATTTCCCCCAGGAGCAATGATTTAGTAGTTGTGAATTCAGTGTTCATGGGGACTTCATAGAACGTAACTACTGTGAATAATGAGAATGAACTGTGCTTCCTTGGGGCCAGCTAGAAGGAATAGCAGAAAAGTCAGTGCCATCACTGATCATCAAGGCAACCAATGAGGATGACAATATATAGACACAAAAGTCCCCCACTTCTGCGCTGTTTTCTGTGATGGAGGGTGGCAATTTTACTCTATTTAGGGAGAGAGAAATTAGTCCTGAAAAGTCAATTAGGAAACAGCCTTATTGATCTGTCACAGCAGCAGAAAGTGATTGGTTCTTCCAGAGGCCCACTTGATGCCAGGTGAGTTGGCACTGTTTTGTGCAGAGCAGATGTTCTCAATGGGTGAGTGAGATTCATGGCAACATATAGGCCATATCCTGCAGGATTACTTGAGGCACATTGGCTGAAGTGTGGCAAGCTGCTTCACGTGACAAAATGAAAGGGAGGTGTCATAGCAATAGCTGGGCTCTAGTCACTAGGCTACTTTTTTTTTTTAGCTGAGCCATCCTGCCACCTGTTGGCAGCTCAGCTTGGGCTGAGACTCGAACCGCTGTTGCTCAGAGCTCAAACTCTTGAGTGAGCTCTTAATCAACTGAGCCACTCGGCAGGCCCTAGGCTAGGCTACTTTTTATTAAGCTTGTTATATGGACTATATAATACAAAAAAGAAGGCATGCTGTCTCAGAGGTCTTAAACTGGTATAAACTGAACTGGTGCTATTGTTAAGGTACAATTATTATTTTAAAGTTCTACCCTTTAAATTTCCAGATTGTAGCAATTTGGGGACTATGTTGAGGTTGCATATGAAAAATATGCATCCTGGGCCAGCCAAGTGGCTTAGTTGGTTAAGAGCTCGCTCACGAGTTTGAGCTCTGAGCAACAGCAGTTCGATTCCTGGCCCAAGCTGAGCAGCCGCTGAGCTGCCAACAGGCGGCAGGATGGCTCAGCTTAAAAAAAAAAAATGCATCCTATTTCTTGTAGATGAAAACTTTGTAAGAATTTGCAATCTGACCAGTCATTTCTGACAACAGGACTACAAGAAATTTAATAACGTTAATTTTTTTTACCCAAATTAGATTCAGTGTCTTTACACCTATTTATAATCATCTTTTCTCTACATGATAAAGCATTTGGGATTTGCAGTAATCATTATTACATATAAGTTTCACAAGTTGATTTTGTAAAATTCTGAAATTTAGGGGCTTATTTAGAAGTCATGGGTCATAAACCACATGTCTAGAATTCCTGCCTAGTTGGGTGGGGAGGAAAGAAACAAACCAGGAACACGGATGGCTAAAGATGGATGACTCTGAAGTTTCCTTTCCAACTGTGAGAGATGAGAAAGAGTGGAAACTATCATCTTATGTTGGCACAATTATTAAATATGTCCTCACATCCACATCTTCTGACATCGAGCCCTTATGAAACTCACCAGCTGGGATTGCCTTATGTTGTCAGCTAGCTTCCCATTTGCTAGCTGGGTCCATTGGGAATGTAACAGATTGCCGCGTATTAATCATATGTGGCTGGTTTTTCTTTCTCTGTCTCCTTGTAGCCGAGATTGGGGATTTTGATGAAGCATCGGACAGAGAGCACTTAGCAAAAAATAAGTACATACCTCAGCAAGATGCACTAGAAGACAAAATTGTGGAATATCACCATAACCATATGTAAGTCTCCTTCATTGCTTCATGTTTTCTTTGAGTTGTTTGTCTCTGTCCTTTCAACATACATGGCTGCACACACACAAAGGCACAGTAGCTATTGAGAGAAATATGCGAAGGGTGAGGACAAAGAGCACAGAGGTTCACAGGGCCGTTGTTACTCACCCTGGACTCTCAGAAATGCAGGATGCTCACGCAGGACCAGAGCTTCAGGCCCCCTGCTTGCCTTCCTGTGAGGCCAGAGTAACACTGAAATTGTAGGAAACCCCATGCTTTGGAATAAAAGGGAACGCATAAGACCAATTAATAGGAAATTGGAAAAGTGACATGGTAATCTAGGGACCAAGTAAGAATATTGTGAAAATCTAGACTCTTTGTACCATCTCCATTTTGGTCAGTAAATGATTTTCAAAGGGTTCTCTGTGCCATTTGTTTTTGTTGTTGTTGTTCTAAGGAAGACACTTGAGTCCTGGTGAGAGTATGAAAGACTGGTGCCTTGAACTTTGTTTGCAAGTGTTAGGTCTAGTGTAAGTGACTAAAAACTTGTGTTAGCACAATGGTGTTTTGCTTTTATATGACCTTAAAGGAAACTCTTTGAGATTCAAAACAACTGGCCAAGTTTGAGATAGACTTTTAGGGTTTTGTGTTACGCAAGCAATAGAGCTTTTGTTCTCCCCGCTTGCTGGACTTTGGGTTATAATGAATGGGAGGTTGGGTGTCATCTGATCGGGTAGCCCCATTGTTTGTGATGAAATGCCTTTTTATTTCCCAAGAGAAGCTGCTTAATCTCAAATTAATAGACACAGGGAATTCAAATCTCCTGGCCTTTCCCTTTAATTTTTGTTTTGTCAGTGGACAAACACCAGCAGAATCGGATTTCCAGCTCCTGGAGATTGCTCGTAGGCTGGAGATGTATGGGATCCGGTTGCACCCAGCTAAGGACAGGGAAGGTACTAAGATCAACCTGGCTGTTGCAAACACAGGAATTCTAGTATTTCAGGTAAGAGCATTTAGAACACAGCTCAGTTCCCTTGGTGATGAAAAGATAAAGAGTTGGCCCTTCAACTCTGATTCCATGTTGGGTGGTCCTAGCTAAGACCTCTCGTAGTTATTTTTAGATGAACAGGGCAAACTAACCTCACCTCATGGCTCTGTTTCTTTGCAGGCATGGAACTTCCAGATTCTATTTCATTTGCCCTTCCCCTGGTTGGGCGATCCACCATTATAGATTTGTTTGCGGTTATTCACTTTGAAGGATCACAGAACTCTGTATCTCTCTATGCTTAGAACATAATATAATGGGATCAAGATTTTAGACCCCCAAATAAGCTTTTTCACACCTGCATGTGATATTCACATAATCCTTTTTAAAAAAAAAAAAAACTATTTGGGCTTTTTTAAAAGCCTAATTTGGGTTTTATCTAAGTCAGCTTATTTCTGATTTCAGATTTACCTAACTTAAAAAGAAAAACGTAGTATGTGCTTGGAAGATATAGTAGTTTCATAAATTTACCAAAGCCATGTCCACATAGTGCAGCAAAATACACACTGCACTTGGATCCTACTTGTGTTTTACTCAAGAACATAATGATTTTCTGCATACCGAAATGTGTTCTGTCTGGATCACACTGCTATTGGGCTGTTTTATTCATTGATGGTTCTCTTTTCCATAAGAACTTCATTGACTTATTATGGACATATAATAAAATGCACATATCTAAGGTGCCTTTTGATAAGTTCATATATATACAGAGGGTGTCAAAAAATGTATACACGTTTTAAGAAAGGAAAGCTGTATTAAAATTGTAATACTCAATATATACTGATAACAAAAGACGAATACAAGTCACATTTGACTTCTGCAATTACGAGTACTCAAAGTGGTTACCATCAGCATCCAGACACTTCTGATTATGGCAAGCTACTTACTGCTTGAGCATAGATAACATCCCTTAAAATCTGTATACATTTTTTTGGCACCCCCTATATATGTATGTGTGTATCTCCTGTGAAAACATCAGTGAAATCAAGATAATGAAGATACTCACCACCACCACCCAAATTTTCTCAAAGCTTTTCTTTTAAATAAAATTGGGTAACCTATGCTTTTGTTTCAAATGAGTGTGGAGAAAGCATTGGCCTTTCTCATGAAATAGGGTCAGATTACACCTAGTTTTGAAGGCATAAATGTGTGCATGACTTAAAACTTTTCTGAGCTCTACCAGGTTTGGTTACATTTCCCCCTTCTTATTTTACCAAAATAACCCATGATTCTCTGCTCCTGTATCAGATGTTTGTGACGGACATTAATTATCACAGACCCACGTAACAAGAGGAGTTCAAGTTGGGTTTCATATGGAATCGTAGGGAGTGACTTGTTGAGACAGTGTGGTATGTGAGGAGGTGACTCCTCCTAAGTTTCTGACCTGCAGAAATAATAATGGAGGCATACCTGATGAGAAAAACAACAGTAAACCAAGTATAGTTTTCAGTACTACCAAAAATCAAAATCAAAACGATTAAACGTTTCTAAAAATCATGGAAGGGGAAAAGAAGCGCCTCACAATTAAATTCATTTGCTTTGTTTGTTTTTTATATAATCTACATATTAAGAATTGCACAGTAATTTAATTGTGTGCAAAGGCTATATCTTGGAATTAATCTTCTTGTCAGTGCCTAATTGATTCATTCTTACCAATTTAAATAAATGGTCCTGGTGTTCAGATGGACTCAAGAGGAATTCTATTTTCAGTTGAGATGACAGGACAGATGGGAGCTGGTGCTGCACAACTCCCCACTGTGCTGCACAACTCCCCACTGTTTCTCCACCACATCCCACCTGCCTATGAAAGATAAGGATGTGTGAGTCCTCTCCGGAGACTGTTTTCTGACCTGGAAGACACAGGGAAGGCGGGACCTCCTCTCCCCAGCCTTGCTTCTACTTTCAGGAGCCTGGTAGACAGGGGAGCCAAACCAGTATGGATGAGGGGGTGATCACTCACCTGCGGGGTTGCTTCTCTGGATATGAACAACAGCTGCTGGTTAAGGCACATGCTTGGGTATTTCATTCTGCCACATTTACTGTGTAATTTTGGCTAAGTTAAGACATATCCTTGCTGCAGTTTTCACATCTGTAAAATGAAGATAAGAAAGCCATCTCGCTGGGTTTTGTGAAAGGTTTGATAAGGTCTGTAAAGTCCTTAGGCCAGTGCCTGGCATGCTATAAGTGATAGTCGCTAATTATTGTAGTAGCTGTCATGGTGTTTATTTTATCTTGCTCTTTATCATTGCTTTGGCCAGCCTCTTTTCTGTCTCGAGGCAGACTTGGTTGGAATACCAAATCATGTAATTAGTGAGAAGTAATGATCCAGGAACTGAACAGGCATCGTCCCACAGCCAAAGATCCTGTGAATTCTCCAGCAAAAGGCATTCTTCCCCAGCCATCGAACATCAACCCTCCTTTCAGCTCCCCATAAGCAAAGCAAACCAACTCCCATGTTGCTTATTATGCACTTCCTGGTTCACTGGCAGATACCTTTCTTCCTAGGGTTTCACGAAGATCAATGCCTTCAACTGGGCGAAGGTGCGGAAGCTGAGCTTCAAGAGGAAGCGCTTTCTCATCAAGCTCCGCCCAGATTCAAATGTAAGTGGCTCCCAGGAAAGGGGGGGAGACCTGCTGGCACTGTGGCTAACGGTGCTTCCCATGTCTGAGTGTCTGTATGGAGAGATGGATCCAAACGCTGGGTACCTCTACAGCTGTCGTTCTCAATAGACAGAGGGTAAAGAATAGGTAACACAGATGTGTGCCTGCAGAGGGGGTCGCTTGCCTGTGCAAACACGGCAGCCCCCTACCAACAAACAACCTGAGCTATGCAGTTGCTGCACCTCCAGCCTCCGGGCCACCTCGGGACCCATTTCAGCATTCTACCATATTCCAGGCACATACCTCCCAACTCTTGAGTCCATGCTCTTGTCCCCAAACCCCTGACAATGCATTCTCACCACCTAACCAGGCTCACTTCCCACAGGCCCCCTCACAGACGTCGCTAGCATTGGGACCAGGTCAGAGAAGGAAAAACAGCATCTTCTTTGTCTGCCGGAAATGGCGATGGAGGAGATGGATGATACAAATATCGCTGATGTCCCCAGCCAGACCTGGGAGTGCTTCTTCTCATGGAAATAAAGATTATAAGTGGCAGCCTAGGCTTATAGTTTAGCTACAGTATGGTTTTAAATAGGCTTTTATGTTTTTTATGGCCCGACCTTGGCAGTAGGCACCCATGATAAGTTGTTTTCTATGAGAAAATGTGTTTTGAGTTCTGAAAGGCTGACGTAGAAATGAAGACTTGCAACACAACTTGCCCAGAACTGTGAGATCCCCCCCAAATAGCTGGAACTGCTGGGAATGTTAAGGATTGTGGTCAATTTTTTTAATGTAATGTGGCCACTTCAGTTGGGAACGTTCAGTCTGGGAATAGAAAATTACCATATCCCCTTCCCAGAACCAAAGGACATGAATTTTTCAGCCTTGAGTGATACTTTTGTGCTCCAGAAAAATATGTTCATTTCCTGTATGGTCTCTGGGGCCACCTGGAGGCTTGAGTCATATGATTTTTTTTTTTTAAGATTTTATTGGGGATCGGGGGAGGGGAACAGCGTTGGGGAATTGGGGAAGGGGAACAGACAAGTTGCTGTCTTTTTGTTCTTCAGTCTAGTTGTGGAGGATATCGCTTCACTGGCCCAAGTTGGTATTATCATTGCACTCTTCCCGGGTGAGGCAGATTGCTTGCTGGCCATTGGACGGCTGTTCATGGTGGCTCATGCCTGCTGCCAGCTGCTCACGCTGGCTGCCAGCCACACACGGTGGCTCACGGCAGCCCACTGCAGCTTCACTGCAGCCTATGCTTTCGCCGGCGACTCACGGCAGCCCAGCTCCATGTCAAGCTGTTGTTCACCATCTTAGCTGTAGAGGGCAATGTCACTGGCCCTCATGTGGGATCCAAAGCGGAGTCCTGCTGCTCAGAGCTGGCATCCCAAGCCAACTCTTAGCCAACGCGCCACTCGGTCGGTCTGAGTCATATGATTTTTGATAGAGAAAAGACTTAAGACCAATATTTAAACTTGCTTGACCCATGAGGGAGAAAACAGAAAGAAGACTTCTATTCTAGTTATCTTAAGGCAAAAAAGGAATTTAAGTACTTGGATTTTTTTTTTTTAAGGACATGTAAGCCAAGTAAACACAATTTGTATATGAATTCTGTCAAAAGAGATGTTATGACTTCTGCTAGGTACCCCCTGTTTTCTGTTAGTTCCTCTAAGGAATTATGTGGGGAAGAAAATGGTTGAATGGTGACTATATTTTGTCATTGGGAACAACTATGCCTAGTTTAGTAAATATGTAAATTTATGGTCATGCTATCATAAAATACACAATTGAAATTTTATTGGACAAATTTGTTTTTGGTCCCTTTTCTCATTTTTCAACCCACTGTCTGTGGGTAATAGAAAAAAAAATCAAAGTGGTATTTTCTCTTTTTAGAGCTCATACCAGGATACCTTGGAATTCTTAATGGCCAGTCGGGATTTTTGCAAGTCCTTCTGGAAAATCTGTGTTGAACATCATGCCTTTTTTAGACTGTTTGAAGAGCCCAAGCCAAAGCCAAAGCCTGTTCTCTTTAGTCGAGGGTCATCGTTTCGGTTCAGGTAAGGATTCTGCTCCCCACCTCTTTATTTGCCATGCGAACATTTTTCCCAAGACTTGCCTTTTGCTGCTAGCTATTGCAGCTGCTGTGCAGTAGTGAGGAGATAAGGTGAAAGTCAGCCTCCCTCCAGGAGCTGATGGGGTGTGTGTGCGCTTGGTCACCCCAGCAAGCTCCTGGCAGACCCTTACTGTGTACTGTTTGAATGTCACTTAGACACAATGCAGTCTACCTGGCCCCAGGAAACTCCTAACATGACTGTAAGTCAGAAAGAGCTTTCTTCCTCTGTAGAAGCAACAGTGTCTTGTTAACATTTGGTGTAACCTCATAGAATGCTACGTAGATCTGCCCATCATCAGATCACTTTTTCACTCATTCTTTTGACAAATATTTGAGCATCTACTGCATGTCAAATACTCTTCTAGCTTTGAGGGATATACTGTGAACAAAATTATCCATGCCTTCCCAAAGCACACGGACTCTCAAGATGGTTGCTTAATACCTAAGACAGAAATATTAAGTGGTTCAGTTAGTTGAACATAGTCCATTAAGGGAATATCAAGCACAGATTGGACTGAAAATAGTTTCTTTTAGGACTGTGTTTATTCCAGGCTAGCCGAGAAAACCCACATGTCTCCTAGTTAGGGGAGGAGGGACAGTAGAGATGATCGGTGTTGTGTGTTTAAATGCGAATGCCTTGGTGTCTTCTCCCCTTTTCTCTCGTGGTCTTCATTTTAGCGGTCGGACCCAGAAGCAGGTTCTCGACTATGTTAAGGAAGGAGGACATAAGAAAGTGCAGTTTGAAAGGTAAGAGAAACTTCAACGCTACTTCCGACATGAGAAGAGCCATTCTCTCCAGGTCACTGTGCAATGGATGCTAAACAGCTCCTCATGTAGGCTCAGTGCGTTAGAGGGTTACTGCTTTGCAGTCAAGCTGGGCCAGTTTAGTGTTAGACTGAACAGTGGAGGGCCCAGGGGCATTACTTGGGGTAAGATGAGGTGAGAAAACGGACTGAGAGAAACAAGTGAGGAAGTAGAGGGAGTCAGCATAGGGAAGAATAGGAGATTACAGTAGGAATAAAGCCCTGGAAAAACTTACTTGTTAGTGAGCAAGTCCTTAAATATTTTGGGCTTTGAATAGAAAGTATTTTTATAAATTTTTGAATTAAAGTTTGGATGAGAAGACACAGGGTTTAGTATTGCTGTTTGTTAGCGAATGCTTATAGTTATTATTGTGTGCCAGGCTCCTAGCCCATCACATATATTAAGTCATAGAGTCTTCACACTAGCTCTGTGAGACCCGTGCTATTTTATTCCCTTTTTAAAGGCAGAGACACTGCAGCCTAGAGGGGCTGAGTAATTAACCCAGGCCTCAGAGCTGGTAAGCAGCCCCTGTCAGCCAGCCCCAGAGCCCTCTGCCTCTCAGAAAGAGAAGAAGCAGAGAACCCAGACGGATTAAGTCAAAGGGTAGAGGGGTGAGTGACAGTGGGCCAGGAACTGTTGAGTGCATGTTTTTTTAAAACATTTTTCTTTGAATATATTCAAACATGCTATAAAGTACAGAGAATACAGCAAACATCCAGACTCCTACCACCAAGAAATAATGTAACATTTTAACATATTCGTTTCTGGAGTTTTTTTCTTCTTCTTGTCTGTAGCTATTGTTACAGATGTGGCTAAATCCCCTGTAACCAACAGCCTCGTATTTCCCTTCTTCCCTTCCCAGAGGCAACGTCTGCCATATTCATGTTATTTCTATTACACGTCTTCATGCATGCCCATCCCCCCCAATGTAAAATTGCTCTGGGGGTTATGCTTTTTTATTTGCATAAGTGGTATCACACTGTACATAATTCTGTATCTTGCTTTTTAAGCCCTACCCTGATTTTGAGGTCTATTTTGTTTTATGGTATTATGAGAGCATTACATTTTATTTATCTGATTCCCTGTTGATAAACATCCAGGTGGTTTTGTGTTTTGTTTTGCTTTTGCTGAAACACACCTCCTGCTGTGACCTCCTGTATGTCTCCTGATGCAGGCCTGGGGTCACTTCTCCCTCTCCTCCCCAGAAATGTAATGTCCAGAAGGTTCTTTGCATACTTAACCTAGATATAACAAACCCCATGATTTTCTTGAACCATCCGCAATGATTCTTTTGAGCATGATATAAGAAGTGACCTGGTTCTCTCTCTGATTCAGAATGTGGGTGCTCCAGAGCTTTGGTGTATTAATTTGGAGTGTTTTGAAGAAAAGCTGAATGTACAGTGGAATTTATAATTTCCCTATATTTATACAGCTTCATTGAAAAGTTTCTAATGCTTGTTTCCTGGGGAGGACGGGGAAGGATAGGCTAAAGAAGGGAAAAGATAAGCACAGGAGGTGTTAGCGGCATTAGAGCCAATTCTTTCTCCTGTTGAGTCTATAAGTCTATAAATTCATTCATGGGGCCGGCCTTCTCTGAACTTAACACTGTAAAACAGTTAGCTGACTAGTGGTAATTGCCTCTGTTATAGAACTGATCTTGAAAAACATTACTGAAAATACACGAATTGATTTCACACTGTTAGACCAAAGGTTGCAATCCAGAGCAAACGTGCTGCCCCCAACTTCTCCCTCCCAGTGACCTTTCTCATAACTTGACAGTGCTGCACGGCTGGGCTCTCAGCCAGCTGTCCCCCTCGAATGGGAGTAGGGGAATTGCTGAGAACCTTTTCAAGGTTTAGGTAACCTCTGCATCCTACAAGAGTTATGGAAAAGATGAATGGGTCTGTTTCGGGGGAACATTTATACAAACTACTTTGGGTGCCTTCATTATTGAGGAAGTGCCTAATGCTGTTATTTTTCATTTAAAAAACAAATAGAAACCTCCTCTAACTGTCGCTATTATCTTATGTGATTTCTCCAAGGAAACACAGCAAGATTCATTCCATCAGAAGCCTTGCTATGCAGCCTGCAGAGCCAAATTCAGAAGTGCCAAAACAAGTCAGTAATGGTGGTATACTGTTATAGCTCTCCTTTTCACCAGACTTCCTCCGCTGAGTTCTGCGTTTCATAGTATGCTCTCGAGGTCTTCATCCTTCACCTTTGGGGATGTTTTATAGAAGAGAGTCTGGTTGTGTGCCCTGACTTTGACCAGACACAGGCTCTGTGGACGGTACACCCCACAGCCTGGGCTCAGTGGCCCTGGAGTGTGTCCTTTTTCAGCTGACTTCCCTACCACCCCACCCATGCTGTTGCCGTGGAGAAGCTCGCTCTGTTGGCCTCGAGTCAGCTGAGGGGTGGCACCATCCAGGGGAGCCAGTAGAGTAGAGCCCATCCTCCAGTTAATGGGTGTGCTTGTGTGAAGAGATTGGGACCTGCTATGCAACTGATGAGTGTAGCTCCCCTTCGGTGCCAAGGTCAGAACCTTGTACTGGCGCAGGACCGAGCGGTGAGTTCCCAGGGCTTGTGTTACAGGGCAGGGATCACAGTTGGCAACAGGAGACATTATCACTCCTGCTCTAAGGGTGGCAAGAGCTCGTTTTCCCTGTAGTTGGTCTCTGGATGGGCTTTCAGGGTTTTCTCTTTTTCTCTACAAGAGAATAAGAACTTTGTTGGGAAAGAACATGAGGGAGATTTCATTGTGTTAATCCAAAAAGAGTCCTTAACCTGTTCATTCTAGCCTTAGACGTAGAAACAAAGAAGTTTTTTGTCATTTGTCTGAAATCCGTGTCAACTTGCCTTTGAGGGTTCAGGACGTGTTTCCTTCCTCTCCCTGCCCGAACTTTCTCGGGATGCCCTTGTGGCCTAGAGGGGCTCTCTTGTTCCATAGACACTTGGGAAACCCAATAAGAGACTGTGGGTCCCAGAAAGCAGAGACACAGCCTAACTTGTGCTGCTGGGGACCCTGCATTGTCAGCTTCCACGCCCTGGAAGACCTTTCTGGATACTGACCAGATGTCCTCTGGAGTGCCTGCTTTTTGTCAGGATGCTTTGTTCTCCCACTGTGGAAGGCATCCTTTATTTGGCCATCCTTTCTCGGCTGCCCGAAGCTTAGGGAGATGTTATTAAATTAAACTCTGACGTCTCTCTCTTTTTTTCCAGCTCTGGTGTAACAGTCTCCGTTCTCTCTTCAATTCCCTCATCCTTTTCTTGCCCTCCCCCGCCCCCAGGCTCAGCAGAATGCCAGCCTTACACTTGGAGAAGGTGCTGACTCCCCAGGTGGCCAGAGCTGCCAGCAAGGAAAGGAACTGAACGTTTGCGCCGAAGAATGCGGGCCGCACCAAAGCCCCGCTTTGCAGAAGAGCCCAGTGGGTAACAAGAAGGCAGATGGAGCCATCAAGGCGACAGTGGAGGAAGAGGAGGAGGTCGTTAAGGATAGGACCCAGCAGAGTAAACCTCAGCCCCCGCAGCCAAGCACAGGTCCAGCATCCCGGGCTGCTAGAGGCAGCAGCACTTCCATTCCTTTCATTGACTGCAGTGATGTAGATAGTGAATACGATCTTCTCAGGGAACAAGCGTCCCAGTCACAGTCCCAAACAAATGACAATTATGAGGGTGATTTGACCAGTGGTGTTTATCTGCTCTCCGGGGATGAGAGGCAAATAGAAGCTAGGCACAGGGCTTCCCCTCACTCTGTGAAATCCTCCCGCCCTCCTTCCAGAGAATTCCTTGATGATGATTCAGCAGACATTACCTTTGATATGAGTGGGAGCCCCAGACTCCCAAGACATAGCTCTCTGATAGATGAGATGTTCAGGGGCTCAGGCAGTCACAGCCCCCTGGCCACTCCATTGTCTCCCAGCAGCAGAAGCTCAAGTCCAAATATAAGTTGGGACAGGACTGGGTCTCAAGGCTATGTCTCTGAAAATGGACATGACCCTAGAGAGAGAAGTATGGGATCAGATACTCTCCCAAGCCAGGGTCCTCATTATGAAAACTGTTCCCCTGTCTTACAAAGGCCATACTTACGAAATCTTCCCAGTAGATATAATAAGTCAGAGACGGATCCACTCATCCTGAGCCAAGTAGCATCAACCCCAGAGACATTAGATAGGCTCGATGGCCATGAAAAGGGAGAACTGGTCAGCCTGGCTGGTTCAGAAGGTAGAATGCTGGCTAATGGGACACCTCTTGTGGGTCCCACCTCCAAGGTTGCCATCATGCAGTCAGTGTGTGCCAGCGACCCGGTAGACCAGCTGGCACCCCTGCAAGTGACCGAGGGCTCCACCAGCAGTGGGACTGAATCGAGCGATTCAGACTCCGACATGGTGAACCCTTTGAGCCCACCCCTCGTGTTTGGTAATCCAGCAGTGCTGAGTTCCCCTTCCATGCTGAGAAGCACGAAGTCCTTGGGTGGCCTGTATGTGAGTGAGGAGCAAGAGGAGGATGAGTGAGGAGACTACCTGGAGTCAGGAGGCCAGGGTTTCAATGGCGATTATCTGTTCTAGTGACGCATTAAGTTTTAATCAACATTCGTTAGAGGAAGTTTTGGACAGGCACATGTTGGGATAGGGCATGTCTGACTTCTGAAATCTTCCAGAAAAACAGAACTTCACACCGTGGCTTGCTTTCCAAAAAAGGTGGACAAGATAAACAGCAAGTCATACGGACAAGTTACCAGGAGCTTGTTTATCTTTTTGGTTGAAGGCTAGAAAGAAATACCGCATTAGGAATCTGATCATGCATATAATGCTGTGTTTAAGTGGAAATTTTCTGTGTATGTTCAATTTTGTATGCAGATCGCCCTCCTGTTGGTTGAGTGTTTGGACTGAAGTATCTTTGAGATCCCAGACAGGTGTTGGTTTTACTTTTCCCCCCTTCTTTAAAAGGAGGGCTGCTTTTTTGTGCCTCATACAGGGAGTACTTGACAAAAGTCAAGGCCAAATGTAAGTTGATTGCTCGCTGAGGTCAAGCATAGGTGAAATCTTAGTCGAGAGCAATGAATATTTTAATCAGAAGAATTTGGAGTTGTTTATTTCCAGACTTCATATAAAGTGATATAAAGGTTGTCAAATCTTTATGAGCTGTAATTTACACGGGATTGCTGGTTGGGTTTGGGTTTGCCTTGGCGGGTCAAAGTGTTCGTTATGTTTTAAGAAGCTATAACTCTGGCTGACAGAATCTCTTGTCGAGCGTTGATGCAGGAGAAAGTACCATCTTGCAGTAGGCACTCGTTGTCACCAGCAGGTTAGCAAACTAAATGCCTGCCTTTGAATTGCTCATAGCACAGAGAAGGACCATTTTCCCGTGTTATTGCCCTTGGTTGGTTTTTATGCACGTTCTTTAACATTCATACTTCTGTGAACAGTGTCTTTTCTTGGGAAGTGACATCTGGATGTTTCTTTGTGCAGAAGGAAAGTGTAAGCCGTGAGAAGTCTGATTTCTTTTTAAATATTGCCCACCTATGCCAGTGCCTTTCGCCCAGCATTCCTGCATTTTAGATAGAAGCGCTTGGTTTTAACTTGCATTGTTGCTCAGCCCTTAGCTGCTTATTTTAAATTGAGTGATGCCTGGGCCCTGACCCTAGAAGTTTTGATCTCATTGGTATGGGGTGCCACTTGCTCTCCTCCCCAAATGATTCCGCTAGGTAACCGAGGGTCACTTCTCAGCCAGACACAACTGCCTTTTTGGAATCTAGTGGAATACGTTTTAAAAATTAGCTAATTTTTGGCTTGCTTGTAGAGTAAGAAAAGCAGCACAAATGAAATGCTTTTCTTAATGCCTGTTCTTTGGTACTTTTCAGTCTTTGGTACTTTTATATAATGATGAATTGTAGAATCAAATTTTTAGATCCTTAGTAACTACAAAATTATTGAAAAGAGTTGTAAACAAGGATACATCCCTGACGTGCCGCCATGCCAGTGGCCTTACAAGACTCATCATGTGAACTCTCATGGAGGAAGAGCTAAACCTGTTTAGGCAACTGAGTAGAATTTGGCAGCAGTATATAATGAATAGAAGTATTGACTGACCTTGTGGTTCACAAGTGATTATCTGTCCACGTGAATGTCGAGAAGTTGGTTTTACAGATTCTGAAAACTTAATCCATTTGTATACAAACTTTTGTTTTATCTTCCTAATCATTTGATTCAGTGCATGATTGATGAATCAAATTGATTATTGGATAGTTTGAAAGATGTTCATTGAAGTAGTCTATTTATGCCTTGCTTTAGATTTATGTATTTAACAGTCACAGAATTTTCAAACTAGAAGGGACCTCAGAGATCACCTAGGATAAGCCTTCCATCTTATGGATGAGAACTCTGGTTCTTACCTAGTCATACAGCTATTGCCTGACAAAGCTAAAACTAGAACCTTGGCCTCTAGACGTCAGCTTTTTACTCTATGTGACATCTTGATGTAATAGGACCTTTTTGATTCAATATTTTAATTTTTGAGAATTGTGCATGGAATTATCATTAAAATCATGTGGAGACCAGGAATCATGTAGACTCTACTTAGGCAATTAAGGTCCATACAAGGTAGGAAGAACTGCTTTTTATATTGTGGGGGGGTTTGCAATTATAACATGTTTCTGCATATTCTGTTTTGGACTTTAGAAAATGACGTCAATTTGCTATATAAAAATCTAGTCCGATGTGAGTTAAACAGAGTCACATTTTGAATCCTGTGGTTTATTTGCGAATGTGATTTGTTCAAATGAATTTTCTTTTTACCTCTAATCATACAGCAGTCTGGTAATGCAGTATAAATGAGCAATTAAGTATCAACTTACTCAGCATATAATGCAAATCATCAAATGTAAACCTCCAAAGCAAAACAGGCTCCAATAGCTATTTTGTTTTGCTTTTCCCTAAAGAAGTGATTTTTTTCTAAAATGTGTTAAAAGCAGCCGATTAACAGTGGTACACTCAGTTCTATACTGACAAGATTTTCCACTTTTCGTGTTGCTGATAGTTTTTCTCCAGTTGGTTTTGTACCAACCAAGCAACTCAATTTCTGCCTCTTGTCCCGTTGCTTTATGAAAGCAACAATCCTGGTGTGATTAATGGTGCTCAAAAGAGAGGGGGTACAGTTTGTTCGAAAGCCGCATACCCTGAAGCACTGAGAGTGCTCACTAATTGCATATAGAGGAGCTTGCCCTACAGTAATAGATTCCAAGCATCGGTGGGAGAGTTACCTTAAGCATCCCCTGAGCCTGGTAGAGCCAGTTCCCTCAGGTGACAGGGTCTCCCACTGTGCAGAGGACCGACAGCCTCCACCATCCCACCTTCCATGCCCTTTGCCTTTTGTGACTCAGGTGCCCATGTCCTTACCTGTCCTCCAGGACCTCACAGTGTGGTCTAAGAAGGGCGTGCACGTACACAGAGTTGAAGAGGGCAGGAAGATCCAACAGGGGACTGGGTGTGAAATATAGGCAGCAGAGGTTCTAGACCTGTGAAATCTTGCACATTTCCACAGGGTTTCCCAAGACCTGTCCACCAGTTTTTCTAAGACAACAGCTGGTGTAGAAGTCTCCTGACTCAACAAGGAACCCAGGTCTTCAGATAATGACTGCTCAATGAAATGATATCTTCATGCCTTGTCTGGAAGACAAACCATATATAGAAACAAATCTTCCAGCCTCTCAGGGCTACTCCGGGGTCTGCTTGCATTAATATCTTTGGTTAGATAGTATTTCAAAATATGTAAATTGTAGACACTTTTGTGGTCGATTTTGTTGCTGCTTGTTCAGGGCAAAATCAAAATGCAAGAAATTCTCTTAGCATGAAGAAATGCACTTAATGAGTTCCAGAACTTAAAATGAATTGCTCCAGCTCCTTTAGCAGTCATCTGTATGCCATTTGATAATATTTTATTAGACAGGCATTTAATTAAAGGAAGTCTGTGGGCCGGATTCTTCCCCACATATGTGATTCATATTTGGGAATTTCTCACAGATTTATCTCACCAAATTGTGCCACGTGGCCTGCACTTAAAATGTGAATAATTCCAATTTTATCCTCAAAAACTTCTTTGAAGATTCGAGCCAGGCAATGCTTAAAAAAAAAAAAAAAGCTAGGCCTGCAAAATTGAAATACAGCATGAGCCTCTTGAAATTTCCACCAAGTGTGCAAAATCCAGCCTGTCTTCAGTTGAATCAGAAACTCAACTTGCATTATTAGTCGTGGAATCATTTTGATTGTGTTGCCAAGCAGTTTCTAAAAGAAGAAAAAAAATTAAAATATTAAACTGTCATTTTAAATTTTGTTAAAACTGTTGTGAGTGTGCAAACAGCTTCCTTTTTTGTATCCATAATCAGTGTTCCCATGTTTCTAATCAACTTTTTCCACTTAAAATGTTATTCCACATTCAGCACAGACTGGGTTTGATGTAGTTGTAGCCATTAGTGAATAACTGGGTTACCAGTACGCCCAGCCTCAAATTAAGAAGTTTGGGCCCCTTCATTATTAGGTTTATTTTGAGTTTATTTGCTTCTATCTTGATCAGTCTTCTTTGCCTAAGGCCTTTATTCTTATTAGCCAGAATTTAAAGAGATCTCAGAGTTGCATTCCCAAGAAAGGCTCTTTTTTCTAGATCTCTTCCTCTTCTGATAGTGATGAGTTTAGTGACTCTAAGGCTGGTCTTCCTCTAGTTTCATGGGATGAGTCTATTTTATTGCTGCAAATTTTATAAATTGAACTGCGCAAGAGTCTTTCCATGCAGTCCCTGCTATAGAGGAAGTTTCTTTGAACCTGAAAGAGGTGAACAGTTAGAATAATCTATTGCAGGTAGCTCTCTGAGGTTGACATTCAACTATGTTAGCCAAGTTCGTAAGAACATATGGAAGAAAAGGTACTAAGGAATGAACTACTATAAGCAGTGAATGATTAAAGAACTTGACTCTGGCAACATTAAAGAATTTACTGGCACTGCCTTTTCCTTGTTAGTTTAATTCCATCTGTTTCTGTTTAGTTGACTGAAATTTAATACAGGGAAATGAGGCCTCTAGTGTATACACTTCTGCATACCTCTACCACCAATTGCTGGTACTCGTATTTAAAATGAAGCCATGACTTTTAGATCAAAATAAGCATGCCATTAGATTTAGCAGTTCTCTTTTTATTAAAAAGTAATAATGGAAAGCAAAAAAATATCCATGACGATTTGGCCTATAGCCTTGTAGGCATCAAAGATCAGTGCTTGACACCTATTTGGATACATCCTTGCAAAGGGCTATTTGTTTTCTTGGGCTGTAACCTTGAGATTTCCAAGTATTTCTCCTATGAAGAAAAGTTGCCACTGCTGATTTGTATGCCCTTTGTATGTTTGGGAAGGAGGTGGGTGGAGTCTTGTTTTGAAAACAAGGACTTCGTTCATAAAATAAACAGCATATCACTCCAGAAAACATAGATGAAACTTCTAGCATGAGAAACTCGTTTTTCTTTTCCAGTGAAAGCAATTAAACACCCTGGTGGAAACTAGGAAAGAATTATAAAATCTTTTTTTTCCTGAAAGCTTTAAAAACTGAATAGACTCTGATTTGTTCAGGGTCCTTCCACTGTGGATTGACTGAATGCTGCAGACTTCACAGCTTAGCCTTCGACATCTTCTTGGCCTCTGGCGTTTGGTTGTCACTTCTGGTGGAAGGTAGCTCCTTTGGGTCTTTGTGTGGGTTCCAGATCGGGTTACTCTGATATGTCTTGGGGTAGCTTTGTATTTGAAAGCAGGGAGAGTTAAAAATCAACTGTTGACAGGGGATATCCGATCTACATGTGTAGATGAGAGCAGGTATAAACGGTTAACTGCAAGGCTAGTGCTGTTATGCAATCATGGGATGCATGGTGCTGGGAGATGCTTGAGCTCGCTGCTGGGGCCAGGTGCAACGATTTCAGGATATTGAAGATAGTTAGAAATCACTGCCAAATGCAACACAAACCAAGGGCACTAAGGAAGGAGGGAAAGCTCTGTATGTGCGTGGCAGGGGGAGACTGTAAAAACCATGGAACAGTGATTAACTCTACTTTTGAACTGGAGGTGGTACCAGGGGTTTTAGAGGCCATGCTCCTGCTTTATTATGAATTTGGGTGCTTAACTAACTCAACTAGGTACCAGTACAAGGGTCATTTTGGAGCCTGCCATCGTGTGGTGATGATGAGTTTGTTCTTATTCATGGATCAGCTAGGTTTCTGGCTCATGAAACGGGGCTAACAACTGCTTTTTCCTGGGCCTCAAAGTTTCTATGTAAGAAATAAGTCATTTGTCACTCTGCCTGCAGTGGTATATAGAAAGACCAAAGATAGGTTTTCCTTAGTCAAGGACACATACCTGCTGCTCTCAGCACACACACCTACATGGCCTATAGGTTCAATCCTTTACTAAGCTCACCCCCTTCTGCCTGGAAAGTTGCCATGAAAATCTAACTAACCAAATCTCACAAGCTTGGCCTGTATCATTAATCCAATTCCCTTCTGTTCTCTCTGTGTGTATACTTAATACTATAGATAAAATATTTTATTAAAAATTTCTAATACACCAAATTAATTTTAAAATAGAAAAGGCTGGGGACTTCATTCTCATTTTTGTCATTTGTTTAATAAATTTAAGACATTTTTCTGTTATTCCATTGTATGCACTGTTTTGTCAGCATGTACCTATCTAAGAGAAAAGGCTTTTTTTTTCCCAACGTTCTGTCTTTATCCTCAAAGCATGGTATACCTCTGTTCCCTGCATTGTTGGAGCACTGTCTAATGTCCTTTTCCCCCCCCCCCCCACTGCTGAATACCAATTTGTACTTGGAATATATGTTTCCTCTACGATACAGTGATTCTGTTCACTAAACGGCAAGCTTTAACATGGCGGCATCCTGGGTGGTACCATATTTTATCAAGGGTGGGGAAATAGAAGGTGAATAGAAGACTTCACTTTTCTGATTGTGTCTTGTAATGAGCCTCAATGTTGTACTGTGTGTGCGTAGGGCTGGCGCGGGGGTGTATTTGGAAGTGAGCAGAATCACTGTATTTGGGGGAGAGAGCTCATGGAGACAGAGAGCATCTGTGGCAGTAGCTTACATAGGGGAGCTCAGACAGCTAACCAAAAATTGGCTTCCTATGTTGAATGGTAGCATCTATTCAGATGGGACTAGAACACTTGACACAGTTCATATCAATAGGAGAATTTAGTTGTGTGTTTGTTTTGTTGGGGGGTGGGGGTAGGTTGGAATGTAGAGAAGACCTCGCCTGGCTCAGCCCCAGTTGGCTTCTCATGGCCAATAAACTGTTTTTAGTTTTGATATGTGCCCCAAATGTAGGCTGTCACAGATACTGTCTGGTTTCCTCTTCTCTCCATGGCCTAAGAGTGCAATATCTCAATAAAGCATGGATTTAGAGCATCGGGAAGGTTGCTGACTTCTCCAGTAACAGTGAGCTTGGTGATTCTTGAAGCATGGAAGGCCAAACTCACGTAACAGTGCATATATGCATGGTATTAATATTTCTTGTTAATCTAAACTGAAGAGGCTTTTACTTGTCCTAACAGGTATCTTGCTGTAAAAACTGTCAATTGTAACTGTTCTTTCCCACTGATGGCTGAAGCTTTGTCCTGAGTACAAGATGGTATTTTTCATTGGTACGAAGCACCATGTTTCCCCAACCCAGACACTGCCACCACCACCACCACCGCCATGTTCAAACAAAGGAGAATTTTCCTTTATCCTTTCCACATAAGTAAGAACAAGCTAACGCATTCGCTGTCATTTTTCCATTAGTAGCATTTCTCTATTTTTCTACAAGTTGCACTGCTATTGCTTTTCTGAATTGCTTCATGATGAATGGTGAAGTTGATGCTTAGCTGCTTATAAAACTTTTCTTAAAGGAACTTGGTCTAAGAAGCACATATACATTATCCTCAACAACCTGAGTTATCAGGAAGAGGACAACACCGCTATGATTGGTAATCCTATAACCTAGTCTTCCTTGTAGAACCTTACAATTTCAATAAAACTTTGTCAGCTTTTTGTTTTTACAAATTCCACTGGGGTGGGACTCAGCTTAGTTGTCAGACTAGAATGACTCCTGTAGGTTCTAGAGACTACCCATTATTCAACACAGAGCTGACCGTTTTTGATAACTGGCTTTCAGATGCAATTTCCAGAGAGAGTTCATCATATTCTCTTTTAGAGGGAGGTTATGGATTTAAAAAGAGCTTTTTAAAAAAATAGATGAAAACCTACACCCATAATGTATTTCCTATATGTGCTTTTGGCGCATACTCTGGGTACATCGATATAAAATCTATATTTTAGGACCAAGTAATGGAGACAAATCATTATAGATGAGTGGCATCTAGAAGCTTGCCAAATAAATAACTTGATTTGGGGGAATAGTGAAGAATCAGCATAAATACTTTTTAAATAATTGTACTTTTTAAAAATTTAAAAACAGGACTTGAGAAAGCAATTAATATTCACCTTTTCATCAATATTCTCATTCTCAAATATTTCAATATTGTTTAACGAATCTGTGGATTACTATTTTTAAAATTATTGTCAGGTTTTCTAGGTTCCTCCTTAACAGGAAAAATAACACCCAATTAAAAAATGGAGATTACCAATTTATTGGCCAATTTAAAATACTGTATAGGTACAATTAAGTATTAGAAAATTCTCTTTTCCCAGACCTGTGTGAGTTTGCTCCAAAGCCTTTAACATAGCTGGAGGTGTGGATGGTTCCTAGGCAGCTTGCGCCTGGTCCCAGAAGGGGGACACAGGCTTGGAGATCCTGCATTCCTGCTGTTTGTGGACCTCTGATGAAGAGCTGGTCAAGACACGGTGCACCTGGGCGATGCTGCAAACTCAACTTCCCCAGAGCAGTCAGGAGAGAAGAATTACGAATGTGCTTTACATTAAAAAGATGGAGAAGCTAAGCCAGCTTCTGGGCTGTGAGATAAATTGGAATCCATAAATACAGCGGTGCTAATTTGAAGTTGCATAATTGTTTGTGCCATGAGAATGTGTACACTTAAAAGGATTTTAAAAAGCCATTACCAGAAATGCCTCCCTTGAGAGCAGTATTAGTTAAGGCATTTCTGGTCCATGGAGGTGACATAAACTCAGTCCTCTTGATACAGATTAATGGCAGGGAGGAGGACATAGGTGGAGAAGGGGGAAGGTTAAATCATCTGGAAGAGGTGAAGGATTTAAGAGTTATTAACTGAAAATATAACTGAATACCTAAAAGTAATGCAGGGCAATTTCTGAAAGAAAAAAAAAAAGGAAAAATCATTTTAAAAAAGAATCAGAAGCTTCCAGACTTTTAGGGTGTAACTGATCTTATTCTAATCTCAAACTTCTTTCACCTGCTGCCTTAATATCTAGGTGCTTTCTCAAAAGGTCCCCCCTCCCAATTATTTACCTAGAACCCCTCACTGTAAGAATTGTCGATTTGTCACAGAGGGAAAAAAATGATGAAAATACCCAGACATTTAAAAGTTCATTGAATAGCAATGGTTGTCAGTCACAATTTCTTTTCATCACCCAGGGTTGTGCCTTCAAAGCAGGTGACAAGCTGCATGATTTGAACAAGCTTTATATATGGCTGTATAAATCAAGCGGACTCGTGTTATCTAGCAACACAGCTGTTGGTTTACTTTTTTTTTTTTGTAAAATGGACTACTTCAGTGGAAATTGGTTACCTGTAGTTCTAACAACTAATCTGAGACATTGACTTTCTTTACCACACTGCTCTTCCCTCTTGCCCGAAAGCGGGCCCTATGTGAACACCGGTTTGTACAGACTAGTGTCACACTCTAGCTCAAAGTCCAAGAATTTTAATTAGTCCTTAAGCTGCCAAATTCTACTAATTACCCTAGTCAGCGTATCTCATTGGTTGCTGAATAGTAAATGAGCTCCATATTCTTGTTTGGACCATGTCACCTCTACATTTTCAAAACCTCAGGTAGTTTGTCTTGCGAGGGGAGGGCAGGGGGCCAGGGCTGTTCTCCATGGATGCAGCTCAAATTAGCAACATCAAACTTGGGAGTTTTGGATCTTTTCCTTCCTTAGAATTGCTTATAGAGTTTATAGGCTAGTCCACGTGGTATGTGATGATTTATGGGTCTTACAGTGTAAACACACCCATTGCCCGGCCTTTCTTAGGCCCTGTGAATAGACACAAAGCCAGCTGAAAGCTGAAATCGCCGCTCAGGAGGTGGAAATGGGCCACTCTAATTTGCTCATCCTCCAAGACTGTATGCGCATGTAAAGTCAGTGGTTACACGTATCTTTAGGCTACATGAGTGAGTGCAGCAGGCTTTCACCCAGCAACCTGTGTCTGACCAGGGGCTGTCCCCTACTCTACCTAGGAACACAGGTTGTCATGAAGTTTACTGCGAGTGTCCCCATTTTCTGAATCCTGTCTCTGATGTGGTCCAGTGGGGATTCTTCTAGATTGCTATCTTCTTTGAACTATGCCCTGCCTTCTTGGCAGGGTGGCATCTCTCCTGGAACCCTCGTCTGTTTGCTCATTCTTTCCGCCTGCTCAGATTACCAAATAGAAGTGGGGGTGTGGGGGGAGATGAACAAGGGCAACAGCTTTTGACCTTCAGAAAGCGGAAGTGGTTGTACTTGAGTGTGTTCACCCTTATGTTCTCCCTCGTAATGGGGCAGTTGGCTTTTGATTTGCTGCTGGATGCTGTCCAGGGCCTAATTGGTACTGTGTCCCCACCCCACACTCTTCTTTCAAGCTAGCCTTCTAACTGCTTTTTATTCTTGGCTCCAACTCTTTCAATGATGAGGCGAGTGCTTTTTCAGTTCCACATCACTGCAGATTCAAGGCCCAGCATGTTCTCACTTAGAACTGCCTCACGTGATCGCACGCACAGTGCGAGAGCTGAAGGTAAGCCCCAAATTTTGCCGGATAACGGTGGACAAATAAGAAGTGATTCTCAAACAGCAACTCATAAATGCATGAAATGTTTTGATCTCCAGACAGACTGCCAGAATTTCTCTTTTCTAATTCCTATTTGTAGTGGTAACATTTTTCTCTTTGTGATTTTTTTTTTTAAAGAGTAGTGTAGTACCTTGAAACAATTGCAGTTCTAATTGTTGTCAGTATTTCTATTTCACAAGTTCCATTTCTTCCAAAATTATTGTATTCGGTTGTGCACTAGTGTCAATAAAATTGACATTTGTGAAGCAATTTCTGGCTTTTTTCTCCGGGTTTCACTGGGTCTGGTGGTGTGTGGGGGTGATTGGGACTTTGTCTAACACCAGGACTTCATTTCAATGATTGTATATTCAAATGCAAGGATTTCAATGGAGAGATTTTTTTACAAGCGAACTTCTTGAATATGCCTTTTCCTCATATTTTCTAATCTTGTTCTTCAAGGATCATTGCATTGCCCAATGGGCAGGATGTATGCTCTTTGTTGTTTCCCTGGGTGTGGTGGCTTTTCACCTGTGTGTTGGTGACACAGCTAGCTGATCAATGGGGGACCGGGTGGGGGCTGGTGGTGGTTTTTCTATGGTTCATTCATACTGGGATCGAGTTCACTACCCTACTTCATTCTAGGCTGGCCTATCTTGTAATTTCAAAATGGATATGAATGAATCCAGAGGGAGAGGCTAGATGTCAAGAAAATGGGGGTACACCTGGAAAACTGCACCTCACCCTTCTCTCCGAGATCCTTGATAGTGTGCGGAGTAGCAACGAGCTGAAACTGTATATTGGAAAATGGAGAAAGCATTTACATTGTCTTTCCTTATAATGGTAACAGGGCTGCAGGCTCCTTTAACTTTGTTTACAGTAACACTAGTTACAGCAAATCTGCTTTCAAATTATACATGTGTTAGGTAAAAAACTTTGAGTTTAGAGGTGTATTTGAAACATCCTGCTTAGCTTCCATGGGTAGAGGTATATTGATATTTGCAAAATTCTGTTGACAGCGAGTTTCATGTACACATCATCTCCTTTGGCTGACTCATAATGGGTAATTATACATTTTCATATTGTTTAATATGGTATCCTTTTCAGAGGAATAATTACCTGTCGACTTTTTGACTCATAAAGGGGAGTTGGGATAATGTAATGACCTCCAGCTTTGCATTTTTAAATGATCACTTTTGCATGTAAATGTGATGCTAGTGTTTCTGTCCCAAACAGTGAGAGAGACATGGAGTGACATCACCAGGTATAACAAGCTTGCTTCTGTTCTTTGTAGAGTGGGGAGTTAGCTGCTTTACCTTTCCTTAGCTGTGGCCCATTGTTACAAGACATAGTCTGTCCTCGGTGCACAAGTCGTTTAGTTTCCTATTAGTATAGCTCTATTTTCTAGTCATTTTCCCTGTTTCCTTGTGATATAGACACTGTGTGTTTCTCGAGTAATTGTTAGAAACTAAGGCAGTAGTGAGGAGGTGAGGATTCTATTTGGGGATATTGGGATTCTTTTAAACTATTGTAATTATTCTCTAAGAAGTGTTCTCTAACTTATCATTAATTGCATAACTGAGGCTCCATTGAATTACTCATACGCTGGTATCTTCCGTATTAAGGCAGCTACAACTTTGAAAATAAAATACACTAGAAAATCATGTAGCTCATTGAGTTTGCTATATGGTAGTCAAGGTTCTAGAGATTTAAAAAGGTGAGCATTATAAGTAGAAATAGGTCCCAGAGGAATTACGTTTTGTTTTGTTTTTTTTTCTTTAATACTTCTCATTCCCAAACAGGCTCCCTGACTGGTAGCCCTCACCTTTCAGAGCTGTCCATCAACTCGCAGGGAGGAGCTGTGCCCACCAGCGTGATCTTGTCTCCCAACTTGAGCCCCGACACCAAGCAGGCCTCTCCCTTGGTCAGCCCACTGCTGAACGACCAGCCGTGCCCACGGACCGATGACGAGGAGGAGGGCCGGAGAAAGGTGTGGGCACTTGTGCACACGAGTGTGTTATTCTTATTTTTAATTGTAATAATATACATAACATAAGATTTGCCATTTTAACCATTTTTAAGCATACGGTTCAGTAACTCTGAGTACATTCACAATGTTATATGACCATCATCACTCTTCATTTCCAGAACTTTGTCATCATTGCAAACTGAACCCCTGTACCTGTTAAACACTAACTGGCCACGCCCCCGCCTTCCAGCCCCGGCATCCACCATTTTACTTTCTGTCTCTGTGAATTTGGCTACTCTGAAAGCTTTACATAAGTGGCATCCTACAGAATTTGTCCTTTTGTGACTGGCTGATTTCCCTCAGCAGGATGTCCTTAAGGTTCATCCATGCACATGTCAGAATCCCCTTCCTTTTAAAGGCTGAGTAATATTCCATTGTATAGATATACCACACTGTGTTTATCCAGGCATCCCTTGATAGACAGTTGGCTTGCTTTCTCCTTTGGGGTATTACAAGTACTGCTAGGAACATGGATGTGCAAGTATCTGTTCGAGTCTCTGCTTTCAGTGCTTTTGTGTGTATCTCCAGAGGTGGAATCAGGTGGACTCTTGTGGGAAGCAAGCAAGCTAGCTACCTGCAAGGGATTTCCTTTCATTTATTGCTTAAGAGGAAAGCAAAACCAGTTGCTGGCCCACTCTATAGAGTAGCACTGCCTGCCCACCTAACCCATGAACTCCAGAGAGTGGAGTCACAGTGGTATCTGAAAGTGGAGTCACAATGGCGTCACCACCTTTGCCTCTCTAGCTCAGCTCCCCTTGGTATTCCCGTGAACAACAGAGCTGCTGTTTCCTGAACACACATCACCACTGCCAGTGCACGCTAACCGGGACAAAGGCCACTATGGTTTCTGTTTTGATTAGTTCCCTGAAGATTGCATCCCTCTGATATTTTACTAATTAATTAGATTTTCAGATACCCTGTTTTGACTGAATAGGCCTCAGTGACTGAATAGGCCTCAGTTTGACTTCAAGGTCTTGCACTGAGGATAATATTTACGTAAAAGGAAACATTTCTAGATCATTTTCTCATCATGGAAGTACATTCTTTTATTCTAGTTCCTCTCACACAAAAAGGGGAATAAATAAGCATTTAGCCCCTATACCAGTTAACAAAAGATCGTAAGTTAGCAATGTATCACTTTACCCAGGACTTCCTTATAATCAAGACATTCTTAGAGACTTACACTCAAAATTATGATGTCTTGTTTCTTTTTATGGATTTTGCAGAGATTCCCAACTGACAAAGCGTACTTCATTGCTAAGGAAGTATCCACCACCGAGAGAACATATCTGAAGGATCTAGAAGTCATCACTTCGGTATGTGGAGCATTGCCCCTAAGGCATTAAATTACATAATTTATCTCAACTATTACTCAGTTTTAGTGTAGAAGCAGGATCTAATTAAATGTTGGATTCTTTGAGTCCAATTAAAAGGCATTTGTTCCTGGATTATAAAAATTAAGACAGTATATTTAATTCAGAATGTACTCTATAAAAAATTTTTACAATTGTGATTTCTTAAATGCAAAAGCTTTTCTAAAGTGGAGAAATTTAAGCATTTTACTGTGTGCATGCACTGATGCAGAACATTTTTCATGTTTTGCACATTGTCAAATGAAGCTACTTATTTTTGCTTGAAGGAGACCCCAGAGGGAGTAGAAGCCTTGTTTTTTCTTTGATAATAAATTGAGCTGTGTCAGCAAAATCTGCTAGAAGACTGCCTTTTATTATTTTAATCACTCCTGTTCAGCCCTGGAAGCAAATTTAAAGCATTGCAGATGTCTTTCTGACCCCTGGATTCTGGGAAAGAACTAGCCCATTGGAAGTCAATGGAGTCAGGGTTCATGTGCCTCAAGGGCGTTATGCATGGTGCCTGGCCCTGGGCAGGTGATCAGTAACATCCTGGGACCCAGCCCTGCCTCACCTCAGCAAGATGAGTGACATTTTGTGAAGTCAGCAGCTTTATCTCTCTGGTTCAGCCACCATCGTGCTCAGCATCTGAACAAAGGAGCAGAGATGGAGAAATTTCCTAAAGGACTGAGCCAAGTGTGGTTTGGTTACCGCCAAATCAGCGATCCCAGTGGGTTGGCCAGAATAGAGGTTTTGATTTGAGGAGCTGCCCATTTCAGATTCACCCTGGCTCCATCCATTTTTTGGTAACCAATTTCAGGAAGCAGTAATAAAGAGGTGGGTGCCTCTCACCCCATCTAATGAAAGCAGGGACACGTATTAAGGCTTGGAAGTATCTGATGCTCCCGAAATACTATAAACCCGGTAGTAAAGCCGTCTGTTCTCCAGGCGCAGTTGGCTGCAGCATTACTTCGGAAGAATAGCAAACACTCACCATTCCTCTTTACACCTCTAAGTGTGTCCTCTTTTTATTTCCAGTGGTTTCAGAGCGCAGTGAGCAAAGAGGACTCCATGCCTGAAACATTGAAAAGCCTCATATTCCCGAATTTTGAACCTTTGCACAAATTCCATACAAATTTTCTCAAGGAAATTGAGCAACGACTAGCCCTGTGGTGAGTACAATTAAGTTTGACAATTATATTTCACGCCCACACCCCACCTTTCTTTTTCTCCCTTTCTAATTTTATTTTTATGTCCCTTATAAGCAGCAGTCATGAGAAAAGATAAAAGCAAGAAATTGGCTTAAGACAAGCCAATCTTAAAATGATCTTCAGTTAAATTCTACATGTCTTTAGATCTCATCCTGAGGTTTTTTTTTGTCCCCCTTTGGTTTGCAATTCTTAAAAATGCATGTTTTCTTATGATAATTCAATGTCTATCACAAAATTAATGCAGTAGTTGCTTCTGGAAGGACGATGAAGGTTATTAAGAATAGAGGCATATGAGAGACGTGTAGAGGTATCGGCAATATTTCACTGGTGCTTGCTTGCTTTCTAGTCATGTGTTAAGTATCTATATGCCTCATGCAGTTTCCAATATTATATTTCACATTTAAAAAGTGCTTTGAAAAATACAGATTGAGGGAGTGGGGTTGTCACTTTGTGAGGGATAAAAAGTATAACTATTGCACTGTTTTGTACACCTGAAACTAATAAAATGAAAAAAAAAAAAATAGAGCCCTATGCACCCCACCCCACCCCAAACACACTTCTAGGAATTTATCTTAAGGATACTCTTTAATATTTGAAATAACGTATGACAAAGATATCCACAGCAGAATTAAAAGATTGGAAATGACCTAGATGGCCATGAATAGCACATTGGTTAAAGATAATATTACGTCTATCTATAAAGCAAGTAAACATTAATTTGGGAGAAGAAGAAGGTGGTGCAAAAAGTCAGGAAAAACTTTGTATTCTATAGAATGCAAAATCTGATGTACCCTTAACTAATATAGTTATATGTAGACACATGGGGAGTTGACTATCTACTAAACATGCATTTGAAACGTGCCGGGGAGAAATAGCAAAGGCTTCTACTGTAGTTTTGGCAGAAACGGAACCCATTGTTGACTGTATCCTCACTGCAGATGAGAATTTGGTGGAAAGTGGGCTCCTGGGCATTAGTAACTATAAGACCAGAAGGAGCGCTGGATGAGGTCGTCTTGCCCCAGGTGATCCCAGATAATGGATGGAAGCGTCAGCTTAACAGGTTGGCAGAGCTGCTCCGGTGTTGTCTACAGTCATGCTCTGGCGTTGGCTTTCTATGTTTATTACTCCTGGAGATAATTCATGTGTAGTTCTCTCTCCTGTGATAGGAGGGAGGAGGCTTGACTGAGGTGCCCCAGGGAGGAGAATACAGCCACGATTGAGAAATAACAGGCACGACATCAGCCTCACTGAACAGGGGGGAAAATTGAAATGCTGCTTTAGAGCCTGACTCTAGGTCAGCGCTGTGAATGTAAGAGCACTACCACTTTTTAAAATTTAAAAAAAAAAAAAAAATCTACCAAATCTAACTTTATTTTATCTCCCCAACTTTGTTTACCTGGAAACGTTCAGTTGTGTTCTGCCATGTTGCTGCCTCTTCGTTCCTACCAAGTTGAATGACGCTTTCATGATGGAGTCAAAGACCTTACAACTCTGGAGAACTCAATTAACAGTTTGTTTTCTGGCCAGTGAGACATATGTTAATATAGTCTTAACTTTAGCTGGTGTCGCTAGCAGTTTCAGTCCACATGGCAGTTGATTTAAATATTGTTGGGGAGGTCACACACAGGACATGTCACCAATTGGCAGTACCCTGGCAGCCCAGCATGGGGGCTTCAGCTAGCTCCTGCCACCAGAGAGAACTTCAGAGAGATGTATTTCATTCTAGGAATAAATGCCATACCCTTGGATTTATCTGCAACCATAAATGTTTAGAATCCGGCCCTTATCTATGAAAGAATAGCCAGTTGCTCAAAAAGCAGCTGCTGTCATTTGTTTCCCAGAGGATCTTCAGTAGAGTTATCTTTCAAAGATCTATGATTTTATTCATCTTCTACATTAAGGTGTCAGAAAGCACGTAAAAGAGTCAAAGCCAGAGAGATAGCAGATATTGAGATAGTGGTCAATACGCAGCTCAATTGATCTGACCTTCAATAGCCTTGCTAAAGTGGACCCAAATTGATGACGTTTATCGGGAATAAATGTAAAAGTCTGCCATTAAGTTCATTTAATCCCTTCGTCACGTGCCTAATGAGGACGACCTGGCTTGGCAGGGGTTCAAGGCCAGTAGGCTGAGTGTGAATGAGTTTAGTATGAGCCGGCGGAGTAACATGGAGAAAGCTACCGTCTGTATTATGTAGCTGTCCATATTGGCTGCTCATTAAAATCACCTGGAGCTTAAAAATTCTTGATAACCAGGCAGAATCCCAGACCAGTTATGTCAGAATCTCTGAGAGGTTAAGACCTAAGCATCAGTATTTTCTAAAGCTTCCCTGGTGGCTCTGATGTGTAGCTGAAGTCAAGACCTTTGCCCTCGACTGCCGTATTACAAAGGGACCAAAGCATGGGCAGCGACTGCCCCTGGTAACATCGAGGCTCTGAGCTCCCTTCAGAATCCTCCACCCAATTCTGACTTTCACACTTGAAGTAGTACAATGAGAGAACGCACTTTGTTGTTTTTTAAATGATTATTGGGACTCTGGGCATGTGGTCTAGAAGACAGACGAGTTTAGAAAATTAGGATTGCTCTCCTCAGGCTGGTCATATGAAAAAGGGAGTACTATGCGTCGTCTTAGGACAAAATTTAAACAAAGGAGTGAATTTCCAAAGAGGCATATTGTGTCTCATATGGAACAGGATTTCCTAACACTAAGTGCAGCTTAGCAATGAATGCCAGGTCGTCTTGTGAGATAATGAGCCTCCCACCCCCTCCCTAGGGCTGCTTGGGCAAGGTTGGCCATCCATTTCCAGAAGGTATTTACGTATTATTGGGTGAAACCCCAAACCTGGCAGTGCATCAGGGTCACCTGGGGTTGAGGAAGACGGCATTTTGAAAAAAAATACAGATTGCCAGGCCCTATCCAGCCCTCCTGAATCAGAACTTTGGGGTGAGACCCAGAAATATCTATTTTTAAAGTACTTCTAGGGGTGACTGTGGTGAATCCCTTTTCTGTAACAAGTGATGTGGAATGCCTCTGAAAAACCTAAGATTCTATGATTCTTTGATTTGCATTTTGGTTTTACATCTCGTTTCTTCTATAAGCAATGAATGAACACATGAGAGGTTGGGCGAGTGAGTGTGTGAGCGTTAGGGTTTGCCCACTGGTGCGGTCTCAGGAGTAGGCAGGCATGTAGAGGAGGCACTGCCAGGCCCTCTCATGAATGCGTGTGCCCCTGTGGGCACAGTGTGTCGCCAGCCAGCTCTGCCTTGGAGGACGTGCGGGCCTGCACAGAAGAGGTAACCTGTGAGTGAATATATTCAGAGAGAAGACTGGGGCACAGGGAAGTTTATTAAGAAAGGAATTCATGCTGAGTTACTGACTGACTCTGTGTGCGTGTGTGTGTGTGTGTGTGTGTGTGTGTGTGTGTGTGTGTACACACTTTGTTTTCATACTATGATATGGGAAACACAGGTCAGCTCATGTAGAAGGAGAACCTGAGATCCTTATTTGCCACCAAACTACCACTTGAGGTCTATGTCTAGCTGTCCGTGGTCTTTGGAGAGTTTCATTTCTTCATCTGTAAAACATGGAGTGCAGTCTCCACTGCATAGGGTCTTACGCGAAGCAGTGTAAAGGGCTTAGTGTGCTGCCCCACACATAGAAGGGGGTAAAGCCGATCATTTTTTAAAATAACTTTTTACTTTGAAATAATTTTAGAGTGAGAGAAAAGTTGCCAAGACAATAAAGTTTCTGTATACCCCTCACCCCGACCCTTACCCTAATGTCAGCTTCTTACCTCACCATGCACAGTCATCAAAACTAAGAAACTAAGGTTAATACATAACTGTTAACTAAACTCCAGACCTTATTCAGTGATATTTTAAATTATTGTTAGTGGAAAGAAATCTAAAGTATATTAATTTTCCCAAGATTTGGTATTTAAATGACACAGCTGACATGCTTGTCCTTTGCAGTCCTACCTTACGTTGTCATATACTTCCATCAACAGTGGGAAATTAGGGGAGAAAAATTACCAGGAAGTTTTCCTAAATGATTAGGCTGAACCCCGGCTCAGTAAACACACCTGCTCCTGTCCAAATGTTGTGTTCTCCTGAGTAAACACACCTGAGAAAAGGATGGACCGTTTCGTCCTGGCCAAAGTCCAAGCTACTCTGTTTCTTCAGAAACAAGGAAACCGGTCTGATGACTTCTGAAAACATGAAGAATGCTTATCCTTTTGAAAGCAAGGACGTTTTACTCAGCTGTTCAAATGCATTCAGAGAAAGCCACTTCAACCCTTGGCATTCAGGCAGGCGTCCCGAATGCCAACCCTGAAACGAATGGCAGGCACTGAGCACAAACTGGCCAACTCATTCCTCAGAGATGGATGAAGACCTGCTCTGGTACAGGGTGCCTCAGCAGACCCTGCAGTGTGCAAAACACGGCTTGCAGCTGGCAGGAAGCTGGGATCCAGGGAAGAATCATGCAAAGAGGCACTCTGAGAGGCTGTGGGCACACACAGTTTTCAAGAAGGATCGGCTGCATTTTTTTGAAGAAACTTGAGGTAGAGTCATTTGGAAAGAGTGCAGAAGTCTATCTTGCCAGGAGGACTGGAACGACAGGATATGGAGATGTCACTGAGCAGACAAGTCAGGGATCATGGGACAAAAGAGAAGGCAAGGGGGAGGCCTGTGGAGCTTTGAGCTAGGTTAACTGGGAGGATGGCATAAAATGAAGAGAAAAGTGGAAGAAGAAAGGAAGAAGCAAGTAAAATGGAGGGAGATGAGCTTGCTGTGGGGCACATGAAATTTAAGGGGCCAATAATGAAGTCCTCCAGGAAGTTGTAAACTCTGGCCTCAGGCTTGGGAAAGAGATCAGACTCAGTGGTGTGGATTTGGAAATTATAAGAAGAATCAAACCTTTAGTGAAGAGAATGTTAACACAAAAGTAAGTCAGGGACAGAATCTTACCCAACACACCTTTTGGCAACTTTCCACAGCTTATGGCAGAGCAAGAGCCAGCAAAGGCCACAGAAAAAGCCACCAGAGAAAAGGAGAGAGCAGTGGTAGAAGTTCCCAGAAGAGCGCATGTGTTGGAGAGTGACGACCGGGAGGGCAGCAGTGGTTTCAGGAAGGAGTTCCCTGGTGTACAGGAGTGGGTTCAAGACAGAGGGGGCTCTGCAGGGAGCATAGGAGGGTGTCCTTGAGGGATCAGAGGTCCCCCTGGGGCAAAAGGAGCTCTTCTTTCAGGGCCGTGACACTCTTGCGTTGTGACCAGAAATTTCACAGGTGGAGCAGTTTTTGTCTCATCATGACACTGATGGCTGAGGTGCAGTGGAGATGACAGAGTGGGTCAGAAAATTGTTTCATGCCCACCCCACCCCCAAAAGTGGAACATCTTTATAGTAGCACCAGTGAACAATCATAGGACAAAAATGAATAAAATAGTTTTCTCAAAATATTAAACACCAAATTTCCCATATGATCTTGTAACTCCACAACAGGTGTATATCCAAAAGAATGAAACAAGGGACTCAAACAGATACTTGTACATCAATGTCACTAGAGCATTATTCACAATAATCGAAAGGTGGAAACAACCCAAATGTCCATTGACATATAAATGGATGGATAAACAAAATGTGGTGTATACATACAGTGGAGTATTGTCCAGCCTTAAAAAGGAAGGACATTCTGACGAGTGCTACAACATGGATGAACCTTGAGGACATTATGCTCAATGAAATAGGCCAGTCAGAAAAGGACAAATATTGGATGATTCCACCTATATAAGGTTCTAGAGTAGTCAAGTTCATAGACAGGAAGTAGAAGGGTGGTTGCCAGGGCCTGGGGAGGGAAAGGAGGAGTTATTGTTCAAGGGATGTGGAATTTTAGTTTAGGAAGATGAAAAGCTCTGGAGATAGATGGAGGATGGTAGTGGTTGCACAGCCATGTGAATGTACTTAGGTTACTGAACTGTATACTTAAAAGTGGGTAAGATCAATTTCATGACATATACAAATACATATATATTTTTATAAAATAGGGAACAATTTTTTTTTTAAATAGGGGGAAAATTCATAGTGAATCCAGTGCAGGATAAAACCAGAGGCTTGAAAACAGTGCTTTGCGCCTGAGGGCTGCTGGCCTGGGTGGTGAGTGGCTACTGTATTAGATAGCAGATATAAAAACCATTTCCATCATCACAGGAAGTTCTTTTGGGCAGCATTGAGCTAAAGAATGAAAAAGGAGTAGCACTCCTTGCCATAATGAACACATTGCCACACCCTTGTTGTTCAAAATACTTACAAAACAAATGCATGAAAATGTCTTGGTTTCATCTGGGGTGAATCTGGAAGTGCTTTTGCACACATTAAAACATCATGTTCACCTGCAAAGTTTGTGGGTTGATATTAATAATAAACTACCATGAAGAGCTTCAGGCCTAACACTTAAAGGGAAAGAACTCCATGAAGCATGGCTGTTCACTTGTCGCATGAGGACAGCTTCCTGGCTCCCTGGAAACAGCCCCATGCATGGGCTACAGGCATCACTACAGGCTGCTAACCTGTGCCGCTGCTGCCCTTCCTACCTGCCACACAGGCTGTGTGGACGGGGCTGGAATGTGATGTGACACTCTCTTTTCCTTCTCAGGTGTACACTTGAGTTTTTGGTGGCAGGCGCCATCTCTGTACTCCAGAACCTTGAGCTGTGGCCTGTCTATTTACACTATCACTTTTAGGCCTTGTGGGGAAGTAAAGAAAAAAACAGGCCGTGGAGTCAGACCGGCCTTACTTCAAATCCCAGTTCCACCCCTGTTGACAACTGGGTGTCCTTGGGCAAGTCACTGGACCTTTCTCACGCCAGTTTCTTTATTTGCGAAGTGAAGAGGGTGATCATTTGCCTATGAATGATGAAGGAGAAGAGTGTGTAAAGCATTATAGCACAATTTCTAGAACATGGTGGCAGTCAATACACAGTAGGTAAAAACCCTCCCCAACACAAAAGTTGCAGCCACCCCTTCTCTCCCTACTCTGGTGCTGGCCTTCCTTATAATAATACCGTCAGCCAATGAAAGAGCACAGGCTTTTTAGCTTTTCTTTTTGTTCATTTGCAGCAGGGTCCATGCAGATACTCATGTCAGCAAATTTGTCCAGGGTCTTTCATTTATTCAACAAATAGTTATTGTGTCCCTACTACTTACCAGTCACTTCTCAGTGTTTAGTAAACAAAACAGGCCACATTCCTGTTCTTCTAGAGCTTGCATTCTGCTTCCATCCTCTCCTCTGCTCTGCATCAAAGAGGGGAGACAGCACCAGCCTGATAAGATTAGAAAGTGGGGCCTTGGGAGAGCTCAAAACATCCTGTTCTATTTTCTACTCCTGCCAAGCCAAGAGATCAATGAGTATATGAGCCCTTTCGGAGAGCAGAAATCATTGTCAATATTCTAGAGGTGTTCAAAGAAAATCATAGCTTTTTAAGCCTGGAAACTGCAAGCAGTAAAGCACCTTGCGTCTCTGCAGTATTTGTTAAAGCATTTTCCTTTAGATTGTCTCATTTGACAATCAAAACAATCTTTTGGAATTATCCCCATCATTCCCCCTACGGGAAATGAGGCTCTGAAAGGGAGAGTGCCTTCCCAGAAGGTGGCTTCCCAGTAGCCATTTCTTACCTTCCCTGGAGGCCATGAACCTAGGGGCTGGAGAAGTAGCTCTTAACTTTCCTTACTCCCTGGTGCTGCTCATATCTAAAGCAGTGCTTTCCAATAGAACTTACTGTGCTGATGGAAATATACTGTGTCTGCTCTGAGCACTTTGAAATATGGGTAGGGTGACTGAGGAACTGGATTTTTAAATTTCATTTCATTTTAAGGAAACTTAAAATGTAAATAACCATATGTGGATACTGTATTGGACAGCACAGTTTTAGAGGCTTGAATGTGAGGAACTCTGGCGTGGAAGAAAGAGGACGGATGCAATCTTTCTGTCCCAGGGAAGACCATGCACAAAGGGTTTTCAATCATTGCTCTTAAAAAGCCATGAAGCTCATTGGAGACAAGGCCGTGAGGTCTACCTGGAAGGCAGCTCGGAAGAATACACCACGAAAGGAAGATGAGGAGGAAGTTAGAACAAGATATGGATTATGGGTATACCATCAGGGGGAGTCCCTTGTATATTTACTTATTATATAAACTTATTTAAGGTTTAACATTTTACGTTTGTTTCAAAGGCAAGAAAGATGCCTCATGGACACTGCGATTTACCCCTATGTTCTGCCCCACCCTGCTCTCCACTATCTGCCTAGGGATTTAGGGATGATGGTTGTTGGTGACTGTTTTCTTTTAACACGAGTAAAATTACATGTTCTGTGTCATATGTGAGAGCTAGTTTTTCTTGGATTATCTGCTATACTCCTGACTGTATAGCCCCGCCCCCTTTGAAAGCAAGCTTCTTTTCTTAGAAAAACAAAAAATGATATTTCCAGTTGTCTGAATTGCAGGTGGGTTTCTGCTGGGAAACACTTAAGAGAGATCACTCTCCAGATCACTGAAGAGTATGGAGTGGCTCTTGCTGCATTTTAATATGTGGCTCGTTAACAGAAGTGAACCTGGGTAACCACGTCGGGTCTCACCGGGTCCCATCAAGCCTGCCCATGAGCGGGTCGTAACTTTTGCTCCTCTTATTAAACCGGACCTGGTGTTAAACTTCAGAAGAAGAAAAGCCATAGCTTTAAGCAACCCAGTAGCTGAATGGATAGGCACGAGATGGCTGAGAATGGGAGGCGTTGTGTGCCGATGGTGCCCACGGACAGCGTGAATCTCTTCCCTGTAGTTGCCAAAGGGCACCTGAGTGCCCCAGCCTAGTGAGGACACCTCCTGCACAAACACCTTCCTCACAAGTGGGAAATTGGAATTAATACTGCAATTAATGAAAACTGAATTAATACTCCAATTAATGAGGTTTTTCTCTCCAGGGATTTCAAAGGACATTGGAATCCATCAAAAAATACTGAAATTCACATATATTACATGTGCTGTGTGTGTGTGTGTGTGTGTGTGTGTGTGTGTGTATTGTATAAATTAATATTACATGTGGCTAATATATATAGAAATCATGTGCTGCATATTGACATTTCAGTCAACAGTGGGCTGCGTATAGAATGGTGGTCCCATACGGTTATAATGGAGCTGAAAAGTTCCTGTCACCTAGTGACACAGCCGATGTAATATCACATCACAATGGATTACATGTTTGTGGTGATGCTGGTGTAAACAAACCTACTATGCTACCAGCCTACAAAAGTATAGCATGTACAGTTTTGTGCAACACATAATACTGGATAATAAATGACTATGTTACTGGTTTATGCACTTCCTATACTATACTTCTTATCATTATTTTAGAGTGTACTCTTTTTACTTAGTAAAAAGAGTTTGCTGGGAATCAGAATGCTGTGTTCCGCCAGCAGCAGCCTCATACATCCCGTGTTGACTGCGTCTCTCGATTGCATCATTTTCTCTTGTGCTGATTTAATGTCATGATTTTTTGTACAGTAACATGCTGTACAGGCGTGCAGCCTAGGAGCGTACAGCCCAGGTGTGTCGTTGGCTGTACCATCTAGTTTGTGTTAAGCGCACCATACGACGTTCACACAGTGACGGAATCACCTAATAATGCATTTCTCAGAATGTATCCCTGCCATTAAACGGCACATGACTGGAATCCATTACTCTGGATAATGGATTTTGTTTGCTGTTTAAACCGAGCCACTCTCTTCACCTCACATATTTGTCTTTACTCATTTACTTATTCATTATCCTTTTGCTTACATAGATACACTAATGCATGTGATTACAGACTTTTTCATTTAGGATCATAGAAACCACAGGAAATAGTAAGAATACAGATGTGCTGTTTATTTTGCAAATGAGGCTTCACAAAGTTAAATCTATTTTCCCAGGGTCAGGGATCACCCAGACACAGAGCCAGATGAAAAAGTCAGCCCTCCAGCTCCCAGCTGCACTGTTCGCTGTTTCAATCTAATGAGAGAGCGCTTCATTTCATTCCGAGAAGTAGAGGGCTGAGTGTTTAATGACATGCTTAGATTAATACTGGGATACTCGGAAAGCCCAGTGGGTCAGTCGCTTTCCCTGGTAAAGGATCTGCTCTGACACTTAAATGAAGCCAGGCCCAACATCCTGCTCCCCGGGGGGGGGGGGGGGGGGGGGTAGGGGTGCCCTATGGTGCACAGCACTGCGTGGGATAGTTAGGGATTGTATCACTAACAAGGCCAATAGCACGCTGTACACTTGAGTTTGGTTAAAGGTTCCATGTGGATTTGACCCTGGGGTTGGGGATGTGAGTGGGAGGTGGGCAGGGTGGCCATTTATCCTGCCAGCCTTGCCCCACCTGTATCTACAGCCAGTGAAGGGGTTTCCTGATGGTCAGAGTCTAAGCCCTGAAGGGTCTCCTTCTGGCCCTCGTGGACAGCCTCGCTGTTGGTCAGCTGCCCTTCCACAGGGAACTGGTCCTCCTTCTCTTCTCCTTTTCCTTCTCTTCTCCTTGGTCTGTCTGCTGAGAGGTTACTGACCAGCTCACATAGTGGTAAATGAAGTGTTTCAGAGGGTCTGAGGCTCAGAGATTCATGAGGGTGTGTGTGTGTGTTTGTGTGTATGCGTGTGTGTGCGCGCGTGTGTTCATCCCTGTGCTGAGATCCCCTGTAGTTGATCCTGGGAGTGCATTACTCGTAGTGCACGGGTCAGAATTTAGCATCTAAGAGGCTTCTTCGTACAGACATAGATTTCTAAAGCGAAATTGTCAAAAGAATTTTCAGCTCTGTGGCTGTGTGGTAATTACACAGACAAATACGGTGCCCTGTTCTCCAACAAGGACCCTTTTCTTGTGAGGTTAACATCCGGAGGATGTTCTAGAGGAGTTATAATTACTTTTTCATGCTCTGGATAATGAAATGACCTTTTAGCTCTTCACACTGAAGCAAGTGCTTCGGACTGGTAGACTTGGTGGCATTCACACGTACAGGAAGTCAAAACATGATGGCATTTCTACGGGAGGCAGCAGGAGTTTTGGGTTTCGTCCCACTGCACTGGTCACATTAACTTCGGAGGCCCCAGCCTGGCTTCACCACACCACCTAGAAATGCCGCCTTTGAATGTATCCGTATCAGTGGCTTTCCTGCATCACAGGACAATCCCAGAAAATCCCAGGAAAATAAAGATGCTAAAGAGAGAAACAGATAGGGTTCTGCAAGCAAGCCGGTGCAGGAAAAGTCTCCCCTTGAGTTTGGGGTTTTAATATCAGTACATTTTCTTTTAATAAATACTTGGCAAAAGAAGAAAGGAAGTGAAGTCAGTGAAGTTTGGCTTCCACCACTGCTCTCCGCCCCTCCCCCAGTGTCCGCTTTCCTGCACTTCATTTTCCCTTGGGTCAGGGCGTTATCTATGAGAGGGAGGAAATTGCTCGTTATTAACGTGAGCCAGAGACCCCCATTTCTCCTCTTGCCCACCTAATCCAGAGGCCTCTTACCAAAACGTCTACATTATGTCCTTTGAACTAAAGACTTTTCTTATGTGCATTGTCAAATGGCAGGCCCGTTTGAAAGTTTGGGGGTCAATTATTTAAGTTCCCAATAATAATTACATTCCCACAAATCAAGTCTAAATTGTATCTTGCCTTCTTTTATAAATGTACGGCATTTAGTCAAAATCAAGTCATTCCGGCTCAATAGCTGGGTCCCCCTTTGTTGTTTGGACATAGGGGGCAGTGGGGAAAAGGAGGGAGAATTTTCCAGCTCCTAAAAGAGCATCATGTAAGGGTGAAGGTGCAGCGGCGTGGTCAGAGGTTCTAAATACCAGAAAGACTCCATTGTTTGGGACTGGCGCTCCTTTCTGCTTCTGCTCCCACTGGTAAAGAGAAGAGCAACCAGTAAATTCTCAACCAAGCCCAGTCACACATCAGGATCAAGAGAATGGCCAACCGATAAACTTCTCAATAGTGATTTCATTAACCGTTGGCCAATGTGTGGGGATACGAGAGACAGACAAGTGAAGATGATAACGCCCTAACTTGGGACTGGGATAGAACAGGTACATCATTGAGGAAGAGGATTGGGTTTGGGCATCAAGGTAATTAACTCTGTGTGTAGCCTCTTGAGTTTGAGATACCTGTGGGGTGATTCATGTGAAACCCTCTGGAAGGTACAAGAAATACAGTACCTGGGTCAGTCGCTACAAAGAACATTTAGGTATAGATTAGGCATCATGCATCAAAACCATATGGAATAGAAGGAATTGCACAGGAAGAAGTAGAAAGTCAAGAGAGAAGATAACCACCGATGGATTTCCAAAGAACACAGACATCTAACGAGTAGTCTGAAGAGGCGGAGTTGGCAAAGAGGACTGAAGAACTGACTTAAGAGAAATCAGGGAGTCTGGAGAAAGAGGCTTCCAGAAGATAAAGAGCAGAGTACCAGGAAGTTTGGGGCCAACTTCGCCAGAGAGATTGACTAGGCACATGAGTGGTGAGGAGAGAATCTGTGTTTTAATGCAGAGAAGTAAGTAGTAAGTAAAGCAATGAGGAAGCAGAAGGATTGAGGAGTGCTATGTCGGGGTAGGAAAGAATGGGAAAGTTCCAGAAAGACAGAGCCTGTGGAGGAGTCATTGAAGACCCAAGAAGGGGCTGAAGGCGTAATGGAAGTTCTCTCTCCTCTTACATTTTAGAGAAGCTTAAGTTGCCTAATGGGTCTGGGTGCTCTGTCTCCCCGGTGATCTAATTTATAACGTATGTTTGGTTAGAACCAGTGCAATCACTCTCATGGTGTGGGCAGCCAGGAGCTACAGCGACTCCGTGTCTCTCTGCCCTAATCTTTCTACCCCCAGCTTTGCTGCATTAATCATGTGTGTTCCCCCGCCCTCCTCTTCCCCACTTGAGATCCTTCATTAATCAGAGGCTGAGACAACAGTTCTAGAAGGCTTGGCATCGCTGCCACTGAGATGGAAGTCATTCCTCTCATTGCTGAAGGCATATTAACGATGGCATCTGTAGGGTGTAAATCACGGCCGTCGTGACTTGGGTGGCAGGTGCGTCATTCCACTCTGAACCTCTCTCCTCTCTCTTCCAACTGGAAGCCACGTACCCAGATTGGTACCCTTGCTCTTTTTAATGTGTCTCTTTCATTTAAATGGGCTTCTAGCTATCCTGAACTGTTGGTTTGAAGATATTAGGCTGCTTCGTTGTTGAAACTCTTGTTTTAATTTAATCTGAGAAATTCTTCTGTCATTGGGAAAATTCACAGACAAGCAAGCACTGATATACATCGTAGTTAGTGTAGAGTGAAGCTAGACTCCTGGGCTCAAGTACAAAGCTCACTATCTCGCGATAACTCACATTAGACAAGTTGCTTGGTTTCTTTGTGCCTTAGCGTCTCTAGCTGTTGGGTGAGGGTGAGACTGCCTCATATGGCGGGCATGAGCACTAGATGAGCTGGTGCCTATAATGTGCTCGGCACAGTGGACAGTTCTCAACAAGCAGAGGTTACCATCGTTATTAGGTTTCTCTTTGCTGTTTAAGCCTCTGGATTATCAACATTAGCTAAATCACTAAGCTATAAGAAATATGAATATATACCCAAATACTCCACTGAAAATGCCCGCATCTTTGTCATGTGCCACCCAGTTTGTCTGGGGGAGGGGGCTGGTCCCTCCCCTCATCCTGCCCTCTCTGGATCATTTCCCCACTCTCACTTCCATGCTTGGGTCTCCTGCACTTGCGCATTTAGATTTCTCTCTTCTCGAGGGCTTTTCACACAACTCTGTCTGCTTCAGGCTACAGGGCTCTTAGGAGCAGAAATCTTGATTTTCCGAGGCTAAGTCTTGCCTCTTACAAGTGTCTGTTACTCCCAAATTATGGAATGGACTCAGCTTCCTGAGCTAGTTACTACAACTGATCTCCATGCTTTTTTAATGACGCGAAAATCACCCAAATGTGGATAGAAAGGAAAGTGTAAAATGAGACCGAATTAAAAGGATCAGGAAATGGTTCTTTCCTTGTCTCTTTCAAAGCCCAAGTGGAATTCTTTGTCTGCAGAATGACGGGTAATTTCAAAGTTTCTTCCCAGTGCTAACTTTCTGTGACACCCAGAGAAGGGAGAGGTACAAATATTCCATTGGGAAGGAAGACTTAAAGGTTGCTATGTTGTAATCTAGCGTTGGGACATTTTCGGGTCACGTTTTCAGTGCTAACGCTTTGGTTTCAACCCTTCCCCTTTTGCTTTCAGGGAAGGCCGCTCAAATGCCCACAACAAAGGGGATTGCCAAAGAATCGGAGATGTCATGCTGAAGAACATCCAGGCCATGAAGGTGAGCTGCTTTGGGGTTTGGGTGGAGCGAGTCCCCCGGGAAAATAATGGGAAATAGCACGGGGGCCGCCAGAGCCAGCCGGCTGTGATCCCTTTCCGTGGTAGCACAGCCCACACCTAACACAGCAGGTCAGCGCTCTTAGCCTGTCTAGGTAATTTCATTTTGAAGCATAGCGGAACACCCAGCCACTTTTGGAGAAGCATTTTTCATACTTTCTCTTCCAAAGCTCTGTGTTGTAACCAAAACTACAAATATGTTCTGTGAACAGATCACTCAAAACTTGTTTTTTAAAGATTAGGTAGACAAAACATTGGTTGACTGAACATTTCATTTTTAGTCAGTTGTTTTGGCTTCTTGGAAGCATGACAAAAATATTGGATTCAGAGCTATGTAGGAATTCCAGTCAATACTGTAACGTAAAAAGTCAGTGTACAAGGCAAATCTAGTTTTAACCATCCAGCAAAGTCTACAATGATACAAGAGTGAAAATATACCCAAAGAAGTCAACATCCACACGTGTTGAACCAATATTCTGCCTCATTTTTGAAATCTGTCTCATCTCTTATATGTCCAAATTTCGTTTTCATTTTAATCCATTAATAATTCCTTTAATATAGAATGTTTTCATTCACACAACTTATCTTTTGAAAACAAATCTATTCTCATTTTAAAGCAATCTTCCTGTATCTCAGCTTTCCGGAGCCTGTTTAATAATCATAGCTACTAACTGCCCAGGGCAAGCTAATAAGCCCTAAAGAAATCTGGTTGTTCAAACTGCCACCATTTCAGTCCGTCTGTCCATCCATCCGTCCGTCCATCCATCCATCCATCCATCCATCCATCCATCCATCCATCCATCCAGTACTAGCTGAGTACCTACTATATATAAGGCGCTCGTAGAATAAAAGTTACTGTTGGGGTTTGAATTAATTACCAAGAATCTGGCTAAGTTATACAGTGTTTGATTTTCCCCCCTTAGAATTGCATATCTCATGAGGGGAAGACAAGGGGAAGGTTCAAGAGGAAGGGATGCATGGCAGTGAAAAGATAAGATCTAAAGCTGCTCAAGAGATTTACTGTTTCTCTTAACAGAGATCAAGGTATTATTTAACAGACGGAGCTGTTGCTTGCTTTTTCATGGTGTTTAAAAAGCAACACTCCCCTCTGAGCAATATCAGAGAGAGGCCAGGGAAGCAATCAGGAATACAGAACCCTAAGCAAAAGGAAAAAAAAAAAGAGCAAGAATTATCTAAGATGTTCTACAACTGATGCCACAAGTAAGGTTGGTGTACAAAACTCAGATGTAATGGAATCATATCTTTTCACTTTTCATGGAGTTTTTTTTTTAATTACTATATTTTATTTTTTAGGGCAACTTTAGGTTTATAGAAAAATTGAGCAGAAAGCTTCTACAGACAGTTTCCATATTCTCACCCCTCTCCACACATAGTTTCCCATATTAACCACTTGCATTGGCATGGTACATTTGTTACAACTGATGAACCAATATTGATACTTTTTTTTTAAAGATTTTATTGGGGAATTGGGGAAGGGGAGCAGCCAAGTTGTTATCCTTCAGTCTTAGTTGTGGAGGGCGCAGCTAGCTCAGCTCCAAGTCCAGTCGCCATTCGGCCACCCGTCGGCAGCTCGCGGCTGCTCAGCTCAAGGTGCCGTGTTCAATCTTAGTTGCAGGGGGCACAGCCCACCAGCCCATGTAGGAGTCGAATGTTGTTAGGAGCACGGGCTCTCACCAGCTGAGCCATCCTGCCACCCGTTGGCAGCTCAGCTCGGGCGCAGCTCACTGGCCCATGTGGGAATTGAACCGGCGACCCTGTTGCTCAGAGCTCACACTCTTAACCAACTGAGCCATACAGTCGGCCCGATACATTATTATTAATTAAATCCATAGTTTACATTAGGATTCACTCTTTTTGTTGTATATTCCATGCCTTTGGCAAGTGCATAATGTCACATACCCACCATGACAGTATCACGCATGATAGTTTCACTGCCCTAAACATCCTCTGTGCTCCATGCCTCCCTCCCACCCCGGGCAATTACTGATCTTTTACTGTCTCTATAGTTTGGTCTTTTCCAGAATGTCATATAGTTGCAATCATTGTGTAGCCTTTTCAGGCTGGCTTTTGTCACTTGTTAAAAATATCTCTGTTCTCTCTTCTATGACATGCTTTATTTACTGTTGTACTTCCCAATTAATTTCCTCATAGGAAGCCTCTTTTCCCATGTTCTGCACTATTCCTTGGCCCACTTTGGTTTTTTGCCTTTTCTCCCAGAGCTCCCCTTCATCTGAGATGATAAGCTTGCACTTACCCCCTTCAAGGAGGTTTAGACTCCGCCATATGCATCTGGGGACAAGAGCGGACACCCGCCAGCTCACTCTACACCCCCTTGGGGACAGTCCCTAGAGTTCTCCTGTCATTGGCTCTCTTTTGTGGCCCTCTGTGGCCTGTCTGCTGACTTCCCCCTACGGTTCTCCCCCGGAGAACTGCCATTCAGTAGACATCCGCCCTCCTCTTCGTTTGCCTAGCACCTAAGACCTAAAAATACACCTGATTTCCACTCATAACAATCCCTTCTCCTTGGTCTAGTGAGTCGGCATTTTTGTATTTAGTCAGCTTCCTCGGCTGTGCTGGCATTTTAGTTATTATGCTGATGGCACAAACATTTAGAGTATAGAGCTCTGTGCAAGCAAATAAAAATAGACGGAGAGGCTCCAGAGCCACTGGCAAAATTGGTGGCTTTTAAAAAATTATTATTATTGTGTTTGTTACTGTTGGTTTTAAAGAATTTTTATGAAGCGTGGAGGGGAGCAGCGGAAGATATAGAAGCCCAGGTTAGCACTTTTGTCCAAAATGCTTAGGATGATCTCCACCTTGCAGTGTCACCCTCCCCGCTGTGCTTTTACCTGCAGGGCTCAGCATGGATGCTGTCATTACCTATCAGGTGTTCCCAGACCCTCTGCACAGGACTGAGGGAGCTGAGCCAGGGGCCCCAACCGCTACATTAAAGTCAGAGATACCCAAATCGTGACCTCTAGCCTACGCCTCTGCCCACGTGCATGAAGGCACTTTGACATCCACACAAAGAAGGATTTCCTCCCCTTTCATCTTGACCCTCCACCTGCCATCCGCACTGGGACCTTCACTAGTGCCTGAGCCGTCTGTCTCCCCAGGCCTCCACTTCCTGTCCCCTCTCCTTACACTCCTACCACATTGCTCCTTCTGGATCTGGCTTCTCTTTTCTGGACGACTCGCCCAGCATCCTGATGAATCTCCTTGCCTCTCGTCAAACTACCCTCCCAACCGCCATTTTTACAGCCAGACTGACCAAGCTCAAAACCCTCCCTGTCTTTCTGTGGTTTGTAGAATACGGTCCAAACTCTAAACCTGATGAAAAAGACTTCACACTGTAGCCCTAGACAGTCTTTCCAGATCCCCCTCCCTGTCTTTCACATTCTTCTCTGCATTCCAGTGACTGTGAACGCGCCTCTCCAGGCACTCAGGTCCCTGCAAGACTCTTGCCTCAGATGCATGTATGCTGGTTCACTTGCTCATTACAGCATGCAGACAGCAGACATTTATTGAGCCCCTGCTGTGTATATCAGGCCCCGAGAATGTAGTGACATGACAGATGGCTCTCTTAAAGTCAAGTAGAGGACTGCACATATGATAACATTGCGTGAAGCTATTATACATGCACACACATGCATACATTTCATGCATGTGCACACACATGCATACACACACAAGTGAGGGCATGTATGACTGGTGGAATCCAAATAAACTCTGTGGATTGTACCATGTCGGTTTCCTGGTTGTGATATTGTGCTATTGTTATGCAAGATGTTAGCATTAGAGGAGGCCTGGCGAAGCGTGTGTAGGATCTCCCTCATTTCTTTGCAACTTCCTATGAATCTATGTATATTTTTTAAAGTCACAAAGTAAATTCTGCAGGGAAGACCACGTGATAAGGGCCAAGATGGACAAACATGGCATAACTACAGGAGGACAGACGAGTCCCTAACTCAGCCTAGAGATCAGGGAAGGCCCCAGAGCTGATCCTGAAGGATGAGGAGGGGTTGGGGGTGGGGGGGGTGCTTGTCTTAGGAGGGGCGTGTCATGTGCAGAGGCTCTGGGTTCAGACACATTCAAGTGCAAGCTGTGGGTGGCCTGGGGTGAGTAACAAGAGGCAGCGATGGAGAGGTAAGAGGGATTAATCCTAAGGGCCCTGTTCGCCCTGCTGAAGACTGGGGGTTGTCACGAGATGGTGGGAGCACTTGTCCTATTCAAGCAAGAGGCGATGTGTTCAGTTGCATTGTGGGAAGTTTATTGTGGTGGCTGATAAGCAGTGAGGTGGAGGGGTGAGCAGTGGCGGCGGAGACCCCGATGGAGACACTATTACAGTGGTGGGCGGCACAAGGCCAAAACAAGGGCAGTGACCATGGGGATGAAGACAGGAACCGGTGTGGTGGTTTTAGGAGATAGAATTGGTAGGATTTGGTGAAGGATTAAAAAAACGAAGGAATCAGGAATGTTCTCCGGCGTTTCTGTCCAGCACTTTCTGTCTGGTGATGGCGCTGATCCTGAAGTGACAGCGCCCTGGAATCTAGCAGAGTAGGTAGCTCGTGGCAGATACTCAGTTATTGTATGAGCAAATGGGGGGAGTTAAACAGCGATAAATAAATACTTTTAACTATATGACATTTATTGAGTGGTCCTGGTATATTTGTCATTTTGTGACATTTCGAAGAAAATCACAGGCCCCCTGAAGGAGCTTCTGTTCATTTATTTCCCCTCAGCTTTGCCAGGCTCGTTTTTAAAAGAACCCTCTACTACAATATGTACATCTCCTATGTTGTAATCCCTGCATATTGTAAACTCAATGCTTTAATAGAGCTTTTCATTTCATTTTGAGAACTTAATTGAAATAATGAAATAAATCGTGACATGTGAAAAATAGGAAATTTAATGAAATGAAATAAGAAAAGTGGGGGTGATCTTCCTTTCCATAAGTCAAACTGGGCGGACTGCGAACATTCAGTTCAGCTAAGCAGGACCCGGTCCCCTGCGCTTGTCTTTTGCCCCCACCAGCAACTGGCTGCTCACCTGTGGAAGCATGGCGAGGCTCTGGAGGCGCTGGAGACCAGCATCAGGAGCTCCCGGCGGCTGGAGAACTTGTGCAGAGACTTCGAGCTGCAGAAGGTGTGCTACCTGCCGCTCAACACCTTCCTGCTGCGCCCCCTGCACCGGCTCATGCACTACAAGCAGGTCCTGGAGCGGCTGTGCAAGCACCACCCACCCGGCGACGCCGACTTCCGGGACTGCCGAGGTGAGTGAAGGGAGGGTGCCATGAGGCCCAGCCCTGCGTAGAGCTCTGTGATACTGTGTCCCGGTTTATGAAGCACCATGCAGGCACTGCCTTTTAGTACCTGGTCAGATATTTCCTGTTACCTCTTGATCTTTTTGTAAAGAAAGTGATAGTGATCCTTAGGACCTCTTTTTTCCTTCTCCTTTTGCATGCATTTTCACCTTTGACCCTGGGTAATTGAGTGCAAAGAGTCCTGGAGAAGCTCCACTGAGAGTCAGGCCCCTCCAGGAAACTTTCCTCTACCTACCCTGTTGAAACTTCATCACTCCTTTGGATCCGCCATGGAAAATGGCTTGTAATAAACACTACTGCTCATTGCTGCTGGGCATTGGTAGGCACCTTACTAAGCACTACACCTGAATTAACTCTTAGTCTTCACAACTAGTCTACAAGGCAGGGGTGAGCTCATTTTACATATGGGGTTTCTGAGACCAGAGAGGTTGAGGAACCTGCCTAGAGTCACACAGCTGGAAAGTAAATGACTTGGAACCTAAATCTAGAAACTGTGTTATTGAGCATCCTACCCCACTGTCTCATGATATTAGCCACTGCTGCTTGCTCAGCACCTGGGCCAGGTACAATGCCAGGTAGCTTACTAAAGTTAATGCCTTTACTCCTTTAACAACCACATGAGGTAAGTGTTCTTATCCCATTTTACAGATAATAAAACTGAGGCTCAGAGGAGGTGAGGGACCTGTGTCACTCATTTAGCAAAAGGTCAGACCGGTCTTGCACACCATGCTTTCTCCACTGTGCCAGCACATCGTCTTTTTGAACTTCAGGCGTCTGTCTCGTGATATGTGGTCTGTTAATGTCTGCACTCCCTGGTCTGGACCATAAGCCCCTTGAGGGCCAGGGCCCTGAGGTCCGTTGCTGCATCCCCCACATTCTCCGGCTAGGCTGTACCAAGTGGGTCCTCCACAGGTGACACCACAGATTACGTGAATTTGCAGCCCACGACTACGTCAAAGCCTGTACCTCTCACCTAAAGTATTATAAACACCTCCCATCTCTTAGGCCACCTGTGTTCTCCTTTTCTAAATACATCTTTTACTTAATCCTTTGCTTAAAACCTGGATGACGTCTGATTCCCTCAGGCTAAAGTCAGAACTCTTCATGCTCGGGCCCCAAACCAGCCTCTCACACAACAGATATGCATGGAGCACCTGCTGTGTCCTAGGTGTACTAGAAAGATTGGAACAGATGTGGCACCTACGCATAGAACCCAGCAGTGGGCACAGAAGCAGTTCTGGGCAGTGACTAACCAATGAGAGGGACGTGCCTGGTGCAGCAGGGGCAGGGGCTTCTGCCCCAGCCCTCCAGCTTATCAGGGGCTTTCTGAGGGACAGGATATCTAACTTGGGGCTGCAGTATAAATAGGAGTGCTACTGGATGAAGGGAGGGTGTGGAGTATAGAGTTGGGAACTGCATATGCAGAGGTCCAAAAGGGACAGACACTATGGAACATTCTAGAAAGTAGAAGTGCTATATGAAATGCGGAGGAATAGCACAGAAATGAGGCTGGAAAAGTAAGCAAGGATCAGATTCCATGGGGTCTTAAACCCTATGAGACCTCACTCAACTTAAGAGCAAACGTAAGACAGGAAGGGTTTTAAGGAGGAGAATGGTGATGTGGGGATTGTTCTAGAAAATTCACTCAGTCAAGTATCTACAATATATAGAAGATGCCTACAAATTAGTTTTTAAAAAGACAACCCAAGAGAAGTTTTGGCAAAATAATTAAGACATTGGCAATTCACAGGAGAACAGAAATGGCTCGTGATGTGGCTTTGGTTTGCTGTAGCCTGTCAGTCTTTAAGACAAGCCATGGTGCTTCAAGCCTCATGCCTTGGCAAAAGGCCTTCTGCTTGGAGTCATTGCTACCACCTCCTTGTTCTTTCCTGGCACAATTCTCTTCCTCCATTAAGCTCTGGTTCCTGCCTGACCCCCAAGGTTGGGTGACCGCCCACTTACCTTGTTCTGTCATATCAGCACTGCCAGTTGGCTGTGGCTGGACAGGATGCCCCAGAGCCATCCAGCTCTGAGGACTCAGAGCTGAACAGAGGTATTACCCAGGAGGGGGAGGGACATCTTTAGTTTTGCATGTGCTATCGTTGGCCGACCTGCCCAGTTTGCATTTTACTAAACAGTCGCCAGAGAGATAAATCTATTCTTGACAGTTAAATGGAAAAAGCATTTGTTATGTAGCTTAAACCATAAGGCGGCATCATTGTAAAAAGACTAGGGAAATCAAAGTGTATCTGAACATGTCTTTCCTGAATGTCAGGGATGCAGAGGGCCGAGCCCTGTTCCCAAGAGGCAGCCACATGAGCATCGGGGGCATTCTTTTCCTCTTAGAGCCTCCTCACCCCCACCCCACTCAGTATTCTGTGCCCAGTAATTGTTTATTGGGCTGAATCGGCTGGTAATACCTGAAGATTGAGCAACCCTTGGGGTTTGTCACTGTGGCTGAGACAAAGCATTCTGTGATAAGCCAGGAAGCATTTAATTTGCATTCCCAGGGAGAAGGCAAGAAACCCACATGCTTCCCCTGCAAAGGTCACATGCGGGATAAAGGAGGTATAGTTTTCTGACGATTAAAAGTTCAGTTGACAAGTTATTTTTTTGACAAAAATACCTAAATGCTCAGCTACTGTGGCTTTGCTGCCATCCAAACTTGTGTGATGCCTCTCAGTGCAGGGAAGTTGTGCCCAAAATAAGGATTAGCTACGCAGTTATCCTTTGCAACCATCTTGATAATCAGTATAATTTCTGCAGAAGGAAGAACTGGGGGGTGCTCGAGTGTTTATTACCCAGAAGTTGCACTATCAATTACACTCGCTCCCTGCAAGATCCCTCTTTTCCTCAGATTTTTCTGTTGCCTGTCTGTGCTGTTCTTTCCAGAAGACGGGGTAAAAAAAGAAATTCTCTGTCCTGGGGGCAGAATCACACGTATTCTTACTTCCCTGCTGCTTTCCCCTCTGAGCCAAAAGCAGTTCTCATTGAAGGACGACTGTACACCCCATAGCTGGGAAGGGGTCATTTACATTTTCAAGATGTCGTTGGGAAGCTAAAGCAAATAAATACATAAAGTAAAGCAAATAAATTAAAGCAAATCACTTGGTTTTTATTAGCGAGAAATAGCAGTGTTTTCCCTAGGACAGCATCTAACATAGTCCAGCGACTGGAGGACATCCCCCTGGAGAGTTGAGCTTAAAGATGCGGGGAAGAAACCTTTGTCTGCCATTAATACTGCCGTTTTTCTGTCTGTTTCCTTCATTAGCTGCTTTGGCAGAGATTACTGAAATGGTGGCACAGCTTCACGGTACCATGATCAAGATGGAGAATTTCCAGAAGCTACATGAACTCAAGAAAGATTTGATTGGCATCGACAATCTTGTGATTCCAGGAAGGGTAAGCAGCTGTGCTCTCTGATGCATTGGAGGGAAAGCCAGAAAGGCGACATTTAAGTGATTTAAATTTGAACCTTTTGAAGATAGATACTCCAAGTTAAAATATTCTCCTTCTGAAGTGGCTTCCTTTCACCCGGGGGACAAAATTGGGAAAACACCTTGCACTTTACAATGTCACTCAGAACTTTTGTGTTAGGAGATAAAGCTAGCCTTGGACCTGGCATTCTGCTTTGTCTCACTGGCTGATTTGCTCATTTACTTTTTCCATACCATGTTCTGAGAGGATTTGAGATAGCCCTTCATTTTTAATTTACGTAAATGGAAATGGAAAATAAACAAACAATTTTTTAAAGAGTTGGGTAAAATGGTGATAGAAAAGCAGAAGCAAATTTAGTGTGTGAAAGCGTGCTGTGAATTCCCATGGAAGTATGAAAAGTGTTTTTTAAAGATACAATTTTCTGTACGTAATGTAATTTGAATTAGGAATTAAAATAACATTTTAGCCAGAACACAATTCTGAGAGAGATGCACGTTCACGTGCACTGTGAACCTTCACCTTCCCACCGCCCTCCGTGAGATGTAGTTCGTTCCCAATGAAGCAGGGCTTTGCTGCATAAACACGCTTCTTCCAGGCCAGGGTTAAAAAGACAGCGTGACCTGCCTTTTTCAATTCTCTTCCTAAGAATCAAAACTATTAGCCAGTTGGTGCGGCTCATCAGATACCTCTATGGAATCTTTCTCCCATAGCTCTCCCAACTTGAACTATCCATCATCCAGATTCAGAAGGGGATTTGAGCCTCTGATCTGCTGCATAGCTGCCTTAACCTTCAGACAAGTTTCTGGTATACCGGGGCTCTCAGTCTTACTTAACACGTAGCTGCCCTGGAAACTTCAAACCTGTGTGGCTTAGGGAACATGAAGGAACGTCTCTGTGTATTTAGTATGTATCTCCCAGGAAGCCTAATTACAACGCCGGCCAGAAAAGTTGTGCAGAAGGGTTGTCAGGTAGTTATGTGGTGAGTGCCGGGTGGAAATTAAAGCTAGGATTTGCATCAGCTCCGCTGGTAAGCACATTCCTCCAGGCCTCAGCACTGAACAACCACACGTACCCGTCCACGAAGAGTGCTTAGCAAAGCCCTGTGGAATCAACGTAATTTTCTCTTAACTTTGGACGTTATAAAACGTTTAGCATATTATGCTGCATGGCAAACAGACCATTTGTAAGGAATGTATTTTGAGGAAAGGTTTCCATGGTGCTATGAAAAGAGCCTTGGCTTGGAGTAGGTGGCCCTGGGTTCAAATGCTAGCTCCCCCGGAGCTGGGATGTGTCAACCTACGGGAACGTGCCTTCTGTAACAAGGGGATCACATCCTCTGCCTCGTAGATCATGAGGATCAAATGCGATTTAATGTGTAAAACTGACACAATAAATATGAGTTATCTCCCCTTCTCCCACCTCCATGTACTTGAATAGACTAAGTGTACACTTATAATGTTACTGGTTCCATAGCACGGGCTCCATCAGCCTTAACTCAGCCCATGATTTGAGGCAAGTTTCTAATCAGTTTCCTCATCTGAAAAACGAGGCTGGTAATACTGAACGTACAGGCCCATGTATGGAGCTAGTATACGCACCCAGTATGTGTCACATGCTAAATACAGGGAGGTCGTTGTTGTTTATAAAAGTGAGGCCAGAATTGGGGTGCTGGTTACTGACTGCAGATCTGACTGATGTGCACATTCTTTTGTGCATCAGCTGGCTTCACAGCCATTCATTGTTTCAAGTTCAACCCTGAACAACACAGGAAGAGGGGATTAGGCCCTCAAAAGAAGCGAGTTCTAAAATGGCCATTCCACACACCAAGGCCAGCTGATTATCATTAATTAATTTTAAATTATCAAATAGCCTGCCTAGTGGGTGGAAGGAAGGTTCTGACAGATTTGTCTACAGATGGAATTTTTAAAATTAAGGTTTTGAAAGGTGAGCAGATAATTTTAGAGACACCCCCATCACCCCGCAACTACCTGCAGTCTAATCGCTAACATGGCTTTCAGACATAATCCCACTTGCCTCTCTAGGGTCAGTCTGTCATGGTATCATGTCCTGGAAGGCAGGATTTTCCCTGAGGCAAAAAGGCCCCGACACACTTGAGCCAGGCTTCCTAAGAATTATGTGCCGGAGAGAGGGAGTGTTTCCTGGATTGGCCTAGGTTACAGGAACACGTTATTTTTCATTAAACAGAACAGAATGGAAGCAGGGACTAGGGGGATGAGGGTGGGGGGTCATTTGGTTAAAACTCAGAGGCTGCGCATCTTTGAATTTCCCTCTAGAAGAAAGCAGCTTGAGCTGAAGGATATTAGGGACCTTTTCTTTTTTTCCTGCCCCATGGTTTACAAATAAAATAAAATGAAAATAAACATCCTAGGTAAGAGACCCCCAGCCCTCAGACACTGATATCTGAGTCCATAACCCTGCTGCTCCCTGGAACATGGACACTTTTCTTTCTGCAGCAAGTGCCTCCTGCTACTGTGTCTTCTCATTTCCACTCAGAGAAAAGCCAAGATCCCTAAGATTCGATAGAGAATGTGTTCCAACAGCGACCAATGTGCGAGGTGGGAACAGGAGTGACAGCAGCATGTTAGGGTCACCATGCCTCATTCTCTGATATCCGTCAGTGAAGAAAGCAGAGCCCTAGACACCATTATCATATCATATTGTTTATGCCTGATAACATCCATCCTGTGGCCCTGCAAATATTTATGTTACTTTGTTGATCTCCAAAATATGTCAGTGAAATATACGAGCAGACATGGTCTTTGATCCACATTTCCTAAAGGACCAAAGGAAGAGTTGAGTCAGGTCACACAGAAGTCTATAGAATCCAAATGAGCTGGCTGAGTCCCTGTTCTTAGCTCTGTGAGCACAGAAAACCCTCGGGGCAGGCGTTCCAGGAATCTATTGTTATGTAACAAACTACCCCAATACTCAGTGGCTGAAAAAAACCTTTTAGTGTATGTCATGGTTTTGCGAGTCAGGAATCGCGCAGGGCTCAGCCAGGTGATTCTTCAGCCCGGTGGTCTTACAACGTATGTGCAGCTCAGGGCTCCAAGAGCAATTGTTGCCTCTGTGGCAAAGCAGAGGCTACGTGCCATTTTATGACCTAGTCTTAGAGGTGACATAGCATCACTTCTGTACTCTATTGGTCAAATCAGTCACCAGCCCACCCACATCCAAGAGAAGGGGACAGAGACCCCACTTCTAATGGATGTCAAAGAACTTGCAGCTATGTTTTAAAAGCAACCTGGTGGTTGCCAGGTGCTAAGGGGAACGGAAGTGGGGAATGACTGCCTAATGGGTGCAGGGTTTCCTTTTGGGTGATGAAGAGTTTTGGACCTAGATAGTAGTGATAGATGCATACTGTGAATGCACTAAAGGTCACAAATGATAAATTTTGTGTGCATTTTACCACAATTTTTTTAAATGGTAGTTTTTTCGTTTTCTTTTTAAGTGGCCTCCAATGTGTTCATGTCCTCAAGAATTTATAGTTCAGGAGAAAGACTTCCTTAGATACATTTGCTTCTCGCTCTTTTATCCCAGGACATTGTTACTATTGGGTTGCCGGAAAAGTCATGACTTATTTTTCTATGTTTTTCGTTGCAAAAATGTGTCGTGACTTTTCCGACAACCCAATAGTTGTTGAGAACAGAGTCTTACTTCATGGAGAAGACTCCTCTATTCATAGTACTTTTCTATGGCCCCTGCTGCCAGTTTGTGTCTTGTCCCCTTCCTCCCAGTGGGAAGCCTGGAGGGCCTGGGAGTTAAGTGCATAGTCACAGGCCTGGGTGTGAACCGGCCCCACCATGGGCAGCCTTGAACATGTGAGTGGTGTTTTCTTCTCTGTTAGTGGAGCTGATGGCCGTCCCTGCCGTGCAGGTTCCTGGGAAGGTGTGGAGCTTAGAGGCAGCTTGGCCCTCAGTAAATAGTAACTATGATCACTATGATTTTTAGCATGAAAAGGACCGTGGTGTGAGGAAGCCAGAATCTGCGTTGCCGCAGGTTTGCACGCTCCCAGCCAACCCTTGGGGTCTGCTCTCTCTGCAGGAATTCATTCGCCTGGGAAGCCTCAGCAAACTCTCCGGGAAGGGGCTCCAGCAGCGCATGTTCTTCCTGGTAAGTGAGCTGTGCATCATGACTACCATCGGTGATCCGCGGGGTCACAGGAACGGGCCTCGGCAGCCTGAGGGGGACCTAGAAGGCCCAGGGAGCAGCCAGCGCTGCTCACACTGGAGTTGTTGAGATCAACGAGTTCTCATGCAAGATTTTGAAAACATGCTTTCTGCACTTGTTGGTTTCAAATGGATCCCATCTCAGCTGCACTTGTCCTTGCTCCTCTAGTTCAATGACGTCTTGCTGTACACGAGCAGGGGACTGACAGCCTCAAATCAGTTCAAAGTCCACGGGCAGCTCCCGCTCTATGGCATGACCGTGAGTACGCGCCGTGGGCACGATGTCAGGGCCTCGCCCCTGGGGCTGCCTGCAGTTTGTGGGTCAGGCTCATGGGAGCAAGAGCCAGTGACAGTGACATGAGGAAGGAGAAGGAGGGACTTGACAAGGAAGTGGGGCGTCGCAGGTGCTGTGGGAAACCTGGGCCTCGTTAGGGCTCCCCTAGAGGGACTCTGGGACCTGCTCCTCTCCTGCAAGCAGATGTGGCCATGCCTCACTGCCCTGTGCCTGGCCCCAGCGGCCCTGAAAGAAAATCCTCACCATCCACGTGGAGTAATGGAGCCCATTCTAGATCAGGGAGCCACTTGTCCTTCCCCCAAGATGTGCTAGTGGACAGGTCTCCCTATTTTGTGACCCTTGGTTGGCAGATGCAGACAGGAGGCTTGTCAGCGTAGGATTATTTCCCCGGCTTATAACCACACTCTCCACAGTGGTTGGATAAAAGGAAGTTTATGGGCTCTGCCAAAAAATTCAATGCATCTTTACCTTTCTTTCACTTGTCCAACTGTAATTTTTCTAACATGGTTCTCCAAGCCGTAGCCATTTTAGTGAACGTTTGAAAACGCAGTGAATGTCTCGCTCGCTTCTTGGCAGTAATGCTCTGACCACTCGTCCCACAGATAGAGGAAAGTGAAGATGAGTGGGGCGTGCCCCATTGCCTTACCCTGCGGGGCCAGCGGCAGTCCATCATTGTGGCCGCCAGGTAACTCGGGAACCTGACCTCTTCCCTGTTTACCCTTTTACCTGCTGTGGTCTGAAAACCTGATGTCCGTCTCTTCTTCAGTTCCCGGTCCGAGATGGAAAAGTGGGTTGAGGACATACAAATGGCCATTGATTTGGCAGAGAAAAGCAGTGGCCCCACTCCCGAGTTCCTCGCCAGCAGCCCCCCTGACAACAGTAAGTGTGGAGGGGGGCTTTCCCGGCGCCGTGCACAGCCCCAGGGCCTCAGGGGTTACCCACGGAAGCCGGGGCAGCTGTGGTACAGAGGGAACGCATCCTAATGCATTTCAAGTCACCTTACCCAGTGCACCTCATATCCATGGTCCACATTTGTGTTTAAAGCTAAAAAATCAAGGAACTTCCACTTCCTCCATGTATTTAAAAAAAAAAAAAAGTTAAAACTGTGAGGCAGCGGGGAAGTCTTTTCTGGGCCAGCATGCTGCTGGTCATACAGAATGTCGACATCTAAGGACAGGAAATAAGGCCATTCACATGCTGGGCGAGCACTGTAGGGGCCCAGTGCCCAGGTGTGTTAGGGGCTCCCTGGCAGAGGGGCTGGTGGGACGCCCTCGGGGGTGGGGTCCTGAGAAGCAGACGTCTGCTAGTGTGATTTCCTGCTCAGTGGGTGCCTGTGGGTCCCCAGGGCCAGATCGCGGTGAGTGCCAAACATCCAGACCCATTCAGCTCCTGGGAGGGGTTGGGAAAGCGCGCCCCCTTCTGGCGAGCAAAGACCAGAAGTACTGCGTTTTGCCGCCTCATGCAGAGTCCCCTGATGAGGCTGCAGCGGCCGACCAGGAGTCGGAGGATGACCTCAGCGCCTCGCGCACCTCCCTGGAACGCCAGGCCCCTCACCGCGGCAACACCATGGTGCATGTGTGCTGGCACCGCAACACCAGCGTCTCCATGGTGGACTTCAGTGTGGCTGTGGAGGTACCTGCCGAGCGCCCCGAGGGTGGGGGTGTGTGGGGCGGGGGTGGACACGGAGGAGTCTTGTCCTTCTGAGCATGCACGCTCAGCCTCTCAGGTGGGGGAGCTAGCATTGACCTGTGAATGCGAATGCCTGCCTTGGCCTTCATTCATCCCCACGGCCGCCTGTATAGTAATCATTTTCTTCTGGTCTCTGGCCATCTCCACCGTTTTCTTCTCATGGATTTAGCCGTGTGTCTGTGCCAGAAAGGCCTACAAACGGGTCCCCAGTGCAGGTAGATGGAGAGCTTCAGGTTGCCACGCCCTGGAGCAGCCACCCAACCCACCCCACACACCTGAAATCGGGTGCAAGGAGGCTGGAGGGGCAGAAAGCTAGTACCAGCCAGGGCCATGGCACGTGTAGTTCATGCAAGAACCTCTGAGCGTTATCTTTGGTGGTGGCGCCCTCCCCAGATTGTGACTGTGAATCTTCCAGAAGTCTCCAACCCCCATTCCCTAAGCATCCTCCAGTCCAGGTCCATAATCCCTAACCATTCATGAAATTATCAGATGCAAAAAGCTCTAAAGCCACAAAGTTCTCTTCAGCAGACTCTGACCCGAGCTGTTACGAGGCTGTTGATCGTGTTTTGTGTGCACATTCCTGTTTCACCACATAATCATCGCATTTGGTTCTGGGCTGCTGCCCCACGTCCCACTGCCAGGAGTGCCATATAATAGAAGCACATGATTCTCTTCCTAAAAGTTCTGAATTTCGAAAGACACCTGGCCCCAAAAATGTCACGTAAGGGACTGAGAGCCAAGAATAGCGGTTTGCTTTTTGAAACAACAGTATTGGGAATGTGCCAACCATTTCTTGATGGATAGTCTATAGGGATTCTCTGAGATTTTCTGGAAGTGACCTTCACAGTTCCATGAAGCTTATCTTGAGTTTCCCTGCTACACTGTTCTAAAACTCATGCCTGCTTCTAAAAACATCCTCAAGGGGACGCCCCTGAGGCTTGGGGCTCCCTCAGCTGCAGCAAACATGTCCTCTCCTCTGCCCCCTACAGGGACAGTGCCAGGCTCACCATACTCAGTGTTCTCTTTCCCTTCACAGTTTGCAAAGCTTGCCAGAGATTTCTTCTGGCGGACAGGGATCTTTCCAGCATGGAGGGTGCAGGAAGAATCAGTGACTGTCTGGTGGGGAAAACACCTCATCTATCCAGTCTAGCGAAGCTGGTGGAAGTGCAAAGCTGTGAGCAACACCTTGTCTCGCTTTATACCAGCTTTTGTGGTGTAGTTAGTACTGTCAGGTGTAGGAATTTGGTAGGCTTGAAACCTTTTTAATCCCTGGAGGCATGCAGGTCCTTCACGACTGCAGCCGACAGGTAGGTCCTGGGCGGCCCAGCCACACTTCAAGGCCAGCTGTTGGGGTGACAGGCCTGCACAGCTAGTCCTTTTGTCTATATGGCCAGGTGAGTCTAAGAGCCAGGTTAGAAAACTGTGGCCCACAGGCCACATCTGGCCCACCCCTGCTTGTTTGTTTACGTCCCGTGAACCAAGAACAGGGTCTTACATTTTTGAATGATTACTACAAGTATCTTTGATTTTTGCTTCTTGGCCCTAAAAGCCTATTTACTATGTGGCCTTTGGAGGGTTTGCCAAGAATTGTAGAGCATGAAAGCAAGCCCCTGGCCATGTGGTTTTAAGGTGGCAAAAATACAGGTGAAAGCATTGATTTGTCTGTCACTCTGCAAATGCCCCTCCCTTGCCAGATCCCCCCTTCCATATGCCTTCAATCTGGTGTCTTTGGTAGCCTCCCTTGGGTGCCAGACACATCCCTCACCCCCCACTGGCAGGCAAGGCTCCCAGGGCTGCTGGTCCCACTCCATGATGGAGGGGAAGAAGGCAGCTCCTTTCTCCTTGACGTGCATCCTTGTAGTCTTCCTCTCATTTCTCTCACCTGATTCTGTCTCCTGTAGGACTTGTGCAGGTAGAAATGAGTGCCAGGGATGTTTGGGGACAGTGCAAACAGGAGCTGCAAGTTTGCGTGCAAGCCGGTGAGCACTGGGGGTTCACATCAGACCAGAGGAGTCTGACGCTGCCATGGCCAGTGCAGAGCTTTGCCTGCTTAGGGTTCTGAGCTTTTAGGACGACTTAGGAGGAGGTGGAGATCTGGGAGACGTGGGTGTTATTTCCAGTCTGAATACAGGTGAGGACCAGGAGTGTGGGACAGCACTGAGGAGAATCAGGTGGGGACTCTTATTAGCTGTCTGTGGCTGTCTTACCACAAACCAGTTAAAGGATTTTATCTGCTCAGTGCTGAAGGTGAGGGGTCTAAGATCAAGGTGTTAGCAGGGGTGGCTCCTACTGGAGGCCCCAAAGAGAAGGTCTGCCCCATACCTCTCTTGGATTCTGATGATCGCCAGCAATCCTTGGTGTTCCTGGGCCTGTAGACACATGTCCAAGGCCTGCGCCTGTGTTAAAACGACCTCTTCTTACAAAGACAAGTCATCGGGATTAGAACCCTTCTAACTCCAGTATGACTTATCTTGATTATATCCACAAAGACCCAATTTCCAAATAAGGCCACCTTCACAGCTACCAGGAATTTGGACGTGAACGTATCTGTTTTGGGGACGTCCTTCAATCCACAACAGGGACAGAGCAGTTTGGGAGCCAAGAGGGAGAGAAGGGCACTGGGAAAGGTAGCAAGGAAATGAGGCGACAGCTGGTGTGGGTTCAAGGATGATGACCTCTCCCGTTAAAGCAGATGGAGACTGGTCCAGGTTGGAGACAGACCGGAGTCACCCGCATAGACAGAATGGTGCGGCCTCGAGAGCAGTGACAGAGGAGAGTAGAGCTTAGGGGCCAGGTGCCCTGAGTAACAGACTGAAATGTATTGGAGTGAAGCCAAGGGGAGCGCGTTTTGAGAGGGTTGGCACCTTCAGAGGCGCTGGGGTCCTGGGGGCAAGGAAAGGCCAGTGGGTACGATTATTAAAAAGCACCTAGGCTACTAGGATCGCAAGGCCAGGGGGACTGACTCAGCTTATACTCTGGTGAGTTCCAGAAAGGATTTAAGACAGCTGGCAGAATTTAGAGTGCTCTCATGAACCTGTCTAGAACCCGCTGTGCGCACGACACTGGGACTGGCTCTTGTTCCAAAGGTGACAGCAGCTAAGAGAAACATCTTTGGGACGCTGGAGAAATTTGATTCAATATAAACATATGACGTATAAGGAAAACGTGCTGCTCTCTTCACCTCCGCACTGACTTACATGTATCGTGTGTGATGTCACAGCATCACATCCCCAACTCTGGTTCTGCCATCCCCTTCTTGGAAATCAGAGCACCCCATTTTCTTGTGCCTTTCTACCAGTGGATGAGTGGCAACCAGACAGGGTGATAGGTGGTAGTCTGAGTGGGGTTAACGGGACACCCGCTCGGTCCAGCTTAGCCCCAGCCCACATGGATGAGCCGTCTGTGCACGTCCTTCGTTCCCAGTCTCCCCAGCAGACTGTGAGCAGCTTGGGGGCAAGGACATTTTAGAACGCTCCATCTCAACTCCTGGCAGAGACCTTACTTGTAGAGACACTTAGAAATACTTACTGGATTAAATACAAATTATTGGAAAAGTACCAAAGGGATAAAATAAAGTTAGACTCAGGTATATTTTTCTATCTTTTAATTGTGGTAAGTGGTAAAGTTGACCATTTAACCATTTTTAAGCGACTAATTCAGTGACGGTGAGTGCGACCATCACCATCATCCATTGTCCTGTTCTGTTGTCTCCCTGGCAATGAGCTTGTCAGGGATGCAGACAGTGACACTTCGGGGAGTCGGCAAGGCCATGCGTGCCCTGCCCTTGGCGTCCCACCCCAGCTCCTGGGAGCTCAGTGCTGCTCTGTGCCTGCGTCTCCGGGAAACCACAGGGACTACAGGGTTAGAGGCATGCTGGGCGCATCCTGGTTTACATGTGGAACGAACTCTCCCTTTATCTCCTGGGGAGGTCACTTCTCTCCCAAAGTCCAGTGTTCTGCCTGGGCCACTAGATGGCAGCCAGGAGCTGCTGGTGCAGGGATCAGGAGGGCTTACTGCTGAGGGTGTTGGGTCCTTACCTACAGCTGCTGTAACAAAGCACCGCCAAGTGTGCAGCTTCAATAAATCTGTGCCAGCATTCGGGCGGTCACAAGTCCAGATTTCAAGGTGTCAGGAAGGCCAAGCTCCCTCCAAAAGCTGTAGGGGCGGGCCCGTCCTTGCCTCTTCCGGCTTCTGTGGTTTGCTGGCCGGCCTTGGTGTTCTTTGGCTTATGATACATCGTTCCAGTCGGTCTGTCCTCACATGGCGCTCTTCCCTGGTCTGTTTCTGTGTCCCTCCTCTCTACCAAGGACATCAGTCATAGTGGGTTAAGGGCCTCATTTTACCTATGATATCCCTATTTCCAAACAAGGCCACATTCTGAGGTACTGGGGTTAGCACATCTTTTGAGGGTGGGAGGGGTGGGGCGGATTCAACCCATAATAGGCAACAAGAAAAATCAATCCAATCAGGCTCGTTAAGTCTATCTCCCAAGGGTTTCTCCGTCTACCAGCGAGAATCCCCATTAAGTCAGTCGCAGGATCCTGTTCTCAGAACCACGGCCCCACTTGTGGACCCAGGAGGCTCTCACTGGACTGTGAAGACTGAGGGTCCTTTCCACAGGACCAGGCTGCACCCCACTAGTGAGGAGGCCCCCATTTGAGCTCCTTACAGGCCTGCTTGTCTTTCAGAATCAGTTGTCTGGGAACCTGCTAAGGAAATTCAAAAACAGCAACGGGTGGCAGAAGCTGTGGGTGGTGTTCACGAACTTCTGCCTGTTCTTCTACAAGTCGCACCAGGTACGTGCCTCACACAGGGCAGGTGACCTTTGGGACAAGGCATTAAGTGTGTGGGTTGGGGAGAGCCTTACGGACCCCCACGCAGCACCCTCCCTCTGCAGGGACAAAGAATTTTGCCCTTGAGCCATAGCCAGGCATGGAGAGAAGCCAAGTATTAGAAGGGACCTGCAGACCAAGGTCATGTCCATGGGACCCTGAACTCTAAGCGAAGGCTGAGATCCATTTGCGGAAGGACCACTTCCGCCTTGAAAAGGGCCATCTGGCTGCTGGGTGGACAAGGAAGAGGGGACGATTTATTTGATGGCTCGTGTCCTGGCTACACTAGCTGGACCACAGTGCATTGGCCAAGACCAGCTGCCTTAGCTTCCAGAGCTGCTTTGGGGTGAGAGGCTGCAGCCAGGCTCACTGTCTGTGGCGGCCTCTCCAAAGCCACCTTCTGTTGACCGTTTCCAGGACAATCACCCCCTCGCCAGCCTGCCTCTGCTTGGATATTCACTCACCATTCCCTCGGAGTCTGAGGACATCCACAAAGACTACGTGTTCAAGTTACATTTCAAGTCCCACGTGTACTACTTCAGGGCCGAAAGTGAATACACATTTGAAAGGTAAGTGTTTCTCTCTGCACAGGGCACCTGCAGAAAAAGAACACGCCTCTTCTAAACAGTGAGATTTCTCCCAAGCAAGAGCGTGGGTGAGGTTCTCCTACAGCCCACTGTGGGCATTCACTGCTTTCCAGAACGTGCTTTTCCTTCTAACCCTGGCAATTGCTTAGAAGAACTTGGACGTCTGTCTGCCAGAGTCCACTTCTGCTCTCACAGAAGCAGGTGGAACCATGATTCCCTGGAAAACACCTCAGTGCTTAACCTGTATAAGAGAAGTTAATGCTACACACGTTGCACTTTTGAATCTCTAACGCGTTTTTCAGTCTAGGGCCTTCAGTAGTTTAGTCCTAATAGTCCTGATTGGGCTAAGGCCAAAAGGCTAAGTTTCCGGTCAAAGGGTCACATGACGAAGGGAAAGCAGGTCGGGCTTCCCAGTTACCTCATTAGTGAGACCCAGGGGCAGCAGTCTTCAAACGGGAAAAGCCAGGCCCTCACGTTTGACCAGTGGCCGTCTGTCCCTGGGACTCGGGCAGCGCTCCCTGTCCTGGGCTGCAGAGCAGTGGTCGCTGCTGAACCACCACCTTCGAGGGTCCACAGGGGAGCAGTCAGCACCCCCCTTGGGGAGAAGCTTGTCTCCTGACCATGTCTGACAGGGCAGTTAACTCGTTCCCGCACTGCCCACCAGGGTTTCTAATCAATGTGCGATCCCCAGTGAAATTAGTGGGCTGAAACCTCCCAGACAGCAGTCTCTAAGCTGCAGTGAGCCCAGGGATAGCACTTCTTAGATTTGATCCTGGACAGTTCGTCCAAGTTGGGATCTTGACACTGTTGTGGCAAGGATCATTTAGCCTTGCAGTGGTACGATCCTAAAGGCCTGTGATTACGGGGATGTCTAAAGCCAGGAAGCTTGGCACACCCCAGGTTTTCTCAACCTCAGCACTACTGACATTTTAGACCAGATAATTCTTTGTTGAGGGCAGCGGGGTCTGTCCTGTGCATTGCAGGATGTTCAGCGGCCTCCCTGGCCCCTACACACTGGATGCCAGCTGCACCCTCGTAACAACCAAAAGTATCTCCAGACAATGCCCGTGTCCCCAAGGTATCTGAAAACTCCTAGTACAGCACAAATACTCAATGTATGTAGAACATGGAACTCCCACTAAACAGACAGGTCACCTCTACCTGCTCCGAATGGCGTGTGCTGCTGTTATCACCTGGCCAGGGCACAGCCATCAGCACTTCCGGCTCTCCGGGACATAAACACACCCAGGTCAACAGTTCGCTTTTACTGCCTGGGTGCCACGAGTTCGTTTAAGAACCCTTCATCCACTAAATGGCAGGTTATACCCCAGGCAGTACTCACTGCTGCAGTAGAGTCCAAGTAATGGCTGCCCAGCGTCGTGACACAGTTTCTAAGTGGCCCCTGACTGTTGCTTTGCTCTTGTTTTAGGTGGATGGACGTGATCCGAAGTGCCACCAGCTCGGCCTCACGGGCCCACGTTCTGAGTCACAAAGAGTCTCATGTGTATTGATGGCAGGACATACCTGTTGATTGTTTCAGCAGTGGCTGCTTTCCTGGAAGACATTTATTTTCTGTATTAATGAAGCCTAGTAAAATTAACACCTGTCTGGAAAACATGGTTTTACAGCAACTCGTGTCCTGCAGAACCATTCTTAACCTTGTCTTTTCCGCTCTTAACCTCTCATCTGAACGGAACAGTGCCCCCACCTCCGATGCTGGTGGCGTTTTTGTCTGTCAAGTCTCTTGATGGACTGTTTTTAGCTTGTGCCAGTATTAAAATATTGTCATTAATATAGTGCCAAATGACAATTTTCCCTCCACGACTGCACCTTAAAAGCAGTACAAACACATCCATCCGTTCAACCAAAAGACAGGGCAAGCACTCTTCTTTTTATAGGCTGCTGCATTTTAAAAAAAAAAAAGGATTTTCCAGTGTTTGCGATGCACATAGCACAGTCTTAAGCAAATGAGATCATTTTCAGATTTCGTTTTTTTCAATCTTTCTACTTTTATAATAATAGGGTTAGTAGGACTTACTCCTCTGATTCATTAGCAATTTGTACCACACGACGTTCCACTTTGGGGCCTCATGCTCCAATGAAACGCTGGTTACTAGACCAACTTTTTGGCGCAAGTTGACCAAACTGTTTAAGTGATGACTATTTACCAACTGTAGCGGGTTGTTTTCTGTTATGAGAATCAGAAATCCAATGTGATAATCTAGACTATCACTGTACTGTGAGTGGTGTATACAATGGAAGATATTGAGCTGTGGTGTTTTGCTGTCTGTTTCACACGCATGAAAACCTGTATGTCAGTAATCAGGGCCATTTGTGATATGTTACGTTATGGAGAGTTTTCGTGAGCTTTCAGTGGATGCTGAAGCACTATACATCACGGGGCGTGGTCCCCTGGCACCCATTAGCATACCTTCCTATATCCTACTGCAACTGTGGTTTGCAACTGCACATTCAATAGTAGTATATATTGTGCCTGTCTTCAAAAAACATTCTGTTTCTTTTTTATACTCATTCCCCCAGGTATGGGATATCAACAGTATGACATTGCACATCCTTGACAGTCAAACTACACAGGGAACGTGGTTTCTAGTAACTGCTGGGGCCCACAAGTCAAAATCTGTTTGCCTACTCTCTGTGGAGATTGGGTGGCTGCTATTCCCTCGTGTTCGTAAGCCCTTTCGGGTGCAGTCCAGAAGGGGCGGCCAATAATCCAACACAGTTCTCTTCCAGTGCCCTGCGCCACAACTGGGAAAGCCCCTACCTAAGAAACACAGGACTACCCCAACTTTGCAGAGCTGTGACTGACTTGTGTGGGAATGGCAGTGTGCAAATGGACGAGTAGCTTGAGATGTGTTAGTCATTTGCCTTACAAGATGTACCAGATGGTTTTAAATACTAACAAAAGGGAATAAAAATACCTCACGCCACAATCCAGCATACTGAAGTTTTAAGGCAAAACAACCCACCTCGTCTCTTGTCTTTATTTTCCTCTAGGTCCGGTAGGTGCCTCTGCAGGTGAGGGGTGCAGTTGGCTGGTCACTGCAGGGTGGGTGTGAAAGAAAAACAACACTCAACTGCTCTTTAAGACAACCTGTTGTGAAAAGCGTCGTATTTTATAGTCTGCCTGCTTCTTTCAATGTGGCACCAACATGGCACTGGGAAGCAGGACATTTCTAGGAGGCTGACCACCAGTCTCCTAAAAGACAAGGACTGAAACGCACAGGAGGAGGGTGATGCAGAGGGAGGGGTGACTGCCACTTCCTTTGTGAAGGGGGGTCCTGGATACAAGGAGCTCCCCGAGACTTCTCCCACATCCTAGGGGCAAGACCAACACCCCGAAAAGGTGACAATTGAGTGCATTTGACCCCAGTCACAGAGCTACCGAGATGGCAGAGGCAGAAAACTCCCCTCCTGAAGTCACCTAATTCTACAAGGCTCAGGGATGAGGTGGTCTCTTGCTTCAGTATTTATGAATGATTCCAAACCATTTGCTAGACTCTTCCAGTTCAGATCTGTGAGTAGCACCTCTGTGCTCCCCTGTGACTTCAAAGAAAACCCAAGTCCAAATCATGTGGGCCATTTAGACTACTCCCAAGCTGCCAGAAACAGAGCTTCAGAGATCCAGTAGCCTAAATGGACTACGGGTAACAAAAATACCACAGACTGGGTGGCTTATAAACAACAGAAATTTCTCTTACAGTTCTGAAGGCTGGCACGTCCAAGACCAAGGTGCCAGCAGATTCAGTGTCTGGTGAGGACCCGCTTCCTGGTTCACAGCTAGCTGGCATGTGTCCTCACATGGCGGAAGGGGCGACGGATCTCTGTGGAGTCCTTTATAAGGCTGCTAATCCCACCATGAAGGCTCCACCCTCATGACCTAATCACTTCCTCCTGATACATCACACTGGGCATTAGGATTTCAACATACAAAAATCTGGGGCGGACACAAAATTACAACAGTCATTGTTTCTGTGGACTTGATTGGCCCCAGCCTGATACAGTACCTGTGCTTAAGAACATGCCCTGCAGCACTCCCAGCTTATCGCCGTATTTTATTGCAGAAATACAGAAGCCATATTTTTAAGGACAGAAAATTTAAAAATGCTTATAAACAGACCATATGTTTTGCCAAAAGAAAAGGTACAAAATACTATACGAAGAACTAAACGAGATACTTCACAGGACTAACTCAAGAACAAAACTGTCACATTCAGTAGGTGTGGGGCACCTGGTTACATCAAGACAATCACAAGACTGTTAGGGGACCCAGACCTCACTGGTGGCCACCCTGCATAGTACAGCCATCGGGGGGGGGGGGGGGGGGGAGCACAGAAGACTTCAAAAAGCCATAGCCAGCTAGACACAGCCCACTGCCTGTTTCCAAAAGACGGTAGTTGTGCTGCTGTGTGAAACCATCTCCCACACCAAAAGCACCGCTACCATCTCCACCTCTAGGTGGATAAGCATGAACTGCTGGGGTTTGGGGCTGAGGCTTCCAAGTACTAATAAATCCATCTTGAATGCTGAGCTCACAGGTCTGACAATATAAACTACCAACAGTAGTTTATATTGTCAGAGGCATGTCCCATTGTAGCTGTGGTACACGGGCTGTCTTTTAATACAGGATTTAAAGTGGATACACAAATGCTAGCTTCCTTGGCTAAATAAGATGCCCTTAAAAACATATCAGCTGAGGTTGTGTGTCTACACAAAGTAACAAATCAGAAGAGATTGTATAAGGAGGTAATCCACTTTTAAAATCCAGTCAAACCATATCTTCCCCAAGAAGCTTAATCAACAGGAGACGCTTCCAATAAACTAAGAGTACATAATTTGTTGCTGTATCCAGGACATGGTGTTGTGTTATTACAGTGTAGTGATTGCAGGACATCGACTAACCATTCAAACCAATATGCTTAACTGGAATCCAATCTACCTGTGAGCATAACCATTACTAGTATCTGAGATTGGCTTCAGAGTCACTGACAAGTCTTGATGTCACTGTCTACTTGCAAATGTTAAGAACTCAATCAGAAAGCTGCTGACTCCGTCGTTTCTCTCAAAACCAGACCAGCACTTTAGGGGCACACTCCTTTCTTTCAAGTGATTCTCCTGCAGTGGACAAAACTGACCTTTGGCTTAGGCCTGACACAGGGAAACCAACAGATCCCTCATACCGAATACTCGGAAACACCCAATACTCTCAAAATTGATTGTTCAAGTTAACATTCTTGCCACAAAATAACACGCACCATAAGAATTAACAATTGAGTTCTATTTCCCCTAGCCAAAATGTATCCTTTATATCTACTTCTGCTTTAAAAATCTACTTCTAATTTAAAAACTCACAACTTAAATTTAGAATTTAAACACCAGAGTCTGTTAACAAACCTCAACAATAACCACCCAAACGTCTCTGCCTCAGGCCTCCATTCTCTCCCTGTAACTTCCAGGCAACTGGGGCGGCAGATATCACACCTTCCATCCCAAAGTTTCCCAGTAATGTCCTTGCTTCCAAAGATCCTTTGTCTTCCCCTCAAGAGCTGCCACTTCAACAACAGATGGCAATAACTCATATCCACAAATATACAAGTACCACACACATTTAAATCAAACAGTCAAGAATTGCTGTAAGAACTCTACTTCCCATATACCAGAGACACAGAGATTTATTCCCCCGCAACAAGCAAGACCCTGCCAAGGAAAGGACAGACACCGGGCTGACAAGCGAGTGGACACAGGCTCCTTTAAGAGAACAAAACAACCCTTAATTGAGGTTTCTGGAAAGATCAATTTCACAAGTCAGCAATATTCAGCTGTATCTTCTTAGTGACCACTTTGTAAAAGTCGCAGAGGGAACTGAATATTCAGCATTTTGAATGTGGGCACTTCTTCCTGGAGCGTTCTAAAATGTCTCATCACACACAACCACATACAACCACACACACACACACACACACACACACACACACACACACACACACACAAACACGGCAGGTGCGCTGCCCTCTCGAGAGTCACATTTCAAGGAAAGTATGCAATGTAAGTGTTATAAAATTTATTCGTGTAAGCATTCAGACATTTTTAGGTGGGAAAGATGATATGCAGATTTTACTACAAGGTGCAACAGAAAATCATCCTGGAAAGAACGGTACAGCTGGAGCGGGATTGGCAGTGGCACGATTCCAAACGAATGTTAGACGAGAGCACTTCATCGGGGAGAAACTTAAAATAATAATTTAAAGCTTCATGAGGCAAGATATGTTCCAATTTAAAACACTAAGAAATAGTACCATCAATGAAAAAGGAACTCAACTTCTAAGTGTACCAAAAGGGTTGTGGGACAAACAAGAGGGAAATTTGCATTTGTTGAGGTACAAATAGGAGTGTTTCCATAAGAGGGGCATTAATTATTATTAATGGCAAACCCTGCAAATACAAAATAAACCCAAATCACTGGTCACATAATTCAAAATTTACACGTAATAAAGGCAAGGCAATAGACTCAAGTTATGGCCTGTCAAATATTTACTCCACTGACAGTATCTACAGAAGCACTTGGCCAATTTGTACACAGTGATTCCTTATGCACGCCCGAAGGGTTTCCGTAAAAATGACACTATATACAAATCTGTACACTGACCCACCAGAGCGACCTCCAGCTCCCGAGGAGGGGAGTTACAACTTAAAGCAGGATACCTGAGGTTTCATTTCTTCAGTTGCCTTATCATAATCCTAAATATACATTTCAGGGTTTGTGTTTGTTTTTAAAGACACTTTCCTTGATATGTGCACTATGGTTAAAATTAAAAACAAGAATAATAAAATAAAATGATCGCTTGAAGGAGCTGACCCTCCCCACCCCATCTAGAGACTTTCCTGGCCGAGGCCAGCGAGGAAAGACCGTGTGACACTAGATGGGCAACCTCGGCTGGGGGGACGAACCCTCGAAGGCGCATCTCTTCAGCAGAGTCAGCAAAGGCTCTCGTTGACTTTTTTAATGGAGGAGGATGAAGAAGAAAAAAGGAAAAACAAAACCCCAAATGACAAAGGAATTTCAGTGGGATGAAGTTCCTCCACCACTTAGAGAATATCTAGGAAAGAAAAAAAGAGAGAGAGAGAAAGAGAGAGAGAAGTAAATATCATTTCTCTAAATTAAAAAACTTGTAAAAATTCAAACAATTACCAAAATCCTAGTTTTTACAGACAACCCACATCATAAAAACATTAAGTAGAGCACTGTCAATGGATTACTATATAAAGAATACATAAATTTTTACATAAAAATTTTAAAAATCATGATTCCAACACAAAAATTTTCAGAACAGTTAAATTCCGTCATAAAGAAAATAAAAGCATGTGCTAAAAAGCAAGAATACGGGATCGGTTGAGTGGCACATTGGTTAAGAGTTGGCTTGGGAGCATAAGCTCTGAGTAGCAGGGTCCCAGTTTGGATCCCACATGAGGGTCAGTGACGCTGCGCCCTCTACAGCTAAGATGGTGAACAACAGCACGACCTGGAACTGGGCTGCCGTAAGTCGCCGGTGACAGCATAGGCTGCATTGGGGCTGCTGTGAGCTACCGTGAGTGGCTGGCAGATGGCATGAGCTGCCAAAAGCCGCTGTGAGTGCCATCCAGGGCCCAGCGACCGATCTGCCTCACCCAGGAAGACCTCAATGATAATACCAACATGGGCCAGTGAAGCAACGTCCTCCACAACTAGACTTAAGAACAAAAGGACAGCAACTTGTCTGTTCCCCTTCCCCAATTCCCCAATAAAATCTTAAAAAAAAAGTGAGAATGTGTTCAGCCTTCCAGGAAAGAAAAAAGATGCAAATAATACACCTTTACTTATAATCAATTTTTAAAAATTGAAAAATCAATAATACCCATGACCTAGTAAGATTCCAAGGATGCATAAACATGGCTGATTTGAGTAGCAGTGCAAGACGCCTTTTGGCCACAAACATATTAATACTTGTTCAGGTAATCCACTTCCTAGAATGGTATCTTAGGTTTTTTTGTAATTATAATAATTAGGAAACAACTCTGATATGCAACAATGGAGAAATGGTTAAGTAAACTAAGCAAGCTGAATGAAATCAGAGATTAGAACCTGTAATTATATTTAAGCAGTATGAAAACTATATACACGTTTAACAAGTGGGCACAAACTTTACAGTTTTATGTCATTTCTTTATCCTAAATACATACAAAAGAATGTCCAGAAATTACACATGCATTATAATTTTCAGAAATGTAAAAAATATGGTTAAGTGCATGGCTTCTATGTAACAATGGAAGGCAGTGCACCAAGAATGATGAAGATGATGATAGTAAATGGCCTGTGGATGGTGGGGTCATGTATACTTTCTTGTTTCCCACTGACTCCTCAGTACTGTGTTGCTTTAGAATACAAAAAAGGGTCGGGGGTGAGGACCCTCATGGCCAAGGTCTCCTCAACCACCTCAAAGCTGACCGAGTCACAGGAGATGGCTAAAGACATGTTTAACGGGACCTACTGCAAACATTCCAACCTGAGCTCCTCTCTTAAGGCATTTAAAATATGTGGCACTCTCCCAGAGAACAACGCTTACAAAAAGATCCTCTTGAAAAGCACGCTTTAGCCACAGATGCTAAGACTCACTTTTCAAGAAGCACAAATGCCTAAGTCATGGGAGGAACTGATGCCACACTAAAGGACCCACACATTAGTTCAAACTAAGATATACAGGAAGCTTTTGAAATGCTTTACACACAAGTCACTTCTCATTTTTTGAGGTGATCCACTGGAGTTATGCACTGGGGAGTAAAATGGGGATGAAGCATCAGCAATGGCCACTGTTGTTTGACAGCAGCTGGGGGGGGAGGGGGGAGGGCGGGAACCCGGGAAGAGCTGGGAACCCGACAAGAATAAATGGATGGCATCAGCAGGAGCCAGGCGAGGACCCAGGAGCAGGGTCATCTTGGCTGAGGATGAGAGGGTTTACACGTCACAAAGGAAAGAAAAAGGAGGAGAAAGAAAGAATGCTGACCTGACCCAGTATGTCTAACGCATCACTGCAAAGTAAAACTTCAACGTAATGTAGACAGCGGTAGTTATACTCACATTAAATTGGGTTGTCAGAAAAGTCATGACGCATTTTTGCAACGAAAAACAGAGAAAAAATACGTCATGACTTTTCTGACAACCCAATATATGGCTACTAAGCACCTGACATGTGGCAAGTTCACACTGAGATGTGTGCTGTGGAGTGTAAAACCTATACCGGATTACAAAGACGTAGTACTAAAATGAATGTGAAATACCTTAAACGAATGTGAAATACCTTACTGAGAATTGTTTATACTGACTACACGTTAAAATAAGATTTTGGATGCAGCGGGTTAAAAAACATTAAAACTAATTTCAGTTGTTCCTTTTGTATTTTTTTGTGTGTGGCTACTAGAATATTTAAAATTCTATATGTAGCTCGCATTATCTTTCTATTGGACAGCGCTGGAACAGATCAACTCTTACCAGCAACTGAAGAAAGGGAAACAGAGAGATCAATTACATACGCACAGGCCACACCACCTGTGCCTGGAGCTGCAGGGAAATCCAGGCACATATATAAATCACTGACAATAATTTCAGGCAATTTGGGACAATGTGAAAAATATCAGTCCTACAAGTGACACTACAAAAGCAGAAAACAAAATCAAAATGATAATACCACTGGTTTTTGGTTTAATTCTATTTGTTTGAGATTTAAAGGCTTTTTTTAATGAGAAACAAATTCCACTAAAATGAGTTGTGAAGTGATATCAAGTTTCTTTGAGAAATCAGAAAATCGGACCATTATTAATAGTGGAAAAGCTTACAGGATGCTAATATTATATGATAAAGCATTCAATGAATATTATAACAAAGCTATTTTAGAAATTAACTGCATACACATAATGGGTAGATACAAACATGGTAACAACTATATTTGGGTAAGTATATGATGACTTAGCTTTCTTATTGTTATCCTCTAATTCCTGTAATTCATTAGTATCAAGGCAGGGGAGATAACAATTCTACCTACTGCCTCAAAATTAAAGGCAACCAAGAAACAGTTTTTATTCTGCAGCCTAAACTTTATTTAGGGCAAGTTAGAAAAGTTGGGATGTCTTTTACAAAGGAGCCTGAGCGTTCTGGAGAATACACCTGAAAGCTCAGGACTGAGGTTTCCTCTTGATGTCCCACTTTACAGAGGGCCAATTCCCAGGACACTGGGCAGCCCCTTCAATCAGCACTTCTAAGGAATGGCTGACTTCTTTATGTGCTGTCAAGCTGACATCTCAGAACAGACCTGAAACACTTCTATTTTTATGAAGGCTCGGCCATCGTTTGAAAGGGGCTCAACAGCCTGAACAATTCACCTGGACGGTGAAGTTCAAAGCAATGACATGCCCTGTGCTTCGGCAGTGCTGAGGTCTGGGACGTGGAGGAAAGACAGAGCCAGAGCTGCTGGACGGCAGCCCTCCACTCTAAGTACCAAGTGACTCAGGCTAGGGTGGAAGTCAGTGGCGTCCTCCACAAGGACACTCCTAAAACAAGTTCCAGAGAGTGAGTGGGGAGGCCCAGATCGTCACCCCCACTCACTCCCCACCCTAGAGCACATGTGGCACCAGGGCCACCGGTGGGACAGGGAGCACCCTGCAGGCTGTGCAAAATGGGGGTGTACTGCTGTCACAACAAGCCCTCACAGCACGCGGCAGAGTGGAGAGCTGGCACAAGTACCCAGGGAAAAGCACACACCCGTGTCTCTTCTCATTGAGCTTACCAAGCCCAAACTTCTAGGGCTTTTGGACACGACTTCAAAGCATAAAACCAAAAGGAGAGTTGCAAACATCTGGCTAAGAACTATATTGCTCTGGCTGATGATTAGGCTGCATCATTCAGAGCAGACAGGTATCTTAAAGGTATTCTGTGCTTGTGTGTCAAGAGCTACAGCTGCACAAAGCTCTGCGGTCCTTCCCAGTCGTGTCCAGATTCCTATCATCCATTCATATTGATTTTTCTAATTCAGAAGGAGGTAACAGGTACAGCCCAGGAAAAAGCACCAAACTGCAAAGGGGAGGACAGACAAGCCATCTACTTGAAGGCCTTCCCACATCCAGCCTAAGAAAGCCACAGGGCAAACATCGTGTGACCTCCAGGGGGCTCTCCTCCCTAGAGGCAGCGAGCGAGCTCAGCTGCAGGAGCAACGGCAGCAGTTACCTCTGGAGCCGCTGTACAAGCTGGGCCACCATGGTGTCCGAGATCCCGGGGCACGCCTCTTCTGCCAGGTAGATGGCCCCTCGCAGCTCCTCTATGGACCCCATGTTACCTCCACACGCCTGGCTCTTCTCCTTCAACTTCAAACACAAACATGAACAGCATGAAACACATGAGCACAGGAACCGCTGAGCATGTATTTCAGAAAGTAACACACGTGTGGACCGGACCGTTAACTGCTCCATCCGGATGAGGCCTGGCAGCGGCTTTGGCTCAGCCCCTTTCAATGAACAGCTTTTTGAATGCTAAGAACACTGTGCACGAGTACAGCAAGGGCATAGGACCTAAGTCACTGCCTTCACTAGAGTGAATAGACAACTAGCTTCTGTGCACCTTTTCAAACCTGATCATGACAGTCTCTGCCCTTTTTATTTTTTGTCCCATTTCAACCTTAAACTTATACCAGAAGAGCAATTTCAAAATTACTGAGCACCAGTTGCCTGCCACACTAAAGCCACAATCTAATCTAAAGCTTACTAACGTGAACGGGTTGGTCTCAGACGGTGACCAACTGCCTTTCTGGTACTATTTTGTCAAAATACTCTATTTCAAGTGAATAAGTGGCAGCCCTAAAATCTGGGAACCCGCAATGTCCCTCGGCACCTCTGCTCCCACAAAAAATCACGACAGTGTCTTCAGGCACTTGCTTCATTTTAAGGTCAACTCAGTCTCTTTCGGGGATGCAAGCAAAACGTGCAATGGGCAAGGAGAGCCGCTCAAGGCAAGACGCAGCACAGCAGGGCTGACAGCCTCTCGGAACAGGCTCCAGGTGGCAGCTGCACAGGAGACAGACACAGCCTCCTCTTCAGGAGGCCCCCACCCAATCCCATCTTCAAGAAATAGTTTACAAAACAGCTTCGATTTTCCAAGCTGGTGTGAACACATGCTGTCATTCGCAGCACTGGTCTCATTCTGAAAACAATGGCTTCTCCCTGCTCAAGGGACATCCAGAAGAACGGGAAGGCCTGGATGGGTGGGGCCGGCAGGGGCTGAAGTCTGTTCAGCGTTCTGAGCGTGGTTGTTCCTACATTCCCCCTTATCACAGACTGTAACACAACCAACCTAGAGACAGTCACTTGTGTCTGTCTAGGACTCCCCATCATTTAACGACTAAATACAACAGTATCTACACATCCTGAGTGAGGGACCTGCAACCCACCACTCTGGGTCCCTGCCATTTCCTCCGGCTGCGTTCTTCCAATGCCCACCCCACCCCACGACCCTACGAGAAAGTTCCTCCGCCCCGAGGCTGCTGCTGGACAGGTTCTATCCACCCCCGACATGAGTGAGCCACCTGGGCACACACTGAGTGACGTCAGGACATGTCCTACCTCTGTCTGTCCTTCAGATGTGGGGATAATGATCATTCCTTACTGAGTTTTATGAGTATTATACAGAATGCACACTGAACACTTTAAATGTGAGATTATCAAGTATTAATAATAAAAACATATAAGAAAAGTTACCTGTGAGTTTACCTTTAGGTTAGCTGGCGGAAACATTATATGTATGATTAATTCATTAATTCTGAATGATTTCTGAAAAGTTTTTTCATGTGCCCAATAAAAAATAAATAGCTTCACACAAATGAGAAAATCTATGCCATCTGTCCTAATTGCCCGATTGAGCTAGTGAAGTGGCGATGGCAGGGTCACAGGAAAGAAAGGGGCATCTAGAAAACCTGAAGGACCAATCTCCCAAACATACGAAGAGCAAAATGGGGTCTTATGGACATCCTAGAAAGAGCAAAGGTACTCAGAAACACCGACCACGGCTGGAGCCAGAAAGCGACACACAAGGGGCCTCTACCTGCCCTGTGCCATTCAGTCTTCAATCTGAAACCAGTGTGTTCAGTGGTTCCACCCTGTACCTCAGGCTCCGGCCACAGCCCTGCAGCTGGGCTCCAGTCTCCCGGGTTGGAAGGAGCGCCCTGAGACAAGCTTGTGAAGGCAGACGCTGAGCTGGAAAGGCGATGGGAGCCTGGAGGGGCTGGGAGGAGGGAGCAGGACAGAGGCTGGCCTGGAGCCTCCCGGGCCCTGCCGAGGTCAAGGCTGCGTGTGACAGAGGTTCAGGCCAAGTGGAGCACGGGAATGAGCCTGTGAGTGCAAGGCACTGGCTGGTATCAACTCATTCTGAAATATCTTAAAGGCCGCCTGGGCCAGGAAGAGGGGCACAAGAAAATGAGAGAAAAAGGGAGATTTCCAAGTTTTCCTCAATCAGCTACTAACCAGATGAATAATAATCTTTGTTCTTACAAAACCTATTAGAACATCTCAAAATGCAGTCTGCATATAGATTTCTACAGGAAGTGTGTGTGTGTGTGTGTGTGTGGGGAGCTCCTCTGAGAAGGGAGAGGGAAAGATGGCACAAGATGCAGTCAGTCACAGAACAAGGAACTGAAATGGGCCGCTGACCTGGAAAATGGGTGGCCCTTCCGGGTAAGGTGACTACACTGGGTACTGAGTAAGCGTTAAGGTTAATCTGGGGGCTCAGTGGGAAACATGAGGGCTCCAGGGAATTCAATGTCCCCTTTGAAATAAAAATCTACTTTTCATATTGCCATAAATTCGTCTGAGGCAGGTTGCACCCAAATACATTTTGTAGAAAGCAGCACAACTGAAGGTAAATCGCCCCAGTAATGCATGGACTTGGGCTGGGTCGTTGGTCCCATCTGTACACTCAAGGCAGCAACGGGGATGTGTCCCAGGAGGGGCCGGATTCCAGCCGGCCTCCCAGGAGCACGAGGCGCCCTCTCGTGCTGTTCTAAGCTCCCAATCCTACTGGCAATGCTGTCACAGAAGGCATGTCCTGCTCACCTGTTCTCCCCCTCTCACCTCCCCACAAACGTCAACTGGGTATCTTACCTCTGCAAACAGAGGAGAAATAATTGTAGATAAACACTGAGAGAAAGGCCTCTTTGGGATGTCTTTCATCTTGGAGAAGAAAAAAAAGGTAATTAGAAATATTTAATATTCACATTTTCAGTAATTCAATAAGCTTCAGGTATGTGCTATCTAAGCATAAAGTCTGCACTGTTCTCTGTTCACTATCAAATCTGAATAAGACGGCCTTACTGTTCTTCACTAATAAACAGAATTCCATTAGCAGTGATATGCAAAACCCATGCAAGGGGCAGAACTACAGTGTTTGGGTTCCACGTGGAAAGGTACTAGAGGTCCAGGAGGTGGCATTTGTGTGGCTACAGGTGATGCAGAATAGATGCATCTATGGAGGAGGACTTACCTAATGAAGCCCTGGAAATGGAAATCAGATCAGAGCTGGCTACTACAAGAGGCTGCCGTTAAGACTGTGGCCTATTTTTTACTTTTGCAACCTCTATCTGAACATGTAATGACGCCTATCTGCTTATCAAAGCAGGACTTGCAGGATCAGCAAGGGACAGCCACTGGTCCACGCTACCTGAGGGAAACTACACCACCGTGCCTTAGAAAGATCCTAAAACTATAGCTTTTCATAAACTTAAAACAGACATGAGCTCAACTTATCAAAATTAAGTTTTATATACATTTGTCTTTAAGATCTTTAAATAAAACTTAATCCCAAAATTCTAGAACCTTATATGAATAATCCTGTATGCAAAATAGGAATCATCCTGTCAAGAGAGATGGAAAGGCATTTCATGTGCGAAACCTCACCCTACCCCCTATATGAATCCCACTGCGTGTCCAAGTGCCAGGAAACGCTGACTCCGCAGCAGGACAGCGGGCCTACAGAGAGCAGAAATTAGCGCTGTAGGTCTGACTCTGAGTAATCAGTCGGAACAAAATCTCTTGCTCTGTTGATTCACTGACAGCAAAATTCCAGAACAGGCTGCCATGAGGGACCACCTAGCCACTAACAGCAGGGCTTGCAGAAAAGTGACTGGAAAATGTTGTTGACCGATGACAAGTGTTGGTCACAAGCAAACATACCTTATTTCTTTCTAAATCCGATGGCTGAAGAGCTCCATTCTCAAGGCTCTTTGGGTCTTTCTCTCGGATCGTGAAGATCCAGTCCCCAGAGTCGCTGCCTCCGGATGCCTGGCCGTCCGTGTCTGTTTCCCTTAACACAGAAATCCAGGAGAACTCTGTGAGTGAATGTGCTGGCTCTGCGGGGCCAAGGCCTCGCGGAGGAGGGCCACTGGCAGCCTCTCAACCCACGCCTTCTCCAACCCCGACCCAGCTCTCAGCACTGCGCGCCCCCCACGTACACCTTCTCTCACACCCACGCTCCACACCCACTTCCAATCTTCTCCACCCCCACCAACCACATCCACCTCCAGTCCCTCGTGGCTTTCAGAAGATGACCCTGTCTCCTACCTCACAGATCAGACACACCATCAGAGTGTGCTTCTGTGACTTCCCACAGCACCAGCTGCCTCCACACCCATCCTCCCACCTCCTCTAATGGAAAGCAGTGAGCAGAACCATTCTCTACTCACTGACAGCCCCTCTCTCCTGGATTTTTCTCCCCTTCGGCTCCTTCCCACCAAACATTCAACACGCATTCCTTTTTGCTCACTCAACACAACCTCCCTTCTAGCTATAGCCAGTCTCTCCGCCACATTTCCTGGATGTGTTGCCTGCACTCACTGCCTCTATTTCTTGCCTTTCGCTCACTCTGAAACTCGCCCCCGTCCCTGCTACTGCTATGGCCTAGGCCACCAATCCTCTGCATACCATCAGACAAGGGGATTTCTGGTTAGTTCTTATCGTGCCTGAAACCTCAGCAACAAATGGTCCTGCTGATCACCCCCTCCTCCTCTAGACCCTCCAGACTCCTGGGGCCACACTCCTCCAACTTCCCTCTGACCATGTTATTCTCAGCTTCATCCTCTATGCTGGGGTTTCCTAGGATTTTGTCCTAGGCCTCAGGCCCTTCTCACTCTGAAGATTCGCTCTGAGTGACACCATTCGTTCTCATGGCTCCAATGACCATTTACAGAGTGGTGACTAAATCCATATCGTCTGCCTACACATCTCTCCTGAACTCTAAGCCTTTGATGCCAGTGTACACTGGACACGTCCTGTCAGCATCTCAAACCCGTCCCACCACACTCAGCGTCCTGTACCTGGCCTCCCGGATCAGCTGCTTCGCCAATGTCATCATCTCAACGGCACCACCACAATGGTGAAGCCTGGACTGTCTCAACCTCCTTGACCCAAATCTATGGTCACATCTGGACTCCTTCATCTTTTCATCCCCGTTGCTAACACCCTAATTTCTTAATGTCACGATCCAACAAATGCCTAGTCAATGGTTCTCACTCTTGGCTTTACAACAGAATCACATGAGAACGTGGAAAAAACACATGGATCTCACCCCCAAAATTTCGGATTCAAGTGGCCTGGCTTCCCTTCTTTCACGTCAGAGCCATCAGTCCAGCTTTCCCTCCCCGTGGACTGAAATGGCTCCGAGACCTAATTCGTCTCTTTAGCTAACTGGATTCCTAGATGCTTAACTTGACACCAGTTTTTGGTACGTAACTTCCTGATACAGAGCTTTTATAATGCTAAGCATCCATCAGGACAAAACACAGAATCACACAAACAAACATTCATATCGTCTTCAAATTATATTTAAAGCAGTTTCATCTGATCAGTATTTTAAGAGCAGGAAGTATAACAAAGGAAAAAAAAACCAAGTTCAGTTCAGTTCACACAGTTTTATCAGATTTTACTCGGAAAAACTCGACTAGCAACAAAAAGAGGCTAAAAGATTCCCAAATGGTTCCATACTCTAACACAAGGAGCTCCATCAACTTGGATTAACTTTTTTAAAAAGGAGGGGAGGGGAGGGGCAGTGCCCAAAGCCCACCCCAAAGAAGAGACTAGAACAAACAGGTCACATCCTGCATACTGTGTGGCTCAGGCACAGTGCAGGGCTCACGCGAACCCCTCCTGGCTCACAGGACTCAGACGGACAGACTTACGTGTCAGAGTCTTCAGAGCTGGAGTCTTCATGGCTCTGTTCGGCCTTCCACCTCTTGTACCTGTCAATGAGCTCAGTCAAGTAGGACGTTTTCTTTGCATTGCGTATTATAAACTTGTGCTTTAGTAACTCCTTAGCAGTGGGTCTCTGGAAAACAAACCACCAAACAAAGGAAACAGAAAAGGCATGAGATGAAGTCCCTACATTCTACCCGACTCTACCCCAAAGGTCAGACTTCTGCCTCAAAATGTCAAACCACCACACTAATACGTAAAGATCAAATTCAACTTCAAAGTTGTTTTCCCATAAGACTAAAAGAGTAGTCATTCAGCACCTGTGGGTGGATTCTATGAACGGTATGGACATAGCATTTAGTATCTAATGGGAACCATCCAATAAAAGCCAAGAGAACTTCCTCCAGAAAAATGCATTTATGTAGAAAACACTCCAGAGAATTTCAGAGATCACTCCAAAGAGCTAGAATGTACTTTCTAGTTTTTATAAAACATTTTATTACAAATGCTGGCAAGAGAGAAAATGTTCTTCACCTTGTTAACCTTCTATATTAATGTTTGGCTCCAGCCCCCAAAATAATAAAAAATGTTAATCTGGATCCACCTTTGAGAAACGAGAAAGGAGCCAAGAGATACTCTTTCTTGGATGCTGAAAGCGGACCCGAGTCCTGAGTCATCCAACCCTCTCAATTTAGAAATGCCAGTTTCCCAGGTCTTCCTCCTTCCCTGTCAACTTTATCCAGGCCTTGGGCTTAGCATGACCACAGCCAGATACTACACTTTGAACTTGGACAACTGTTTTGCCCTTGAGGTTGACAAACCCAATTACAGGGAATATGCCTCCCAAGGAAGCTGAATGAAGCCCCAATCAGAGCACACAGGAGGAACACACAAATAATAAGTTCCCACTTATTCCAAATTACTAAAGTTTTGTTAACAAGAGCCAGGCAGGCTTCTCAAATTCAAGTTTGTGAAAAACCTGGGCCACTTCTGGTATTTCTCACTCCCTGTCCACGTGATTGTGAAACTC
>NW_017732511.1:145292-146803 GCF_001890085.2 Hipposideros armiger | reverse complement strand
GCAGGACAACAGTCCCACACCCCCGGGGCCACGCAGGACAGCAGCCCCACACCCCCAGGCCACGCAGGACAACAGTCCCACACCCCCGGGCCACACAGGACAGCAGCCCCACACCCCCAGGGCCTGATGTGCTCTGTATCCCGCCCCCACAGGCTCTCAGACAATGCTCCACTCCCTATTTAATTCCTCTCCCCAAACTGGCATCATATTAGAAAACCATGGTGCTCTTGTAAAACTAATCACCCTTTTTTTTTTTAATAAGAGTTCATAAAAAAGGGGGTTTACCTCAGCCTTCAGCTAATCCCGCTAGGAAAATTCATACATAAAACAAGGACATATGGTGCTACACACACCACCAAAATACACAGATAACTTTCTAAGGAATGCCCGAATTCAGAGAGAAAATTAGGCTAAAGCTATGTAGTTGTTACTGCTACACGGCTCTTCCAGAGTCAATTAAACATAAAAGCAAAAGGGGAGGGGGGCGAGTTTGCAAAGTGGGTGGTTCATTTATATTTTATTTGCCTTTTCTTTCCAAACACATGCCAAGAAGAAACTGAAAACATTTACTTTAAAGACATATTTAGCCATTATTTTTCAGGCCAGACTTTGAGATTACTAAAAACAGCCAATAGTTCACAGCCTGACCTCCCACTGTAAATATTAAAAACATATGATTCCACATATACTATTAAGGAGAAGAGGAAGAGTCTTCAGCTCAATGAGGTATGAGACTCTAGAAAATCTGAAAGAAAAATAATTTTTAAAATAACAGTAAAAACATTATTTGCAATGCAGAGCAATCAATCTACCTACCCATTTACAAAAAGAAAAGGAGACTGTGAAGACAGCTTCCAATAGTGATTAAAGAAATCCCCGTAAGATCTATTTAGACCAAGGCAGACCACACATGAAGAGATGCCAGCCCATTCCGATCTCGTGAAACTTACAAAGCTCGGCTCCTTATTCAAACAGGCCTCAACAAACTCCTTGAGGGGTTTGCTGTAGTTTCCTTCCAGCGTCGGGGGGTTGTTCTTTGGAATGAGGAATAAAACCTTCATGGGGTGCAGCTCAGAATGAGGAGGTTCCCCTTTTGCAAGCTCTATAGCTGTTATGCCCAGGGACCAGATGTCTGCCTGCAACAAAAAAGCATCTTTAGAGACACACCAAGCAGGAGTAAATTCAAGTAAATATGTCTCTTAAAAAAAAAAAAAATCTCAATGTACTTCTAAAGTTTTTCAACGTTATTTTTAACTGAAAATAAACAAGATAAGCTTTTGGTTTAATGTCACAATGGGCAACACTCAGGAGAAAATGTAATATGCAAACATCTTCTACCTCTGTACTGAAGATGGCTTTTACGATTATTTCTCTTCTGCTTACTGTTGGAGGTAAAACACAGTCAGTGTTAACTGAGTTCCCTGAGTCAGTCAACAGCGACGGGTGATGGGGTGAGCAGAGAGGGCAGGTCTGGGCAGTGGAGGTGTGTCTGCGAGTCACCCTATCAAGCA
>NW_017732511.1:134407-141537 GCF_001890085.2 Hipposideros armiger | reverse complement strand
CCCTGTATCTGCGACTCCTTGCCCAGCTCCTGATGTCCCTCTCTCAGCACCCTAGCACTCCCCACTTACCTGTCAGAGCGCCTGACACCCAGTATTGCAATTACTCACCGAAGATGTAAATTATTTAACACAGTACCAGGCACAACTATAGTGAAGACTGAACGGATGATACAGAGAAAGGGATATGAAATGGACAAAGTTGTTAGGCAAGTCCAACCCACTTGCTGCCACACCATCATAAAAACCACAGAAAGAAAGGGGAAAAAAGACGAGAGTTCTGCAGCCCGAGACCTCGCTCTAGTGTAAACGCAAAGGCTTCTTTGTGGCAAAGCAGTGTCATCTCCCTTGGCATCATCTGAAAAGTTTAGAAGCTTCTTAAACAAACCCAGCTACCCTAAATCACGCTGCTGCTGCTGATGACGACGACAGAGGTTCGGAAGTCATATGCACAATCACAACTTAGTTGGGCTAAGAATTGAGACTGACCTAAATGCCCTGAATGGGCAAACACATTCAGAACACCTAAGCAGCCCGGACAAATAACAAGGGTCAAAGACACTGGTTCAGGAGGTTATTGTGTTAAATAAGGTTCTATACATAAAACTAAGGCTTGTATTCCCCGCTTAGTTCAGTGAGATGAAGATGCTAGTGAAGCAGGTACATTCTTTTTCTTTTCCCAACACAACCTTCCTTTGAGTATCAGCGCGTGCCCGAAGATGAAACTGATGGGAGCATGCTCTCCTCCTAACAGCAGCACAGAACCCTGCTGCCCCACAGCTGTTAGGCTCTTTACCTGTAATGCAGAGACCAGTGGGGAAACGTCCAGGAGTATACGCAAGGAAGAATGGAAGGGGGAATCGGAGGGAAGCTGAGTAAGTTGCTGAAAGGATAGTCCACAAAGCAACCTCGGGAAAAAAGGCCTTTCGTCAGGCACTGCTCATAACAAGAGCTGCTAGCTCAGTCACCACTAATGAGGATGCGAAAGTGCGTGCGTGCATGCGTGTGTGTGCGCGCGCGCATACACACCGACATTATCCCTAAAACCAAAGCCTCTGGAACCCCACTTCTGATAAGCCTCAAGACTCACACAATCATTAGCCTTATCTGCACTTTCCACACCTCCTGATTCAACAAACCTGGGAAGCAAACTCCACATAAATATATTTTCACACATGGTTTCTAGTAAAGAGTCATTGGGAAATTGAAAACACTTTAAAAATAAGTAAAACAAAAAATAGAGTCATTGGGTATGATCCAAGTAAATGAAAGATTTAGCTTTTGACATAAGCCAGAGAAAAAGGTAATTAAAAGTTTGAGAAAAATGTGACCGTTTCTCAAGCTCCCAAACCAAGAGTGCATTCCCTGTGAGTTCAAGGCAGCATCGTTTAATCTACCGAAAAAGAATACTGCAACACCTACTGATCAGATAAAAAGTACGCTGATCTTAACAACAGCTCTAGGAAAAATGGTGGCAAAGCTTTTATGATGCAGTAAAATCTCTGCTGCTCAGAAACTGCCTTCGGCCAACAGCCAGAAAGGCCCTGTACTGGGGAGAAAGACAGGGAATGGACAGGTCTCGGGCAGCCAGGAAGCTCCCGGAGCAGCATGCCTATGAAGTCACAGCCACCACTACATCTCAGCAGTGAGACAGCCAGGTCTACCTGTACGGGCCACGAAGAAACCACAACACCCGCAACCTCAGCACAACGCTGACACAACGTTGACAGTAGCCGACAGCTCACAATGTCAAGTTTACCAATTACTGAAAAGACTTCCATTTAAAGAGAAGAAACCATAGCTGGTATGTCAATGCATCTGAGTTAATATTTGTTTGCCTAGAAATATTGGTTCAGAAAAGCCACTTCTCTGTGGACCATGTGTACAGGCTACCGAGGAAGCAGTGTTTGGGAGTGGGAATTAAACCAGAGATCCAGGAGGCAGGGCCCTTAGGTTTTTGAGTCTATATTAAAAAGTTTAAGAAAGTTGAGGGGCAACAGGGAAAAAAGAACACAGGAAAAACTGGGAGAGTGTAGCGTATGACAGGTAAAAGAAGTTGGAAAAAGGAATGATGATTTTGCCTCACGTTGGTAAGGAACCTCTGAGAACAAACGATCCTAACTGAGAATTAAAAATAGTAATAGGAAGACTCTGCAGCAGTCACTAAAAGCATTTTTCTTTCCAGAGCCTGATCTTATATTTTTGTGAGCTTTCCATTTTCTCTTGTGGGATATTTAATCGTTCCGAGTTCTGTCCAAGCTTCAACCACCACCTGTACAGACACCCTCCCGACCCCTCTCTGAGGACTCAGACCCCCACAGGTCCCTACTGGATGCCTCTGCCTGGACGTCTCAACAGGGTGAGCCTGGCTGCCACCCTGATCCTCTGTCCCCTCCACACCCACCTTCACACACGCTCCTTCTCAGCGTTCCCCACCACCACCAAGCAGACACTGTTTAAGCTAAAAAACTCATTAACTGTGTGGACCGGATAAATAAAGGGTATTAAATGATACAACAGGAGACAAAGAAGAAATCTGTTTTCAACCAAGGCCTGAGAACCACCTGCCAGCCTTCATTCAACTGAAAAAGCTGTAAGGGGAGAAATCTCCAGACCCAGCAAATGTGAGGCATCAGCCCTTACCTTTGAGTCGTAGGCTGACTGTTTAATGACTTCGGGTGCCATCCAGAAAGGGGTGCCCACGAAGGTATTCCTTTTTATCTGGGTATCTGTTAGTTGGCCCGCCACTCCGAAGTCAGCCAGCTTCACCTCTCCATGTTCGGAGAGCAGAACGTTGGCAGCTGCAAAATAAAGCCAAGATGCCTCCTGATATTATTTGCTGTATTGCTCTGTCCATTATCACTTTGGGAACGTGTGCATTATCTCCCCTGTGAGATCACGTGCTTGACAAGAACAGGCACCAAAGGTATGCTTTGGTTAGACACTCCCCAAAGCCAACCCACCCCCAGGCATGTTGAAGACACTCTGCACATCTGCACAAGACAACTTCCCTTGAGAAAACACAGTTTAACTCTACAGCACGTTCCTACCCGCCTTAGGTATTTCAGAGGAATAAGAACAAGATGTTTTCTTACCTTTAATATCTCTATGTATTTTCTTCTCCGAATGCAAATAATCCAGTCCTTTCAGTATTTCTCTTAATATAGTAGCAATCTGAGTTTCATCTAAAGGGCCAGGTTCTAACTAACCACAACAAAAAAGTATTCAAGTTACTTAAATGATTATAAGAAGCTTGAGATGATAAAACAGAGTCAATACCCAGAGTTAAATGGACAAGAATAATTAAAATCTAAAAACTTCTTTACTCCAAAATAGACACTTTGTCTGGATAATTAAAACCTACCTAAAGTGCCCCAAAACAACAACAACGAACCAGAGAAAATGACTTTGCTGAATGAAGTACACCTGGCTAAGAATCAAAGCAGACCAATGGGAGTGCCTGTGGTCAGCCCCATCATGCCTGCAAGTTGGGCTGTGAGGGGTTTTAGTGCAGGAACTCACAGTACTGCTAAGGAGGGCCAAAGCAGCTCGGCTCTGTTCTAATACATGAAATGGTTAGCAACACAAGTGGTCCAAAAGAGAAGGCCTGGAAACCCACTGCTTTCTGGGGCTACCACTGCACCAGAACCTTTTAAATCTAAATTTTAAAACTTGGGGNGCCCCTCTCCTGCCCAGCACACATTGTGGCCTCGCTTGGTCAGTCAGTCAGGTGGATGAAAGAAACTGACCGTGGGATATAAATGAAAAGAGCAGGCAGTCTTGGAAGAGCTCTAGCTAACAAGGCTTCTTAGCAGCTGATACTAATCCCCAGCCAAGAAGGCAAAAGCTGAAAAAAAAGCAACAGGACCACACAGGCCAGCAAGGAGAACGGGCTGGCGGCGGGGGGCCAAGCCTCTAAGGTCCTCAGTCTAGTACAACTTTTCTGTTGTTGTCACTGTGCATTACAAACACATCCTAACTCCAAGCAATTCAGTTAAAACCAGACACTTTCCGCCTGTAACCACCTGGAGAGGACCCACTCTCCGCAATCCTAGCGAGTATGAGAAACCCTCCCGATCTCCCCAGCAGGCATGGGACTGATGCGTACCACACACTCTATTTTCTTCTGTTCTCAGGGAAGCTCGAAAGAACTGTCAGCAAGCCTTGTTCTAAATTTTTGTACTAAATTTTACTAAAGAGATCAGTCCGGATGAGCCAGTGCAACAGGCTCATCAGTAGTAATAGGTGTCTCTTCCTTCCATCTGCAACTTGGACTCTGCTTTATTTTACATGTGTATTACTTTAAAAATTGGCAGAAATGTGACTTTTCTACAGTCCCTCCCCCCAGAAGGGAGAAGGTGGGTACACAGGAGCCTGCTGGCGTGAGGACATGTAACTGTGGCAGTGGCAGGAGGACATAAGTGTGTGTACAGGTCCAAAGAGGGACGGCGAGACGCAAGAGCAGAGGAGGCAAAGAGGACCGAGCGTGCGGCTTGAGCACGACAGCGGCACTTCACCAACCGGTTCCTTTCTGAAGTCCGTTGGATTCCACCCACATCTGTCTGCTACTCCAGCCCTCTTGGACATCATTAGAGCTACTGCTGTTTGGACATCATTAGAGCTACTGCTGTTTGCAAAGCCTGCTGCTCGCCACCAATCTGCCTCCTGGCCGTACAGATACAGGAGCTTCGTCCAGATGACCTCCAATGGATGTACCTCCAGACCCGTCTGCAGCCCACTGCCACTGAGACACACTCCTTCACGAAAAGGCCCAGGCCGATGATGGTGTCTGCTGGCAGTCTGTCGTGGGATTTCCCTTGGAGTCCCAGGGTTTTTTACCGGGCTCCAGGCCAGACAATAAGCAGACAGGCAGCAAGACTCTGAGCACCTGGCACCTGCTTCCACCTGCCAGGATGGACCAACTAAAGTTGACCAAGCAAAGAGCCTTCCCAGCGCCGCCCATTACACATCTCCGAGGTCTTCAGAGAAGAGGCACAGGCATCGCTCACCTGCTTCCCCTGGGAGAGTCACCTGCAGAGCCTCGTCAAGACAAAACATGTGCCAACTTCCCAGGCATCCCAGCCAAGAACCCAAGCGTCACCCCAGCCTCTCGGAACTTCTCTTTGGATTCTCCTACATCAACCAGGTGCCAGGTATGTGGCTCTTGACCTCTCAGCACCCTGCGGCCCCCTCTAGCCCTCCTGCCCTGGCTTAGTTCAGAGCTATCCTCTCTCCCTGGGACTTCTGTAGGGGGTTCCCAAGTGTCTTCCTGCCTGCAGGCTCCCTCTGCAGACATCTGTCTAACCTCCTCCTAATTTGGAAACCTTGACTGGCATTTAAATAAATGGCAAGCAATTTGGCATCATGTATCAAAAGCCATAAAAATATCCAAAGTTGTTAAAACCAATTAATTCCACTTCTAGGAATCTATACTAAATAAACACATTTTAGATTTAGAAAATAGTATTATGGTTTCAAAAATATTCAATAGCAGCATTACTTATGCTATACCTTAGGCTTAGAAGAATGATTACATTAATTTACTGAAATATCATGTACTCAACAACAATGTTGATAGAGAATCGTAAATATAATTGAGTTTGCCTATGACTATGTCTGAGAAATATGGCCTCAGATTTACAACATGTGTTTGAGTTTTAACATAAAAGTTCTGTGGGGGGAGGGCAGTCATTTTCTAAAGCAATTAAAATTCAGGTATAAGAAGAGACCCATTTTACTGCCATGAAAGACATGAAATTAGATATTAAGAAAAAACAAACAGTGGTTTTTAATATGAGCTCAAGTTAAAATTATGATGGGCAAGTACTTTGTACTACATGTATTTGGAAGCAGATTTTTTTCCTGTGTGGACAGTTCTAGGTAGCATGCTCCTAAGTGATAACACAGAAGTATTTGTTTCTGATGATCAAGGGCTCTTTTTCAGTGGGGGTGGGGGAGTGGAGTAGATGCTACTAATATACAACATTGTAAATCCTCGCAACACCATGTTAAGTATAAGTAAGCTGGCTACAAATCTGCAGACAGAATAGAATTTAAGTGATATTAAAAAAATTATATATAGAAAATATTCTAGAAGGAATAACTACTCAAAACAAAACATAACTCAAAATGGACTTTATATAAACTATTTACTTAATTAGATTAAATACCTAGGAACACATTTATAAGCAACATCCAGAGGTATAAAAATCATTTGCACTAAATAGCAATGCATGGTTGATCCAAAAAGGCCCAATCATCTACTACCTGCTAAAATAAAGCCTGTTGTTAGTCTCCCAGCTGGATGCTTTTGCCAGTAGCATCCTTCCCCCACCTCCAGGGCTCAGTCCAGCAGGTTAATTCCTGATCCTGAACGAGGGACCAGGGGAGGCCAGTGGGCTCAGCATCACCACAGGAAGGGCTGGTCTCGCACTGCAGTGGACTGTCTAACTGTGCAGATTCCAGCAGCCAATGGGCTAATACCACTGCGTTTCCACTCACCTTTAACAATTTTAGATTTTCCCATCAATACGTCACCTATTTCCATTTTTCACCATGATTAGATTGCAAAAGGTTATTTCAGAGATGCCTGGACACCAAAATAATTTAGCTTGTGCTTGGGGCGTAGGTCTACAGATGTTTTTCTTTTCATCTCATTTTTTTCCCTATATTTTCCAGATTAAAGAATATGTGCTAATTTTCAGACCAAAAACAGGAAGAGTTCTTTACAACCGAATACTGACACAGAATCATTAGTGTCTACAGGGTGTCATTTCCCCTAATAGGCTAGTCGCTTTCTCTGGCCCCATTTCCTACCACATTCTTTGCCACCAGCTACAATCCAAATACAAACACCCCTTCTTTCCCACACGGACTTGGTTCCAACACCCTTTGCTTCCCCTTCCTTTTTCTTCAAGGGGCTGAGAAGCCCTGTGTCTGTGACTCCTTGCCCAGCTCCTGATGTCCCTCTCTCAGCACCCTAGCACTCCCCGCTTACCTGTCAGAGCGCCTGACACCCAGTATTGCAATTACTCACCGAAGATGTAAATTATTTAACACAGTACCAGGCACAACTATAGTGAAGACTGAACGGATGATACAGAGAAAGGGATATGAAATGGACAAAGTTGTTA
>NW_017732511.1:91532-130667 GCF_001890085.2 Hipposideros armiger | reverse complement strand
ATTCTGAGAAACTCAATCAATCAATACTGACTCCTTGATACTCATAATTGTATGAAGATGTAAGGAAGAAATGTCAAGTACATATATACCCATTTTAAAAGGGAAAACTTCAGTTCTAGAACTTAGTTCAAATTGGATTAAGTCCACCATCACTTGCAGAGCAGGGAATTCAACAACTAAGAAGTACATAAATGACTTCAGCAAAACCCCTGAACACTCCCTAAAGAACTAATAACAGAACCATCTGAGAGCAGGGCAGACTTCTAATAATTCAATGTTTCATCTGAATGATGATCCTTGGTATTCCAGTTCCAGTTTTGCTAGTGAGTGCCATCATCACCCAAATTCACACACTTTCGTCAACAGGAAGACACGACCCTGTGACATTCACTAAGTTTTAAAAAGATAGATGCGCTGTGAACCAAAGGGCATAAAAACTAAGCCGCTCCTTGCAATGCACGGTTCTGAGTGGCGCTCGGACACTTTCTTAGACGGGCAGTCCTACCTGTGTGTGTGTCTCGGGGCCTTCGCTGTGAGGATGGTGGCAGAACAGTTGTTTATGGGGCCCACGGCAGAGTAGCCGAGACACCCCATCTTGCTGCATTACAGCTTTACTCGTGCCTGGCACTGCTTTCTGGTTTATCTAGCAAACTGTGCCGCCTCTGATCACTGGCACAACCTAGTCTGCACAACAATCTACAAAGTCTGGGGCCAAAGGTGGGGAGGTTCTTAGTCTCAAAGTCGGGGATGACGGGGACAGGGGCTGCCTCTCCTAACTGGCTGGCCTCGCCAGGACTCAGGCTTGCCCGGCAGCAGGGCACACCGTGATGAAGCAGCTCCTCCGCTTGTTCACCTGCGGAGCACAGGTGTGAGAGAACGTGCTGCTCACTGTAGTGTTACCGTGTACCGTATGCTCAGAGTCACACTGCCTGGGTCAACTAGCCTGCCAGAGAGTATCCCAAATTCTAATTAACATACTATCCAAAACTTACCTCAAACAAGGGAGTATGTGGCACGCTTTGTTCCACAGAGCCTAATTTTTCCCAATTATCTGACCAAGAGCCTTGTTTTTAAGAAGCAAGCATCAAAACGACTGTTCCAAAGAGCATAGTCTGGAAACCCTGCCTGCCTGCTTTCTCCACATCTATGTTTACGTGTTCATAGCAAGCAGAAATTTTAATACTCCAAATGAGGAACAGGCACTTCTCTCATAACCTGGGGGGAAGGGGGGTGGGCAGAGAAGCTAGCACATTGGCTCTCAAACACCAGAACGCAGAAGGATAATCCCGTTGTTCAAAATCCTATCACAGAGCACAAGTTCCATTTCCTCCTCCAGCAGGTTTTCACCCAAGCAGATAATCAGCACCGTTTGGCTGGACTCGGACTCACCCACCTCCTCCTTCTATTAGCAAGTCTCTGTCTCTGGGGAGAAAGAGCACAGCAGCCTGGCGTCATTAGCCAAGGGGAGATCTTTTAAAAGCCCCGAGAAAAACGAATTGAACAATCTTCCCCTGGACCACTGAGAGCTGGCTCTGTGATTAATATGTGTATGGTTTAAATCCAGCCTAAACACCATCCACTAGTGATTTCTGTGCCATGGGGGGAAGGGAAGAAAGAGAGGTTTTCTATTTACTCAGGATGGGGGGGAGGGGGTCCTTGGTATTGAAATTCACTACAAAAGGTATTCAGTCACTGTCTACACCAGAGATCCTCACTAAGGGTTAAGACCAGGCTGAGATAAGTTCTCGGAGTCATATATTAGTATTCTGCACCATCACCATTTCTAAACAGTATAAACATGGTGGTCTCTATCCTTAAGACAACTGGAATCTTCAAATATCTTTATAAAAGACTCCCAGGAAAAAAAATTTAGGCTGCATCTCATCTCTGGATGATTTCTAATTCCCTCTCCCCAGGTCTGTTCTCTCCTTCTTCCTCTGCAACAGAGACTATGAGTCAGGCACACGGCCACCCAACAAGAGGCCACATATATATGCCAGCCTCTGCAGCAGCACGTTTGTCCATGTAATAAGTTTTCACCAATGGAATATGAGCAGAAGTGACACATGCCCCTTTCCTGGTCTGGGCCTTGAAACACTGGCAGCCAGAGAGGACAATGACTGAAGACCAAGGGAAGCCATCGGTTACAGATGGTACAGCCACCCACCAGTGCAGGGCCCTGACAACTATGTGGACTAGAGCACACTGACCCCACATGTGAGAGAGAAAAAAGTTACTATTTTGTATGAGACACCGATTGGGGCCCCTACAACAGCAGCTTGGTCTAAGCCTTCATGAATATGCCATCTCATTTTTAAAAAACACGTTGTGGGTACATTTTTAAGTTTGTCAAACATCTCTACATGGTATCAAATTTTTATATGTGACAATATTCTGGTTTTTAAAATGTTATAAACATATAATACACCCTCTCAAAATTATACTAATAGTTTTCAACATGCAAAAAATAATTCTTTTATCCCATTATTAAAGTGTATCCTCTTCTTTGAAAGTTGAGGACAGGCCAACAGAAGGGGATACGAGATGGAGAAAGATATAACGAAGTCAGAGGGAGGGGAAAGACAGCTTGGGGTCAGGTAAGGCCACACTTTTGCACCTGGTCACAAAGAGGTCCAAAGTCCAGCTCTGTTTCCTAGCTAGGACACCTAACCTCTCAGTGTTTCTGTTTCCTCATCGATTAAAAGGAGATGATTAGGGACATCCAAAAAAGAATGCTTGGTTCTCGTCACCAGGGCCATTGATGCGTAAGGTAGATGGCAGTTTGCTGGGGCTCTCATACCCTATGGGGCTTTTTTTTAAGTGGAGAGTTGTATACTACTTCCAACTGTAATGTCTAAAATTTCACAGATTTCAATTTAAAGCTCTAAAAAAAGTTACCACTAAATAAATTAAACGACTGTGGCATTAAGACTGAATAAATTAAAGCATTTACAGACTAGAATTACTGCTCTGAAGGACTTGATGTTGAAAAAAAGAATCGCACCAACAACTTTGTATTTGCCACAAACGAAATTCACTTAAGATCATAGAAAATCTAATTATACAAAATGAGATAATTTTCTACATTCCTGTACTACTTCCCAAAACAGCAAGAACAAAAAAAGTTATTTGTGTAATATGTGTGTTTGTGGAAAAGAAGCAAAGCAAGTCATAAAGTTTATCCAGCTGTTTTGTAGCTCGTCCTATTTTAATCTAACTGTTTATACCATATTAAATTTTTTTCTTGAAATTTCCTTTGAACATTATTTTGACCAATTGTTTTTATGGTGTATAACATTACATGATTTTTTTAAACTGGGTACGTAAGCCCTGTAGAGATACAGTTTTAGAGGTTTACCTTCCCAAAAATCGACCAGTTGCTACTATTACTGTGAGAAAGAAATCTGTTAATCATGGGGCATTTCTTTCTTTAATGAGTAAAAGCTATGCAGAGTATAACCACTAAGAAACAGGCTTCCTTCGGCTCTTAGTCAGAGAGCAGTGAAAACTGCAGATCCATCATCCTGACAACTTGCTATCAGGCAGGACCAAATGATGGTCTTGGAAATCACTCACCCAAAAGCCCAGCTTCTATAAGATGGGTAGGAAAAGATGGCTGATTATATTAATTCACTGTGTCACCACAGAGACAAGATGTCAAGTGCTAAACAACTGTGTGAGTTCCTTTAAGAACTTGTTTTGCATATACTGTGCTTCAAAGATGACTTAAGCAACGCTTATGATTCACTGGTTATTTCTGAGCATCTCATCAGAGGCCAAAATATAACTATGTTTTACCACGAGAAGCAAGATGCAGACTGACTCAGGTCGTTCTATACCTAGTAGCTTCCACTATCTTATGTGGAAGATAATGGCACACACTAACTGGCATAGCAAGTGGAGGCCAGGAAGGAGACACGGCCACTGGTGGCAGTCCACTTCATCGTAAACCCACTGCATGGCCTGACCACCGCTCTGATATGTGACACCATACTGCAACCATCACACCCTGCCTGTCTCTTACTCCTGAAAACAAATTCGAATTTTTAAAAATTCTAATTGTAAACTAAAATATTATCTACATATTTTGGAAGCTCAGTTACCATCTGAAATATGAAACAATGATGGGGTACTGGCACTACAAAAGTTAAAACCAGTTTTGGAAAACAAACTGTTCTTAGGTAAGATAATGACAGGCAAAAATCCTTTGTGGCTTTTATGAATGAATTCATTGGTTTCCCAAGAAACAACAAAACTGGTTTCAAAAGCAGATCTATAATTTTCAGTAATAAATCAGAAGCAAAAACATGTATTATAAGAAATAGTTTGATTCATTTTTCATGGAGCTTAGAAGAGACACACAGAAATGGATAAGCACAGAATTATCTTCAAAACCAGAACTCACTGAGAACAGCAAATAGCTTTGATGCGTGGTAGGCATCCAACGTGATACTTACTAGATCTAGCGCAGAGCCTCCACCAAGGTATTCCATTATTATCCATAACTTAGTATCCTACAAAAAAAACAAAAAAGGGGGAAATTACTTTAAAAACAAGCAAAACCAGAAAAACATTATAATAACCTAAGAGTATTTTTTATGATTTTGACACTGGGAAACTTTATAAATACATACATATAATTGACAAAGTGTGTCCAGGTGAGTCCTGTGCAGGAAAGCCTGCACTATGTACAAGGGGCTTTCACAGTCTGGCCAGGGCCCCTCAGCACTCCTCTGGGCAGCGTGTTCCAGACATACTGAACCAGAATCTCTGAAGATGAGACCCGGGTGGTGGGGTCCATTCTTAAACAACCTCAGTCAATGACACACAGGCACAGTAGGGTTTGAGAACCAGTCCCCAAAGCCAGTTGAGGCCAGCAGCAGTCACACAAATGCCATCCTGGATGTCGGCCAGGAGATGCCCGGAGCACACAGCCATGGAAAAAGTTACTTCCTTTCCTGTGGCCTGCAGCTCTGAGGTGCATGGACAGATTCTCTGTCCCTGTGAGCAGAGGGACAGGCAATGCTCCAAGGGGATGGCCAGCTACCATGAATGTCATAGAAAGGAAGCTGATTTCAGACACCGAAGGCTACCACAATGTCTTCAGGGAGCTTTCCAGGAAAGGAGGCCCTGTGTAACTAAGCCTTGTGTCTGTGTCCCCTGAGCCCCCACCTCACCAGCCAGGTGAGGTACCTTTGGTGACTCGGCCTTTTCTCTTTGTCTCTCATGAAGCCACTCAACTCCCAGGACTTCCAGACTTCTCTTTTAAGACAGAAATCCCAAAGTGCTACTCCCCTGAAAGCAAGGAAGCCAGCACACATGTTCACCATTTTCCCAGACGGTGTGCCTGTGTGGTGGTCAGGAATACCGGGCTTGGCCATGAGCCAGACTAGGGCCTGGATCCTAACACCGCCTCACAACCCAGGGAGGGTGTTTCCTCTCTAAGCTTCTGACTGAGTGCTTAGCCAAGTGTCAGAACGACAGCTGAAACACAACAACCCATCACAGCTCGGGGGGTGCTCTGGCCTGCTACCTGGGAGCTATGTCCGCGGGGGACTTAACACCGGCATGCTTCATTGCTAACTCAGTACTTTATGGGAGCTTTCATATGCATCAAGAGAGAATGGAAAAACAAACAAAGCCTTTCCAGGCTCTTCAGAACACCCTAAGGCCCGCCCCTCTGCCAGGCGCCCATCCACACTCTATGGCTCTAGCAACACTGACTGCCTGAGCTAGCTCTCCCGGAAAGTGGCATTTCTCAGGCCTTTTCATTTCAGCCGTTCCCTCCACCAGGAAAATCCTCACTTGCCCCATACACGGTGCAAGCTTTTGCTTTAACATCTATGGGTCTGATTTTCATTTTAGACTTCCTTGTCTGTTTCCCACCAACAGCAAACTAAGTGCCATGGGACAGTCAGTGACCGACATGCTCAAGATCAGGAAACGTTAATTATGGTGCTCTGTAGTCAGGGAAGGTAAGTTACACTGACGATGCATTCACTTCAGGGAGGCGCTGTCGCAGGCACTGCATTTGTAAAACAAATTATGTTTAAAATAAATCCTGACGTATGAAGTCAATTCTATAATATTCTAAATAAATACTCCAAGTTTGTACATAGAACACTTTCTCAAGCTCTTAAATGCCCTAATATGATAAAGACAATTTCAGTCTAGACTGGAAAAGGCATGGAAGCCTTAAATCATGGGTTTGGGGTCCACCTTATAGATACGAAGATTTTACTCCCTTAATAACCATCCAGTCACAGGCACCTGCCTTGAACAGGCTCAGTCAGCCCCTGGTTCTGATTTAAGGAGAAGTTCCTATCAGAAAGAGTCTTCTCCAACCTTCCTTTCATTTCACAAATACGCCCAATGGAAGGTTTCTCTAACACTTGCTCCTGGAGAATTTGTGTCACTCCTTCCAGGCATTCCAAAAGCATTTTGTCTGATAGAAAATGCTTTTCTGGGAAACAACCAATACCATTTTCGATAACACAGAAAATTTAAATTGTTTTTCTATAAGGGAACTTGGAACTTCAGATTTCTACTCCCGTTCCCTTTTTTACGGCACTGTTTGCCCGTTCTCATCCCTTTTATTATTTCATGGGCATTGAGGGCAAGTTTGCTAAGAGCCAGATAAGCTCTCAGCAGGCAGGTAATCTTCCTCACCCCACTGCCCATGGGCAGAGAGCTGTGCACCAAGACACCCTGGGAAGCAATCTTTGCTGACTCTGAGATTCGAGTGCCATCACACTGCTTCCTGGAACAGCAAGACACAAGTGACCACACCTCACCTGTCATGCCAAAGCTCAGACTCCTAAATCCCTACTGAGCTAACTACCAAGGAAACAAAATAACCCTTCCAAAGCAATATATTTTCTTGTCAGGGAGCCACAGAAGGGATCAAGTGACCCATTTTCAGGGGATGTCCAATGCCTCGGGGGGCATTAAAGCAACAGCAGAATAACTAGCAAACCAGGTGCTCCCTAGTGGAAAGGATAAAGCCCCTTTCACTGTGAAGACGGCATCTTCCTGGGAAGGAAGATGGAGTAAAAAGACCAGCCAGCTTCTATATCCATCCTGATTCCTCGTATCGAACATGCTGAGGTACAAACGCCATGCAAACATGAGGTCCACCAGACTCGAGGGCCCTTAGGAAAACAGCGTTAGGTCCTTAATTCAGGCCACTGCTTTTTACATTGGCTAGGTCCTATGACTAATGTGTTTTTGTCCCCAATTCCACCAGTACCATTACTGCACTAATCAGAGAATGGAATGGAAATTGCATAATGAAAGGTTCCTCTGGCCACCACCTCTTGGCTGAATTTCCTTTCCGACCTCACTGGGTATGTCATTCACTCTGGGCATGGAGACTCGGCCCCTCTAGATGTGAGGCTCCTGTGCTCTCTGCAGCTACTCCGGGCTGAGGTGCCCATGGGCAGCCGCAGCCAGGGGCCTGCAGTGGGAGGCAGCAATACACAGGGTGGGCACCTGCCTTTCCCACAGGGAGCTTGCCTTCTAGAGCTGAAGACAGATCTCCAACAATTGTCTGATGAGTTACAGCTGTCACAAGTGGGTGCCGTGAGACGGTACAGCAGGCACCTGCCAGATCTGTCAAAACCAAGCGCTTCTTAAGAAGAGCCCGAATGATGAGTTGGCACTGGGGTGAGGAGAGGAGTGTAGGGAGGGCACAAGCGGTTCAAGTGCAGGTCAGCAACCAGAACAGCCGAAGTGAAGTTACACGGCTGGAAGAGGCGACATCAAGGACCTAAGGGAGGTAGGGCACAAGGAGGGGGCCAGGTGAAGAATGACTTAAAGTAAAGCGACATAGAAAAGCCCACCTTGTATTGCCAGGGCTAAACATGTCCGACATTGTCCTCAAAGTCACTGAACGGTGCCAGAGCAGATGCTCGCTTTGGAACAGGCGCTCAGTGTGTGTGGAGAAGGCACTGGAAAGGGTAGGTAAAGGCGCCTGTGTGGTCTGGGAGAGTGAAGGCAGATGTGGCTGTGGCATCATCTGGAGAGGCTAGGGAGGTAGAAGTGACAAGACTTGGTGGGACGCAAGAAGGTCAAAGCGACTTCCGGCTTTAGCCTCACTCGAGTGAACACCTGGCAGTGCCATCCACGACAGGGAGCCTGGAGGAAGGCGGTAAAGGGTGTACAACGAGTTTGGACGGGATGACATAAAGGTGTCCACCCAACATTAGAGAGTGAGTCAATGTCCTCTTTCTTAAAAACAACAAAAAACACCGGTTTGAAAATATCTGAGAGCTTCTATTAAATTCTATGATAACTTCCAAACTTTTTGGCTTGGGGTACTACAGCCCTTCACTAGCACATGTACCCATCTATCTCATCTCATTCCCACCTGCTCTGCCCCACGTCCCTGGCATGCACCAAAGTCTAACCCCTGCAGGCTTCTGTACAAGCTGCTCCCTCTGCCAGGAAATGCCCTGCCTGCCCTGCCTCATGGAGGTCACAGCCCAGGGGGCAGCTCCTCTGAGGACACTCATTCAGGGTATCCATCTCCCTACTCCCTTCTCTAGGCCCAAATGTCCGTCCTTACTCTTCCTCCAGCCTCAGATGTCCATCTCATCTTCCATCGAAAAACGGCCATGCAGCTACATCAGGATTTCTCATCGTGGCATTCCTGACATTTGGGACTGGACAATCCTGGCCCTCTACCCACTAGATGTCATGAACACATCCCCAGTTCTGATGACCAAAAATTTCTCCAGACATTGCCAACGTCCTCTGGGGGCCAAAATCGCCCCAACTGAAAACCAATGAACTATATAATCAATGCTGATAAACTTGAAGTGTTACTAGACCAAAAGGGTTGACAAGCAACGCCCTCCTTATTCTTGGCAGTTTTGCATATACCCTAAAACCTTCAGCTAGAAGACTACCATTAATTCACCATGAGACACCTAAACTTCAGATCTCATCCATAAAAAGATGTTAATCTCTGTGTTTCTAAACCTCACAGTTCAATGGACAATAAAATGAGATAATGAATGTGAAAGCACTTTGCAAAGTTCAAGGTACTAAACACATGCAAAGTGCTATTAGCTTTATCAACATCATCACCCATAAATGCCTTAAAATAACCCAGTAAAACCAAGAGTCCAATTAACAAGACTAAGTCATATTTCTCTGCATGGGAGTTTCTGAGCAAAATAAAATTTGGAACAATGATTCATACACATCCTACACTAGAATGAAAACATAATCACTGCCCTACAAGCCTTGAGGCAAGCGTGTCTGGTCTACAGGGACACTCTTCGGCCTGTTCTCAGTGACCAAATGACCAAGCACTATCACTGCCCAGATGTAGAAGCGCTGCTCTCATAATACTTCCAAACTGTGACTTGGCGACCTGTGAGGCACTCTAAGTAAATCAGAAGAGTTCCTAAAACAAGAATCATTTTAATCAGAATAATTTCGTTTTTTTAAAAATGATCTCAAACAATGTATATCATGAATGATCCTGTGATACAATTTTCTCAGACAGGAAAGAAAATGGTTTATTTATTGAATAAAATGCAGGATTCAAAAAGCAAGAGGTACCTAAGTGTATGGAATGAGAAGCTTCTCTCACCCCTGCCCGCCCAGCTGTCTAGCCTCCACACCCAACAAGTTACCATCCATCACATCTTATGGAACCTCAGATAAATATTTTCTGCAAAATCTATAAACTCTTTCTCCCCTTTTATTCAAAAACTAACTTAACATTCCCTACATTGTTCTATACCTTACTTTTCCTTTAAGCATTCTATACCTGTCCATAAAGAACTTCCTTTAAAAAAAAAAATATATATATATATATATATATATATATATATATATATATATATAAACTCATGTGCTATTGACAACATAAATTGTTTCCATTCTTTTGCGATTTTGAGCGGGTGGCAAGATTTCCCAAATCCTGCTAGGTCAAAGGAATCAACTTGAACTTTCACAGAAAATGACAAATTACTCTTCAAAGAGGTTGTCTTAGTTTATACTACCTCCACCAGGGTATGCGAAGCTAATTTCCCCTTTCCTTAGTCAACACAGTGTAATCCAACTTTTCTTGGGTCATTGTTCCGGGCTGAATTGTGTCCCCTCCCAAATTCACACATTGAAGTCCTAAACTCCAGCACTTCAAAATGTGACTATATTTGGAGATCAGGTCTTTAAAGAGGTGATTAAATGAAGCCGTTAGGGTGGGTCCCAATCCAACCTGACTCCTGTCTTGATAAAAGGAGATTAGGACACAGGCACACCAGGGCAGAGGGAAGGCTGTGTGAAGACAGCCATTCATAAACCCAGGAGGAAGACCTCAGGAAACCAGCGCTGCTGCCGCCTTGATCTCGGACTTGCAGCCTCCAGAGTTGTGGAGAAATTAAATCTCTGTTGTTTAAACCATCCTGTCTATGGTCCTTTGTTATGGCACAAAATGAAGACAATCGTCTGTTAAGGGGGGGGGGGGGGGGAATGGAGGGAATTATTTATCAGTGCTTCTGGTCTAGTAACACTTCAAGTTTATCAACGTCAATTGTGTGGTTCACTGGTTTTCAGTTGGGGTCATTTGGGCCCCTAAAGGATATTGGCAATGTCTGGAGAAATTTTTGGTCATCAGAACTGGGAATGTGTTCATGGCATCTAGTGGGTAAAGGGCCAGGGATGCTGCTAAACATTCTAGAGTGCACAAGACAGTGCCCACAACAAAGGATTGTCAGGTCCCAAATGTCAGGAATGCCACGATGAGAAATCTCGGAGCTTATTTATCTTACTCTTATTGTAAGGTTGAACATTTTTATATATTGAAGAGTCGTGTATATTTTCTTTTCTGTGAACCTTCTATTCATTTCCTTTGTCCATTTTTCTATCAGGTACAGACATTTTGTAAATGCAGGAGCTTTTAAATTAGGAAAGTTAGCCTCCCGTAATATGAGCTGCAAACAGCATTTTCCTCATTTGCCTTTTGATTTTGCTTTTGGTAGTTTTTACTTGCTGAAATTAATTTCATGGGGATACATATCAATAATGGAACCCTTACAGGCAAAGTTGCCCTGAATTGTTTGGAACTGCTTCCTAAGAACCTGGGATTAGTGACACAGTAGGGGGAGGGGTTGATAGACATCAGCCGATAACACAAAGGTTAAAACAAGGTAAACGAGAAGAGGTATATTCCACAGAGTTTACAAAGAACAAGATCTTATAAGTAGCAATTCTAAAATGAAATAAGTCCACTTTGCATCTGCACTACATTCAGAGGCCTCCAAATTCATTAGCTGTAAAAAGGCGGAGTCCAAGAGGCTTCTACAACGCAGTAGGTGTTATTAATACAATTTGGGCTTCCTAAGAACATGGTTTATAAAGCAAAGGTACCATTCTCCTAAGATGTGGGCAAGAACACAGAATGCTAAGACTGGGTTTGAATCCTGCCTCTGATCCTTACCAGCTCCGTGACCCTGAGACCAGCCCCTCAGCAACTCCCTGACATCACAGCCCCTTCCAACTGTGCTCAAGGTACATAACATGGTTCCTGACCTCAAAAAGTTTATTTAATTGGTCCTCATCTCATGACGTTAGCATTTCTTAAAGATTTAGACATCTAATATGCACATGATGTCATTGAGGAGGTATACTGAGTAATACCTGAATTTAAGAACCTGTTCATAAAAGAAGAAGTAGGCAAATAACTACAATCAGCCAGCCTGTGCACAAGACACATAATGCCAGGGGTGCTCAGAGAGGCCCACCTGAGCTGAATGAGGCGGCGGCTCAGGTAAGGCTCCAGGAGAGAAGTGGTATTTCAGCCACACCTTGAAGGACTGTGACAAGCAGACTGGGGCAGGGGTGACAGGGAGTGTGTTTCTGGCAGACACATGGGGAAGAGAAGTGGACAGGGGGAGGGGAGGGTGATCCTGTTCAGCTAAAGCAGTTGAGAATGAGATCGACATCCTTGAATGCCAGTCAATGGAGTCTCAACTTAATTTAATAAGCAATGGGGAAATCACCAAAACTTTTAGACAGAAGGTAAATATCCAGCAATTACCAACATGACAGAATGAAAGGGGAGAGAAAGAGAGTTAAGATCAACAGGAAATCCAAGCAGAAGGTTGGGGCAAGACCAAGAGCCATTCTAGCAGTGGCGCTGATGAGCGTGTGTAGAGAAGCCAGACGTTCTGCTGTTCTGAGCCCCAGTGAGGGATGACCCCGCAAATGGGAAGGTCAGGAAGAGGGCAGCGGGGTGGAGAGGGGGAGAAGCAGAGAATGGCTCTTTATGCTTTTGTGATTTTGATGGGACATTCTGGTAGATGAACCTGAGCAGCAGCTGAAAATATGGCTTTTGAAGTTCAGGAGAGAGGCTGGGACCAGCACAAAGACGATAACTGGCACAGTGAAAATTAGTGTGGGGACCCACTCAGAACCCTGAGGTTGGTGTGAAGATTATTTTAAGCTGAAGGCATTGGAAATGCAACAGATGCAGAAAAAAGCCTTCTTGGCGTGTCCCTTATCTGACTAAAGCAGCAACTTCTCAAACAAGGGGGCCATAAATCCCCTCTTTGGGGCGGGTCTACTCTCATGGGGAACAGGATAAACCTACCATAAATCCTCCTCAGGCCCTGAAGGAGGAGAAAAGACCTTTCATATCTAGAGAGACAAACATCACAAAATTTTCTTATCTCCTCTTTGTACTTCTAAAATTCCATTTGTGGTCCCTAAGCCCATTTGTCCCTGCTAATTAAGTATGTAAGTATCTTTAATCATTTAATTAGTACGAATTCTTTTTAAAAACCTGTTTCCCTTTAATCTGTCTTTTGTCATTTTGATTTTCAGGCCCGGTAGTCAAAAAGAGGGTAGAGAAGTTTTTTCCTTCCTGACAAGTGATATATTACAAAAATTTTAACTGAAGAAAGTGCTCAGAACATATGCAAGCCACCCGGGTAAATAAAGTTCAGTCCCTATCATTTAAGTGATTTTTGGTTAATAAGCTAGCTCTATAAGGGCAGGAGACCATTAAATCCCTGAGTCACTCTTCCCACTGACTGCCCTAGTTCTCAACTGCATTTTGAAGTTCTATATTATCTCAGCAACACAACTGAGGCGGGTGGAGGAAAGATAAACAATGCTGAGTCCTGGTGGCATCCAGGGTCAAAACTTCCGCACAACCAAAGGTGGCGCCCAGGCCTGCTGGCCTTTCATTCCCCCAGGTGAACATCATCAGAACCAAGCCAGTACTGAGCATTGTGGGAAGGCTGCGGACTCTCCCGGTTCCTTGCCTCCATCCTCCAATTCAGGCCCACACAGCAGTTGTGTATCACTAATACGATCCAATGCGGGAAAAGGCCTTACATTAAAAAAAACAGAAAAATGGAATTTCTGTCAATATTGTTTGACTAGGTTACCCAGAAAGAAAGACAGGGGTGGGGACCCAGCACACGGAAGCATCCTTTGGAGGGAACAGGAAAGGGCTGTGAAGCGTCGCAGGGCAGAGGCACAGGGAGGAGACTGCAGCACAGAAAGCCTGACTTGCCTGCCTGGCTGCCGGGCAGAAATCCCGTTTGTTGTGTACCTTTTTTTTATGTGTTAGGTACTGGGCTAGACGCCTTCCATACATGTACATTATTTCCACCAGGCCTCACAGCATTCCTCCAAGGCAGCTGTAGTAGGCCACGCTCTAGAAAAGGGTCCTAGGCTGCAACAGGTCCTAGAGCAAGCGGTTCTCAACCTGTGGGCCGCGACCCCTTGGGGGTCCAACGACCCTTTCACAGGGGTCGCCTAAGACCATCGGAAAACAAGAAGTTATTTACATTACAATTCATAACAGTAGCAAAATTACAGTTATAGAGTAGCAACGAACATAATGTTATAGTTGGGGGTCACCCCAACATGAGGAGCTGTATTAAGGGGTCGCGGCGTTAGGAAGGCTGAGAACCGCTGGCCTACAGCCTTCGCTCAGCCTCACCTCCCACTGCGCCATCAGCACTCCCCTTTCCTACTCCCCTCCAAGTAATCCTGAGCCACCAACCACTCCACATATTAGGATAAGCATTTGGGGGAGGGGTCGCTGCTGAGGAGGAAAGGGGTGGGGGAAAGATCCCAGTCTTCCCTCTTATAGGTGGCCCTAAAAGGACACAGGCGCTCCTTCGAGTGAAGTCTTCTAGGATTGGAAACAAGTGCGAAACGGGAGAAAGGCCACTATGTACAAATATCAACTAAAAATAAGGTTGTGCAATAAAACCTGAAACAGCACAAAGAGAAACAAATCAACTGAAAATTACTGGATCGAATACTTAGCTCAAAAGAAAAAAAATCAAAACCAGCGCTACAAATTATCCAAAAATGTTGGAAACACTACACACACAAAATGCTACACAAAACAGCCAAAGATTTATTCAAAGAAAAATTTACAGCATTACATATTTTCATTACCAAGTCAAAAAAAGGCGGGCAGGGGGATTTAAGTGTTCAATCCAGAAGGGAGGGAGGGAGACAAACCTGAGGCACAGGGCTTTTCCTGACTTCACGGTATAACACACTTGGAGAAGGTACTGGGCCAGGAGGGTCAGATGGAGGAGGCTCCTACTAGGGAATGGACGGAACTCCTAGGAAGAGGGAGGGACTGTGGCACCAGAGCATTTCTATGTGCCAGGGATGCAGCGCTGACTGGAACAGGGAGCTGTCCTCTAATGAGAGGGCATGGCCCAACGAGGGTTCTCTCTAAAGAAGAAAAAAGGTGCTTTTGGGAATGAACGTTAGGTGTGGGAGTCTCTGCGTATGTAACACTTTTTCATCTTCTTTTCTAAGACCACCTGCCCCACCCCTAGCAGCTCTCGGGGTTGCTCAGCTCAGCTCAGCACAGCCTGCTGGAGGGCCGCGTCGGCTGTGCTTCCAGGAGGCCCCAACTTGCCTCTCTATCTGCCATGACCATCGGACAGCCTCGGCTGGGCAGAAACTCTCAGTGACGGGGATCGAAGTCGACTCTTGCTTTCATGCAGGGAGAACACAGCCAGAGCTGCCGTCCTTCCAGGCCACCTCTCATCTCCTCTGACCCCCAGGGGCCAACTCAGCTGCGACCTGGCCACTGGTCAGGACACTGAATGAAGAAGGGGAGGGCTGAGCCGTCCTCAGGACAGAGACAGCCACATTCTCTTTCACAATGGGGGGCCGACTGCAGGACCCTTTAGGAACACAACAGCCCCAGAATTTCTAGTGCCTTTCTCCTGTCAAGTAGTGAGGGTCCCACCACCACTTTACATTAGTGCAACGCAGTGGCGCTTCCCAGTTCACTTAATACCTTCATGCAAGTACTTCATGTGATGTCCCAATTATCCTGTCTGCTTAGGTAATCGGTCACTCCCACTTTACAAATTAAAACACCTGGTCAGTGGGATGGAAGGAGGGGCCTGGACTAAAACCCAGATATTTTGACATTGAGTCAGAAACCTAAACAAGAACCACAATAACAAAAATCATACACTCTAAGCAATTTCTAAAGGATTCCAGTAAGAAAAATGCTTTCTGATGTAACTACTCTTAACATCTAATTGTTTAACTGGTTTCCTTTTAGAAACCAACGAACTCTAATATGACTGACTGAAAAGTACATCAATTTACAAAATGTTTGCCTGAATCTGAGATTCACATGCCCTACTCCATCATCTCCATTTTAAGAATTCTTGTCTTAATGTCCTTTAATAAAATGAGAAGAACGCTGCGCATTCCCTGAAAAGCTCTTCTTAGGGTTGAAGTCACGGGATTGTCTCTTCTGGAAGGGGCTGTGCGCGCACGCGCACGTGTGTGTGTGTGTGTGTGTGTGTGTGTGTGTGTGTGTGTGTGTGTGTGGTGTTCACGTGTGTTTTAGTAATTGAGATGTTCCTCTCTTCCATCAACGTAAATTTGATACAACACAGTAATAAATCTGTTAATGGAAGTTTCTGTGCTGAATGTTAGCAGATATTAAGATGAATAAAAACAGTCTGCTTAAGCTGAAGGACGCTTACAAGGTTATCAGGGAAATATACTCACAAATAATCTCAATCAGAGGGGAAAGGAATAACAGAAACAAGCACGAAAAAAGTGCCGTGGGAGGTAACAGAGGAGGGGTTTTCTTTCCTCTCGCATCTATCCTCATTACAGAGCAAACGTCACAATCAATGATTACAAACCACTACATCGAACACGTTCTACGCCATAATCTTGCTATGAAGCTAACAATGTGCTCTTTCTGCAAACGTGAAACATCTCTAGAAATTACAAAATTATCCTTCTGATAGGTGAAGATCTCAATGACCATTATGCAACATGCGTCAGAAATATCAATCACAAAAACCATAAAACCAAAAGAAGTGATTATTGAGGACTTAGTACACATAATTATATGATAAAGACCCAGCCCAAAGACATCAGACAACACCAAGTCAGAGGGTGAGTGTGGCTGAGAAAGAATTAAGACTACATTGAGTTTTGCAGATTTTTTAAAAGGTGCCTTTAGTATTATAAGACAATCTACAGAATTGGTAGGTTCACAAATAATGAAAACTGTGTTTCAAATGCATGGCTGGCCAATTCATATTTATACTATTAATACCATGCGTGTAGTTTAGCCTGAAGGTAAATGGCTTTGGAAGTTAAGAGACTTTAAACACACGTGTCTGTTCGATGCTTGATTGTACTGAGGAAATGTTTCTGTGATCTCAACCCTCGGCTTCTCTTCCTTCCAACCTTTTGGCCACTTCACTAAATCTTCATTTTCTGCACAGTTCTACAGTGAACAGATAGGTACATGTTCTCGACTTATAATAAGCTTGTTAATGGTGAGCTGCTGGAAACAGTCACGCTATGCTTGGATCAGACATGCACATCCCAGGGCGCCCTCACTGCAGTCAGGCAACAGGGGTCTCATGCCCCAAGGCTGGCGAGCACACACGTGCTTCCTGCCCCCACATCCAACCACTGCGTGAACCACTGCCAACCCTGGCTCTGTTTCTGCCTCGGTAAGGAAGGCCCTGTCACAGCCTATTAAAACCCACAGTGCTTGATTACAGACTCCTAGAAAATAGCCAGCCTAATTGCTCTGTCTAGCACCTGGCAAATGGTGGTCAGTCAGTAATGATCATGACGTCGTGTTACTGCCAGGCAGAACTCAATAATAGGGCTTGGTTCTAGCAGTCTATTTTTCTCATTTTGAAGCAGATGTCTTTATTTACCCAAATGCCTAAAAGTCATGCTGTGCTGCATGAACTACTGGACAAAAGAGTTTATTTACCTCACAGGGAATCAGTCTTCTCTTTCATTACATACCAAGTAGTCCTTCATTACATAATTTGTGATGTATATCACACCAGCTTTTAGAAATTTACTTGGAAATACAGAAGTTTTAGAACTGAAAGCATATGGTATAATTAGTTGTTTTATCTAAATACATCAGCTGTGTTTAGATATTCCAGAAGGAGATTGAAATATGCAGAATGTGTATGTTCAGACAAAGAGAACTAGAAATACAATTAATACTTATTTTAAATTATAGGTAGCATTAGCCAGGAAACAGAGTTGAGTTTCTTTCTGGTGAAGTAAAATATTTAGCCTAATTGAAATTTTAATTCATTCAACTTTCTGGATAGAAAAACACAAAATGGAACTGCCAAATGTCTTCAGGGACTTTCAATTACACTAGGACAGTGTGTTCGGGAGAGAGAGAGGAATCCACAGTCCCCATCCTCAGAAACATTTCAAAGCAGATCTTTTATATTATCTTTGGCACTGTGTCTACAATTTTCTTCCCATGATTGATTGTGAAATGCAATGTATTCCCTTGTGATTCCAAAGCAAGATTTACTTGCAGATTTGTTTGGTCCACCCCCCGAAAGTAAGTGGTTTTGCTTTTACCCACGGTCACCCTGAAGTCCAATACCACGGGCTCCATGTATCTTTTCTATTTTTCCCAGAAACACGAGAACAGATACTTGCATACTAAAAATGACTCTCCGAGAAAACAGATGTGCCTTCTCCCTCTCCCAGAAGCTGCAGCTGTTCCAGACCAATGGGGAGGGCAGCAGATGACTTTCAAATGGCAGGGGGAAGCCTTGGAGGACGGCTGTCACTGTGTGGGTGCCCGTGGAAGAGGAAGGGAGTCCTAGTTGTTCCAACCAAGAGCCCACTTAGCTGAGTGACTGCCAGATGAGCAGCCATTGATGCAGGGAAAGGATGACTCGGGGCGGGGGCAGTAGGCATGCTCACAAGCACCGAAAACATCCTCTCTCAAATCTGGAATCAACAAACCTTGACAAGGCAGCAAATGTGGAAGAGATCCCAACTTAAGTCACAAGGATCAAGCTTTTGTTTATTACTCAGAGAAAGGAAATGCTCAAAGAAAAAAGAAGCCTGACTACACTGTGACGTCAGATGCAGGGCACAGGGCTACTGCACAAGACAAAAGCTACTGCTGCCAGTTCTCTGTGTGACCAGGAACAGAGGACTGAAACAGGTCCGCATCTATTAGACCCCAACCCGCCCTGCTCCTAAGACAGGCTCTGCCCTGGCCAGCACCAGTGGTCTCCTCTGAGTGTCTATCAACAATTTGGCAGCTTTTGAAGCTGTGCCTCCCCCTCCACAAAATAAAAAATCCAATTTACAAACATTTGGGAAATTACCACTCAAAAAAGGTTTTAAGGAGTGTGCATCTGATGTCTATTAAAATGTGCATAAATTTCTTCTCTTTTCAGAGACTCTACTTACTATATTCACATCCTTAAATGGAATCATAAACCCAAAACCCATTGGCTTTAGAGAAAAGATTAATAAAAGCCAATAAACAGTGAAAACAGAAATAAGAAGCATAGAAACAGGACAGCTATTTGGAAGTAACCCTGAAATCAAAGTAAGTAGCCAAAAACCTAAGAAAACCACCCAAAGGAATCACAAAATGATGATAAAATGGACAAAGCAAATCACTTCCTGGCACACATTCCACTTTCCCTTCCAAATTTTAATATACTACAAGTATAACAATGTTAGGGCGAGCATTTCTAGAAGCAACAAGCATATTCCAGATTACTCCCAACTCCCCCAGACAGGCTGTGGCACAGGCCAGGGAAGCAGGTGAGTCCCAGGTGGGAGTGAGTATTCCTTACCTGCCAGGCTGCTCCCCAGGTCTTCCTGGCCCACCGTGTTCTACCTCCAAACAGCCAATGCGCTTCCTGCCTGCCTTCTTCAGGTCTCTGCTGCAAGCCCCCTCCCCAAGACCCTGCCTGACCGTCTATTAGAAGCTGCAGCCGCGCCTGCCCCTACGACACTTGCTGGGGTAAGGTCCACCATGCGTTTTGTGTATCGGTTTGTGGTCTCCCTCCTTGAGTTCCATGAGGACCATCAACAAAATCATTTTTGCACATTTCTTTTTCCCACACCTGCCAGATCAACAAAAAGATGCCAGATGTTTTCTGGCCGCCTAATTTTACTTTCCATGCCACAAAAACAGTGATGACGCCCCCACAGAACCCAGGATTCCACAAATCAGAGGCTAACACTTCTTTTCCTAGTTTCACACTGTTTACCTCAAATTATATGCCATGGTCTTTGGGGGAATTGAACTGTATAAAATTGAGGGCCCCAGAGATACAGGTGGGGGTCCTTTTGGCAACTCTCACAAAGGTAGCTCTGCCCACAAACACATCAGGCTCCTGCTGGCCTTTACCCCTGAATTCTGTAGACCATCCAAACCCTGGCCCTCAGCCTGCCTGGTGGTTTGGATAAATGGAGAGGAGGCTCTCTCCTCCCATCCCTAGAGAAGAGGTGGGCCGATGACGGGATGTGTAGAGAAGCCAGCACTGGACGGAACATGGCCCGAGAAGGACAAGTGCTTGGAACTATGTCGTTCTGATTTCTCCTGAAGTAATCCACATCCCTCAGTCACGCTAGCCAGAACGGTCAAAGGGAGCGAGCTGCACAGAGGCTGGAGGACCAGGTCGCCTCGGTGAGCTCACAGTCAGTTCCCAGTCCCCACACTGCAGTATGTAAGGGCCACCAACAAGCAAGGGAGCATCAGGGTCAACAATGCGGAAGAAGGCTTGTCTTTCCCGTCTCACACCCTTCAAAGGGACAGGAGGAATCACCTGCTTCAGTCACCTGGAGAGCCACAGGAGACACCTCCACAGGAGCTACTTGACAGAAAGGGGAGGGAAAACAGGACGTGAGGAGCCACTGAGGCATCCCAGGCAGCTGTTGGTAAAGAATGTTCCGGAATCTTTGTCTCCAGATTTTCTCTCTCCTAGAGACCACCAGTTGATTTCATGAGGGCCTTCAACACGGCTCCTCTGAAAACAGCTTCAAATAAAGGCCTCTGTCCTTGACATGCTCACTCTTGCAAAGCACTGAACACATTTCTAAGGTATCATCAATGCAGAGACTAAAGGAGATCTGGCACCACAGGATTTTAAAATGGATGCTTCATAAACACAGCCAGGCCACTGCCCAGAGATCCCAGTTCAAGGCTGGGACAGGGCACATGCCGTTTTCAATACCCCAAATTTTTAAGTTGTTACCTCTGGGTTAAATAAGCACCTTCTAATCTATCCCTTTGCAATGGGAACTTTTGATTCACTGAGACGCAGCCCATCAGAGAGAAGCCTTCACTGCTTTGGGCATGCTGGTTGTGGAGTTCCGTGGGACATTTCAGGGGAGCTGTCTGGCAGATGCCTCCATAAGTGGATCTGTGGCCCAGGGGGCGTCCAGACCTGGAGCTGAGATCTGGAAGGTTGGGCAGCAGTTAAAGGATCAGACTAGATGAGCGTGCAAAACAACAAGCAGGAAAAGCAAGCCAACCACCAACAGTAACCAAGTTTGTAAAGAATGGCGAACGGAGACACTAGAAGTTCTGATCAGAGAAAGGCTGTTGTGTTCCCCAGACCTGAGGTCAGGGGCCATCACTGCCCTGCCCACTGCTGCACTCCAGCAGCCACCAAAATAGCTTATTAACATTCAAGTGCTCGGTAAACAAAGGAAAAGTGAACCACAACCATCTGGGGCAGAGGAAATCTTAGAAATATCTTCAGAAAGATTTCAAGAAAAATTGAGACAAAAAGATTTTCGGGTAACATGGTATTCATCAGTATCCCCTCAGTCCCCCAGTAATTTCTGTTCATTAAAATTTTAACAGGGGGCCGGCCGAGTGGCTCAGTTGGTTAAGAGCGTGAGCGCTGAGCAACAGCGTCGCCGGTTCAATTTCCACATGGGCCAGTGAGCTGCACCCAAGCTGAGCTGCCGCTGAGCTGACAACAGGCGGTCGGATGGCTCAGTAGTTAGAGCATGTGCTCTTAGCAACAAGGTTTCCAGTTTGACTCCCACATGGGATGGTGCACTACGCCCACCTGCAACTAAGACTGAACATGGCACCATGAGCTGAGCGGCTGCGAGCTATCAACGGGCAGCGGGATGGCAATTGGACTTGGAGCTGAGCTAGCTGCGCCCTCTACAACTAATACTGAAGGACAACAACTTGGCTGTTCCCCTTCCCCAATAAAATCTTTAAAAAAAAAAATTAACCTACTGTAGGTTTCAGCTCACGATTTTGTGTGTATTAACATTACTTTGTTTCCTAAGGAACGGGACGTGCCCAAATGCTTTACATCATATTTTCTCTCAAATTGCAGAGTACCACTCAGAAACTATTTAATGGAAAATAAAACTATTTAAAACATTAACATGCTAATTCATTAGTTGCCTTTTATTTAATGTTTCATGGTCCTCTGTCATTTCATCCAATTTTTAAAACACCAACATTTTAAGGAATGCTTTTCAAAAGATAGCCAAATAGCAGACAAGCAGCAGAAAGCTGTTACTTAGTGCTAACTTGGCATCTCCAGACTTAGGTTCTTAACCACGTGATGTTTCCTAAGGCTCATCCACCCAAGCTGCTGACTGGAGAACTGCTTCAAGAGCGATTTGCCAGGGACTTGGTACAGAACTGAAATGTACCATTAAAAATGAGAGAGAGAATAAAAGAGTGGAAGGTCCCACAATGAAATACATTTGGGAAATGCTGTATATTTACCTCCTTTAGAGTCTCAAAAGCTCTGAGTACTGTAACAGAAACCTGCTAAACCAAACATGTCCAAATTTATTTCATCAGGTAGCACCTTCTCAGATCTCCAAGAACAGCAACTCTTCCAGAAACGCTACCTGAGCTCAAACCTACCTACAGAGCTGTCCATCAGCCAGCCAGCAGCTCACCAGTCAGTCTGACACCCTTTGTGCAACACCTCCAGTCAGGCCTCACCCCACTTCCTCCCCGTCCATCCCACCATCATGGGGCCCAATTATGTGCCTGTGATAATAGTGAGATTCAGGAGACAGGGAAAGACTGTGTAGGCAAATTTCTTCAAGAGACTTATGAGAACAATGGATGCTCATGTTCTTTTAATTACACATCTAGAGTCCTAAAGTCACACACCTCAATGTCTTCAAGTACCATCACCTTTTCTTACTAGATATGCTAAGTAAAACAGGCATATCAATGTTCAGACTAGCCAACACACTGTCTTTCTAGAACCATTCCAGTCACTCAACATACTGTGAGCTTTGAAATGAGGATACAAAAAAGAAAGAGAAACCACAACAGAGGGTCTCAACAAAATTTATATCACATTATTCACTCCTGTTACTCATATGTGTGGTTTGAAACTCTTGAGCCTCTAATTAACCGAGGTGACTAAAAACAGTTCAGTTTCCAGGCACTGAATTAGGGTTCGCTTGCACAGCCTCACGGGGAGTCCCTGAAGTGGTCTGCCAGAAGCAGAACCACCCCAGGTGAGAGCCACACAGAACCTGCACACGCTGTCTCCCGTTCCCTGGAGGCTGCGGCTGTGCACAGACACAGCCAGCGAGGGGCTGGGGCAGTACTGGGAAGAGCCGAGAACAGCAGGGAGGGGACTGGGACAGCAAAGGGGCTGAAACCCACCAATGTCAAACTTTCAGGGGCAGAATTTTTCAAGTGAAATTCCTTTTGTTTTTAATTTAGAAGCAGAAGACCATGCTATCTGAATAATAAAGTATGAAAATTGGGTGCATCTATAAAATTGACTGGTGTGATAAATACAGCTCAAACTAAAGTGATCTGACATTGAAGAACACTCATCTACAATTCCTATGGTGCAACAAGCACAATAAGCCATCACCTAAATGGCAGCTCCCTTACATGGGAAGTTCCAGTTTGGCTTTCCTTTCTCCCTCCTTCAGTTCAGTTATCTTTACTAAGAAATTTCCCCAGTATCTCGCTCCTAAATCTCCGCACCTCCTCGCCCGCTGTCCCAGGGTGATGTTACCCGGGTTTCCTAAAGTCTCCAACAAGGCTCTTTTCTTTGAGCTGCTGTCTCAGCTCTCCATCCTAATTCAGTGCTGGAGAAACTCCAAGAAATGGATGCAGGAGACCATACTCTTTCTTGTCTTACTCAGTCCTCACCCTGACCTCCCACCTCCTGTCCTGGATAGGTGCCCCCTCCTGTGTTCTCCAAGCACAGCTCTGTGCCCTGTCCATCAAAGCACTTATTCAGGTGACAAATGCCTAGCTTTGTCTCTTTCCCTCACTACAGTGGAAGAAGTTGGGATGCAGGGCGCACTGGAATTGGTGAGTCGTGAATGATGGCAGAGGAGGAAAAGATGGACCTGATGGTAGGTCTTGGAACCCTAGAAACTGGGCCTTAGGGGCAAGGGGGAGTATGACCTTCAGACACAAACACACAAATGACTTGCACAGTTGTAACATGCTACTGGGGCAGGGGGGGGCGCGGGGGGCAGGGAGGGAGAGAATGGACGGACTGGTAATCCCAAGTACTTTCTTCACATAAATGAAACCCCATTAACAATTTTTAAAAAGCGAATACCTGTGAAAATTATGTGTGCGGAAAGACACTTCAGATCCAGGTAGTTAAAGACTCACACACCTCATATTGAGCATATAGGAAATACTGTCCATGGTTTTTTCCCAGTATGGCACAAGTGAACACTAGTTAAATGTGCTCTAAGGGCTCCAGTCCTAAACCCAACTGCCAAATAAGAGATCTCAATTTACCAAGAGTACTTTTAAAAAACAATTTAAAGATGGACACACCTCTGCACACTGTGGTACATCCCAATAATTATTTGCTCAAAGAAGAAAGCAGAAAGTCAGAGATTAAGAACATACCACTCTTGTTGACAGCTGCTCCAATGGACCAATTCTAATTTCCTGAATATAAAATGGAGGCCGACACTTGATTAAAACCAGAAAAAGCAATATCAAACGTGGTCCATTATTAAACCAAGAAGTGAAGCTAGAATTAAATTCACTTAATAACCTTGAGTTCATAACCTCCTGCTATCACATGAAGTTCAGTCTGTATGGCTACCTTTCACTAAAGCTGCAGCTGCCTTGTTCATACAGGCCAAAAAAGAAAAGCGCAGGGGATTGCAGATGGCTTAATGCACCTCTTAGAAAGTAAACACAATAGTGAGAGACCTTTGAAAAGTAAAAGAACATTGAAGAACCAGGAGCTAATCCTCCTAATACATTTTACAACACACTACCCCAGAGCCTTACATGAGCACAGCTCCTAAGAGTGCACGTGAGCTTAGAAAGGAGATCCCGACAACAATCATAAAGATGACCTTAATGGGTTAGAATAAAAGGCAAAAACAAAAAAGGCTAACAATAAAGATGTTTCCTTTTTTAAATGTGTGCAAGTTGTCGTGAGGGAGATGTTCACAGTGAGGTCTCTAAAGCGGCATGTGAGTCTTAACCAACCACAGCCAACAGGCAGCCAACAGCACAGGCACCCTGGCAGCCTATCTCACGCTCTGTAGAACACCGCCATGCAAAAGCCAGTGGCTTCTTAAACCTGCGACAGCCAGCAAGTCCTGCAGCACCCAAACCACTCATTCACCCTCCTCGTTGTGTCAAAAAGGGAAACATGGGGTTTATTAAGAAGGTTAGAGAGATCACACTTGGGTAAAAGTCCATTTCAGCAGCTATACTTAAACTTCCTAAATTTTACATTAAACAGTAAAAATGAAACTTCAGTCCCAGATTTTCCAAAGAAGGTAAGTTAAAATTTCTCCCCTTTTAAGCCCTACAACCTAAGCTCATAATGGAGGCAAAAACAATTAATACAAAAATATGCTAGAAAACAAACTACTTTATTCTGATATATCTATTCCTTTAAGAATAAAGCTATAAAACAGGAGAAAGCTGAATCTCTGCCAACAACAATCAAGCCTGTCCAGGGTTGCAATCCATTTTCTAAAGCAATATAAAATTGTGATCCACTGTGCCTTCTAGAAAGTTCAGAGCATGGTCTCTAAAATTTGCACACTCTACAACAAAAACAAACAAACAAACAAATAAATAAATAATAAAATTTGCACATTCTAGCACCAGACTCAGGCTGGGGTATCCACCACAATGGTTAACAGCAACTCCATCAATAGTCTCTCCCCTAATACAAGTGAGAAGGCAAACAGGCTCTTTGCTCCTTGCCCCCAAATGGCAACTGTGGCTCATAGTGGCCAGAAGCAAGACAATGTGTGGTGAAGAGATAAACACAAAGCCATTAAGGACTGTCCTGTCCATGAGTTCAAGACCACCATCTCAGAGGGAATCCTATGCTCAACCAAGAGAAAGCTGTCCCAGCTACCTTTCACTCTACTCATTTCTAAGCCCTGTGGAAGAAAAGTTATTTGTTATCCACGGTTCCAGAACCCTAGCCTTGGCTGAAAGCAAGAGAAAAAGCCTCAGGTTCTCTGACCAGGGGTGCACAGGTGTGGATGGAGGCAGGGCTCAGGCCCAATGAGGAAGGTGCATGTCTGTCTGGGCAGCACTGACAGAGCAGCTTACCTCCGTGGAAGTCTGTCGATGTCAGGGTCATGTGCCCACTGTCCATCTGGCTGCCATCCCTTTGAGGAGAGGGAGACATTGATGGGAACCAAAGGATCTTCTAAAGGCAAGTTCTTACTGCAAGCTGGCCCAAAGGTCCCTGCAATCAAAGAAATTATTGTGGTTTTGCATTTGGCATATTTATGCCCCCTTTCTTCTAGGGACAAGTCTGAAAGCCTCTGAATGGATCTCAACTTTCAAAAAGAAAAGTATCCAGAAATATAGCTCTACCTAGGTATAAAGGAGACGAGAGAAAAGCAAGAAGTCTTCATGCTACACCTCCGTGCAGAAATCGAATGTAATAGCATTTCCTTCCCAAAGAAGAGGCATAAATCATTACTGTTAAAGAAACAATGCTTTCTACCAAACATTTCAACACCAGCCAACTTATCACACCTTTTAAAATATGTGACCAATAATGGCACCAAAATCCATCTGCCACTTTATACCAGCCTTGGCTAGAAGCAAAAGAAAAGGCTGTATGTAAATGAAAAACGTTGGTGATTAGCTTCTGTAAGCCCTGGTCTATCATCAACCTTGCCATTGACCTATCTGCACTGATACCAGTGATAATGACAGGGAAAAGTCATTAGAGCCAATCAACACATGTAATCAATCACAAAGCCAATCTCACACTGAGTCAACCACCAAAAATCATCAAAATTCAGTAAACTACGTACCTAATCCAGGTTAACAAAGCTTGTTGTACTTACAGGTTATGTAAATTGCTTTTAGCAATTCAATCTGCAGTAAGCCAATAGCCACCCAATGCCAAATCATCAATACTTCCCAACTAACTGCAGAGTTTGCAAAGCTATTTGTGTATATTCTATTATATGTCATCTCACAATTTCCTTTCTCAAAAAATAAAAACAGCACTCTTTCCTTCAGGCAAAAAAAAAATGCCTGAAGATATTTGATCCTTGCCACTGTGGTAATGCAAATAATAAACTGGAATACTCTGTGTAGTTATCTGTGCATCCAACATACAAAGAAAGGAAGGAGGAAAAAAACAACCTACTCTTAAGAGTTTTATGATGGAGGATGTTTTTGTGTTTTAAAAGTTTGATTCAAATATGTATGTTTTAGATACCCAAAGAGGAATGGAGGAAAGTCACCTACAAATGAATTTACTTCTCTAAAGATGAATCACAACAACAGGGACAGAAGGACTCTCAGATATACCAATAAAACCTTTAGGTCTGGTAAACTTTCAAAAGGCAAATATCTGAACTGCTTCACCCACTCCTGAAATGTCCAGGACTAACTCCACATCAGTCAGTCCTTCAGAGCCCAACACATTTCAATTGTGACACATCAAAAGCAATATTACCACAAAGGATCTGCCCTAGGATACCAGGTTGAAGAGCAAACAAATACAAGTTGTCAGGAAGAACTAATTTCTGCAGAAAGCAAGTGTGTAACTGGAAGGAATGTCATCTCTGCCAAGCTGTTTTATGGCCATCCACAGGTGAGGAACAAGGAAGAATGTGCTGACAAAGAAAGCTACAGGACCACAAAACCAAACGGGATTCTTGGCAGAGACTGGGTGTAAGCAAAGGAGCCAGAGGGACAAGGGCTGCCCTGCATGGGCTCATGTGACAGCCAGCGCTGGCAGCCAAAGCAGCTGCCCATGTGCCAGGGAGTCCAATTTCCCAGCCACACACGAAAGACTTTTTGGCATTGGCTAGGCTTCTGGATCTATGTCAAAGTGGCCCATAGCTACTGGAACAAATTCAAATTCAAATCCATTCATTCAACACAAATGAGCTACAGAGGTGAACATCATCTATGTAGTGAAGACTGAATAAAACCATAGATACATGCTAGGCAAGAGTTTCTCCTGTTGAACCACCCAAGAAATAAGGTGGAGGTCAATAAAAATTCAACACTGTGACAATGTTATTTTGAAGATGTTACCTAACATCAAGGCAAGTGTGAAACAGTGACCTTGGACTAAGAGCCTGCAGGTCCACTGTCTGGCTCATTTGCTCAAGCCCCAGTGGGATCTCACTGGCTACACACAAGGGGAGGGCACACAAGTAAGCAGATACCAGATTACCCAGTGGTGGCATAGAGCAGACACTCCAAAAATGAGCACATCAAGGGCAGGAACCACCAGAACTCCTTCTCAGAGGCGCTGTTGGTTGATCCATTCAACCAACACCCCCCCACACACACCCCAACACACCCCCGGCTTTGTGACTCTGGGGACACCCACACTTCTCCCAGCTCCAAAGGTACCTCCTGTTTGGTGGGAGCCAACGAGGTGGCTCCATCCCCCTGGCCAGGGGCTGACTTAGGCATCAGTGTGTAACCCAGTTCTGATGGCTAAAACATGAGGGGAAGTGGTCTGGGCAGGCTTCTAAGAAAGGTTTCCTGTGCCTGAAGAGGTGAATGCTTCCCAGGGGGCCAGGGGGCTTCTATCCGCCCAGAGGTAAAAGCCTATAAAGGAAAGGGGAAGTTGGATTCCTGATGACACTGCTGACCGTCAGCTGTGCTAGACCTGAAGGTGCCCTTCTTTAGGAGTTTTTGCTGTGTATGGAGACGCACACCCTTATGGTTTAAACCTGAGTTGGTATTTTCTAACACCAAAAGCATCCTTAGTAGTAATTACCTTCTGTATGCTGGTCTTTGATGATGCCCTTTCTCTCAAGGTGATTCTACACATCAGAGATTTTATTTTCAACCTTGACCTCACATTAGAATCACCTAAGAAGCTTTTAAATGCCTCCACCCCCAACCCCCAGCCTCCATTGCCTAAGCCATAGCCCACAGCAAAGAATCTCAAGGTAGGGTCAAGCCTCAGGAGTTTTTAAGCTTCCCAGGTAATGCCTCAGAGCCCACTATTGCAGGTGATCAATCATCTCTCACGGAACTAGTGGATTCCTTAAGCAGAGTCCCAAAAGCAGAAATCAAAAGGTGAATAACTGACGGACTTAACTACATTAAAATTAAGGATTTCTTTCATCAAAGGCCACCTCGAAGTTAAAAGAAATACAACAGAGTCAGAGAAGATACTTGTGATATCTAAAACTGATTTTAAACAAATCCACTTAAAATATACATATCAAACACTAAAAAACAAGAAATCCAATGGAAAACCTCACAAAATATGTGAACAAACAATTCAGAGTAGAAAACCTTAAGGGATAAGAATATCCGAGATGTTTAAACTTACTAGTAATAATAGAAACACAAAAAAGTGTAATAAAATTCTATATTATACCTATGAGTGGGGAAAAAATGATGTACAGGCAAAGGAAACCATCCACAAAATACAAAGGCAATCTATGGAATAGCAGAAAATAATTGCAAATCATATATCTCATAAGGGGTAATATTCAAAAGGTTTAAGAACTCAAACAAACTCAATAGCAAAAAGCTAACAATTCGATGAAAAATGGGCAGAAGATCTGAAAAGACTTTCTTTCCAAAGAAGACATGCAAATGACCAACAGACACATGAAAAGATGCTCAACAACACAACCATCAGGGAAATGCAAGTCAAAACCACAATGAGATACCACCTCACACCTATCAGAATGGCTATTATCAACAAGACAACAAATAAGTGTTGGCAAGGCTGTGGAGAAAAGAGAAACCCTGTGCATTGTTGGTGGGAATGTAAACAGGGGCAAACAACTATGGAAAATGGTATGGTGTTTCCTCAAAAAATTAAAAATAGAACTACCATTTATCCACCAATTCTACTTCTGGGTATTTATCCGAAGAAAACAAAGGACTAATTTGAAAATATATATGCACCCCTATGTTCAATGCAACTTAATTCACAATAGCCAAGGTATGGAAACAACGTAAGTATCCATTGATGGATAAATGGATAAAGAAATTACGATAGATACACATACAGAGAGAGAGAGAGAGAGAGAGAAATTATTCAGCCCTAAAAAAAAAAAAAAGAATTCTTGCAATTTGCAACACCATTAATAGACCTCAGGGGCACTATGCTAGTAAGTGAAATAAGTCAGACAGAGAAAGACAAATACCATATGATCTTTCTCATAAGTGGAATCTTAAAAAAAAAAAGAAAAGCTTACAGATTGGTGGTTCTAAGAGGCAAGTGGTAGGGGAGTGGAAGTAATGGGTGAACTGTTCTTTTTGTTTGTTTAAAAGTTAAATAAATGTTTGCTTTTTTTAAAAAGAAGAGTGGGAAAAATTGGAAAGTTTTATATCAATGTTGGCAAAGAAGTAGACAAACCATGCTCAACATCATTAGCCATGAAAGAAACGCAAACCAAAACTACAATGAGATACCACTTCATACCCACTAAGGATAGCTGTAGTCAAAAAGATAGATAATAAATTTAATGAGGATGTGGACAAATTGGAACACTCAACTTACTGCTAGTGGGGATGTAAAACAATGCAACTGCTTCAGAAAACAGTTGGACAGTCCTCCAAAGGTCAAACATAAAGTTACCATATGACCCAACAATTCCAGTCCTAGGCATATGCCCAAAGGAAATTAAAACTTACCATATGACCCAGCAATCCTACTTCTAGAAATTTATCCTAGAGAAATAAAAGCTTATAGTCATACAAAAACTGTACATGAATGTTTATTATTCATAATTGCCAAAATCTGGAAAAAACCCAACTGCCCTTCCATAGGTCAATATGGTACATCCATACAATGATATAACACTCAATAATTAAAAGGAAGCAACCATTGATACAATCACAAACATGGTTGAATCCAAGTTTGAATGTCCAAAAGTATTATACTAACTGAAAGAAGCCAATAACAACAGGCATGTTGGGCCGGCTGAGTGGCTCGTTGGTTAAGACTTGGCTTGGGACACCAGCTCTGAGCACCAGAACCCCGGTTCGGATCCCACATGAGGGCCAGTGACACTGCCCTCTACAGCTAAGATGGTGAACAACAGCTCGACCTGGAGCTGGGCTGCCTTGAGTCACCGGCGATGGCGTAGGCTGCAGACCTTGCTGCAGTGGGCTGCCATAAGCTACTGTGAGTGACCGGCAGCCGGCGCGAGCTGCCAAGAGCCACCATGAGCAGCCGTCCAGAGGCCAGCGACAGATCTGCCTCACCCCAGAAGAGCGCAATGATAATACCAACACGGGCCAGTGAAGCAACGTCCTCCACAACTAGACTGAAGAACAAAAGGACAGCAACTTGTCTGTTCCCCTTCCCCAGATTCCCCAGCACTGTTCCCCTCCCACAATTCCCCAATAAAAATCTAAAAAATAAAAGGCATGTGATTCCACTTATATGACACTCTGGGACAAGCAAAAATACAGAGACAGAAAACAGATCAATGGTTGCCAGGGGTTGAGGAGGGGAATAGGTTGGAAATTCTTTGGGATGCTGGGATTGTTCTCTATCTTATATGTGGTGGTGGTGGTGGTGGTATAAGAATCTATACATGTTAAAATGCACAGAACTGTAAGAACTGTATACCCAAAAGTTAATTTTACTGTGTTCAAAGTTTTAAAACTCAGTATGTGGCAGGGAAAAATGAACTCATACACAACACAGTGCACAAAACGTTTTATCTATTGAGTACTCACATATCCTAAGACATAATCAAAACTTGTGATACAAGAGAAGGGCAGTGGGGATGAAGAATGAAATGATAAAATGGATCAAAACAGACAAGGGTATTTATTACATAGATCAATGATGATGGTGCCACAAACTGAAAAATATGAAAACAAGCTCAACTCTCCTTGTCTAATGTCCATAATCGGAAAAGGGGGAAAGAAACACAGTAAGAAAATGGCCAACACTTGATTTAACAGCATAAAATAGGCTATTTTATTGGCTAGGCAGTTACCCCAAAGCTCAGAGACTACAGTAGGAAGATCTCTGCTTTGGCACTAAAACTGACATACTTTTTTAAAAAAAGGAAAGAAAAAAGCAACATGTCAGCATCGCACTTGCGTTTTATTCGTTAACACTAATGACCATGGTTAAAAATAAAAACCAGAGAGTTACTTCTGACAGTGGTCATCATCAGTGTGCTGGAAAACATGCAAAATGTTCGGAGGAGGAGGGCCTCCAGGTGCACAGCACTTCCCAAGGTATTAAACAATGTCTCGGGGAATATTAGCTTTGCAGTACGCCCTAAGTGTCCAGGGAAGAGTCACAATTCCCATTAAGACACCCTTCAGTGGGGGAATGCTCCCTCTCATTTTGGAGATCTGCACCCCTAGGAAACCACACCAGCAGTGCTTTCCACCACTTTACTAAATAAAGACAGCTGAATTTATAATGAACACTAGACTCAAAGGGCCGTAGTCAATATTTAGATAAACCATACCTGCTGTGAACCAGCTTCTTTGGCCCACCATGTTCTGAGGAATCCTACAACCTTTGCCCTGTCTTAGATCAGAATAAAAGTAACCCAGAAAAGCATCTTTCAGATACCGTTGTCCCTAGAATGCTGTCTGAGATTTCCTAGTTTCAGAGCCTAGCATTCCAGGCTGGACAGTGTAAACTCACTGTCTCGAGTGTGACAACGTGTTCACGATGCTTACAAAGCTCACATTTGGTCTGGTCACAAAAATCACAGGGGCATAACCGTAACCGTGGACTCGGAAAGGAGACTGTCCAAAATGGGTTCCATTCCACAAATCCCAAACGCCAGCCTTAGAAATACTGTTCCTCACACCTATATGCTGATACAAAAGACCACTGTTCGTTCCCCAGAGCAGCATCTTCTCACAGTGGCACTGGTGGACATTTGGGCTGGATGGTGCTTTGGGAACTGTCTGGGTGCCGCAGGGTGTGTAGTAACATCCCAACTCTCCACCCACTACATGCCAGGAGCACTGCCCCCACCCCAGTAATGACAACTACAAATCTCTGCAGACGTGGCCACATGGACCTTTAGTGCAGAGGCAGTCAGCAGGAGGTACAGAGAGGTATGTATGCGTACTCCATTTAGGGGGCTCGGCCCCAGTGTCTCGTGCTCTGCTGTGTTACCACCACAGAAGTACCTCCAGCTGCACAAAATCTTCTTGGTATGGGAGAGCGCCGGGTTCCTTCTCTGGCCCTTTAAATTTGGCCTGCTGACTCCAGTTCAGATGAGCTGCAAATCATCTCTCCACATGTACTATACCAATAGTATCTTATTTTCTCCATCTGAATGACCATATGCCAGACTCTGTCGTCAGGAGTAGGAAAAATATGAATGAGAAAGAACCTGTGTACTTTTACAAGAATTCCTGAGGCACAGGAGGGTATACATACCAGGCCCACATCTAAACCCAAACGTTGCCCAAAACTAGCAATCCATCTATATTCCTATCTATGTCTGAAACCAGAGGTCAATATAAGAGCAAGGTTTGTCATGGAGCAGTCGGGAAAAAAGTGTGAGTGAAGATAAAATTCAGTCGTGTCCTGACAGATATGTTCATTATCATGAAGCTATATTAATATTTCTTCTCTGGAAGAAAAATATCATGAAATTATAATACAATATGGGTAAGAAAAAGACTATAGTTTTGTGGGGTTTTTTCTGGAGATAAAGCATAATAGGCTAATTATATTCTACTGCCCAAACTTGGATGCCTCTGAAACTCAAGGGGGTCAGCTATTAGTAATCATGCTGGGACAAGGTGCATAAACAAAGACCACGGGTGGGTGCTAAGCTACCCAGCAGCCTCATTCCCAAAGATGCCAACCATTTATATAAATATTTGTCCTTCTTTTCCTAACGGTGAAATGATTTGTTTTTCTATTTCGTTGGGAACTGCTGTTTTCCCTTTGGGGAAGGAAGAAAAGACAAATGGGAAGTAAAAAGAATGCAATTTTAAAAAATTACTCCAAAGCACATACATCCGTAACAGATACAAAAAAATAAACCCTTTACCAAAATAAGGTGTACTTACACAGAGCACTTACTTTTCTAAAGCCCATCAAGGGACTTTCTATATCAGTTTTCTAGTGAATCCAATGGGTAAAACTACCCTAAAAATTTTTAGGAACTGAAGAAAAGTTTACTCTGAAGTCGGGGATCTGAGTCCATTATTAGACAACTACTCATTCATGGACATGTTTCCGTAATATTGATACGGCAACAAAAACAACTAAGTCCAGCAAAGGTTGGCAAACACACCTCTTTTGTTTTGGGAGTTTTTGCCTTGCACCTGATTTGCCTGGGGTTAAACTGACTTGATGTTTAAGAGCACAAAATTTATCATAAAAGAAAATGAAAATCCTAATTTGTAGCATGCTAATAATCTGTTTTTAAGACTCACAAATTTTGAGTCATTTGGCACAAATAACTTTACTCTTATTAAGAAAATAATTTTGGGGGCCGGCCGAGTGGCACGATGGTTAAGAACTGGCTTGGGACGCCAGAGGGCCCCGGTTCGGATCCCACATATGAGGGCCAGTGACACTGCCCTCAACAGCTAAGATGCTGAACAACAGCTCAACCTGGAGCTAGGCTGCCGTGAGTCGCCGGCAATGGCGTAGGCTGCAGCCCCTGCTGCAGTGGGTTGCCATGGGCTACTGTGTGTAGCCAGCAGCCAGCGTGAGTAGCCAGCAGCCAGCGTGAGCGGCCGGCAGCCGCAGTGAGCGGCCGTCCAGAAGCCGGCGACTGATCTGCCTCGCCCGGGAAGAGCGCAATGATGGTGCCAACTTGGGCCATTGAGGCGACATCCTCCACAACTAGACTGAGGAACAGAAGGACAGCAACTTGTCTGTTCCCCTTCCCCCAATTCCCCAGCACTGTTCCCATCCCCCCAATTCCCCAATAAAAAAAAATCTTTATAAATAAATAAATGAATAATTTTTACGTTATCATTTGCTAAAAATTGCCTACGTACATGTCAAGCACTTTACCTGCGTATCTCAATCTTTATTAGTAATCTTGTACGTTTATTTATCTGCATTTATCCTTGAGGAAGTCAGCAGCCTGAAGAACACGCAGATATTGTAGTTAAGTACTTTATACTAGAATCCGACTAAAATCCTGGCTTTAACTCTAAATGACTCTCAATAGTCTGGCAATCTCCACAGAACAAACTTAAGGGATCTGTATTGCTGGAAAGAATGAGCAGCACTTATAAATGCTGCATAAAAAGAAAACAGGCTTACGATGTGTCACACCATGTTGACATGTGCTATGATGTTATTATGTCTTCGCTGCCTAACTTTACAAAACGAAGCAGTAGTTCTCTCTCCTCGTGCACACTACCCAAACCACCTCCCCACACAGTTTCATTATGATCGTGTGGTGGTATTTTTGTGGTGGAAAACACCAGTGGTATACTGGTTGGGACATGGAGGCTTCTGGTTAATTAAATATTCTAGCTGGTTTAATTTCCCGAAAATTAATTTCCCCAAAATTGACTTCCCAAAAACTTAAAGGACAATAAATAAAGTTCTTCTATGGTATGTGATAATCTTCAAGACCTTTCCAGGCCTGAGATTCATCAAAATACACAAATTTTCACTGTTTTATTATTCCTTCTCTTCCCTAAATTGTTGTCATGGCTTTTGTTTTTAATCTTTGGGGGAAATACATGTTACAAAGCAAATCTGTGATTTAATCAAAGCTACAAAATCAAAATCAACACCGCTCCCCTGATCTGCAGTAACATTCAATACATTTAGACCACGTATCTATTGTTTTTAATCTCTTTTTCTAGACTAGATGACTGAAACCAAAACATAATTATATGACCTGCAAATGCTAACTCAGTAATGAAGAAACCATTTTCTGTTAATTCCTCTTTGCCCATCTTGCTATGTAAAAGTCCCTTAGCACCAGGTGACATCCGAAGGCCCAGCACCAGTTAAGAATATCACCTGTAAGTACTATGGGGAGTTTTTAAAAAGGCAACACAAACCACAATTATTTTCAACTTTGTATCAAAGACCCACTTTTCTTATGTGTCAATTCAATTTGTATCTTACTTGACAGTTGGGATTATACTAATTTAAACTTCATAAGCCTACCAGATAGAGAAGGACAGCCTCTGGCTCATTACCGAGGGTCTTCCTCTGGGCCAAGGAATAGCATGAAACTGTTATACAAGAATGAATAGACAGAATCACAGGTCTGGGTTCTTGTTCTGCCCAAGTTATAATGGTTAATATCGTTTAACAAGAGCAATTCATTATGTTTTTAGTCAAATTAGAATAATCTTTTACATGGTTTTGGAAAATAAGGGCAACTTTTCACTGCTGTGGCATTCCTGGCATTCTTGAGGCAACTATATTTTCTAAAGGACAATGTGCCTAGTAAAATATATAAGGCACTATAGACAAAACTATCAAAACTTGATCCTACCTGAAGACAGTCAGTAGAGAAAAATCATTCCATGAGGTATTTTACTCCTTTATATAAGTGGCTTTGGAAAGGAATGGCTTAGCTGAGCACTAAGCCCATGAATGGATGACATTTCCCAGCCTCTGCTGAGTTAGGTGTGGTCATGTGACTGAGTTCTGGCCAGGGCAATGTATCTAGGTCAGGGCACATGAAAGCTTCCCACAGGAGCCTCCATTTTTTTTTTTTTTTTTGCGCCATGATGACTTAAGGCAGAGAAGCACAGCCATGTGCAGAAGATGGAAGAAAGTACAAGACAACAGAAGGAACTAACTTGGGTTCCTCAGTCACTGTTTGGAGGAAAAGTGCCCACAAATCAGGGTTCCCAGTGAGCAAGAAATAAACTTCTACCATATTTGAGCCATTATAAATTTAGGATGTTATTCTAGCAGCTGACAGTATGTTAACTAAACACACTCACAGGGCAAGTCTAGATCAAGGTTAGGTTGATTTGGAATGTATGTTCTAGAATTAGTGACTCAGGCAAAAACAGGACATACCAGATGGAACCTCTAAATATGTATAGTCACGGTAACACTATGTTTGGCCACAGTAAAGCAATCTATTCCAGTATGCAGTAAAAATTCTGCTGAGTAGCTGAAGCTGAAAAAGATACTTTGAACCACTGATTCTTAATTTCCATAGTTAAATATTAGCTGGTATAAATCACCAAAAATTTGAGGATCTTCCACATTTCCTTTGCCAAGGGTACCATAATTCATACCAAAACACAAGATTAGCATACCACATGAAACCCAACTCTGAATTTACTAAAAACTATTGTTAAAGTCATTTCACAAGGGATATTAAGTGATACAGTAGGCAGAGTTCAAGTTGAGTTTCTCCAGACGTTTGTCTTTTTCAATAGAAATTTAACATCAAGAAGACCTTTGCTTTCCTGTAAGGAAGTCGCATGTGTTCTCCTCATAGATCATGGGAATGATAAAACACAGTGCTGCCCTGTTTATGCTGTCAAGACTCAAACCGGATGCACCCCCACAGCAACATGCATTGTTATTGTTGGCATACTTCCTCCTTGCTTTGACCTCAGCTGGATACGTCCTTCATTGCAAGGTAATTTCAGAGATGAGGTATGAATAAATTCAATCAATTAAGGAAGGAAATTAACACTCATTAAGTATCTACTACATGCCAGGTACTTTCACACAATCCCATTAATCTTTGCAAAAATGAGTTATAGTCCATAACTTTGCATTTTACAAATGAGAAAGCAGAGAAGTTATTTTTTTAAAAACTTGCTCAAGGCCACACACACCAAGGTAAGATTCAAGGCCAGCACATCTGACTCCAAAACTTATTCTCTTCAATTCAAAATGCTGCATTTGACCTATTATATCCTTTAGACTATGAACCACCCCCCCAAAAAACAAATTACCACTCAATTTTGATTTCCTTTAAACATTCATTTTAATGAATCAACGGTTCTCAAAATTTCCATCCTTGCACTTATACCTTAATTACCACATGTTCACAAAATGAAAGCCTGCACTATCCCTTTGACCACAGCGTAGGTTGCAAGCAGCAACACGGAGAATTTAGAGGATAAACCCAGGACAGGAGGAGGCCTGGTTTTATATTACATGGACTGATTGCTGCCTCCCTCAGAAAATAGTTCTACCTGTGAAGTTTTAGTTTCCACAAGGGTTATTTGAGATTTTTTTCCACCAAATCTTAAGATGTCCAAAACCCCATTTTGAAAGATACTACAGTTCTAAGTCCAGTAAAACAGGCATATGTCAAGGAACTTGAAACACAAGGGAGTCTTAAACTCACTTAGTGGTATGACCATTTTACCTTACAGCCTCAGGACTGCAAAACCAGTTTAAATACTATTCTTTCCCAGTTAAAGAACTGAGTGAAGATCAAAGACAATGTGTCGTGTTGTGTTATAACTACTATTTTATTTATTATTTACTGACCTAGGATTCTTGAAAGTCAAATATAAACTGCTCACTAATCAATATTACCAATTCTCAGCAGCAGCTTTTAAAAACAGAATTAAATTAAACCACATCTAATAACCGAAATATCAAGACTAATATTCTTAGGTTGGCATGAGTTCTTATCATAAACCATGCTAAAATCAGGTGCTGAACCGTTATCATAACTTAAGAAATGACTAAGTCCCACTCGGAAATACTCTTTGTCGGAAAGGCAGTTTCAACATCAAACACTTTTACCAAAAATATATTTCTATAGGTGACATTTAAGATGATAAAACTATCAAAGTCAGGTTCTTTTGACTGCAGAGGTCGAACCATTTCTCCTTCCTCTGAAAACCTTCTGTGCTATTTATTGAAGTCCTTCACACACAATGCTCGTGTCTCAGTCAAGTGCTGCATCATGGAAAATCGCGTTTTTATTTTTAAGCCTTACCTTCAGATAAGATCCATAATATTTGGTTACGTATGGACTGTCACACTGACTCAGCACTGTGATTTCTTGTTGAATGTCCTCTATCTCATCTTCAGCTTCTTCCAAATCAATGATTTTTATGGCAACCACTTTCTGAGTCCGATTGTCAATGCCTTTGAACACCTCGCCAAAAGAGCCCTTTCCAATTTTCTCCAGTTTTGTAAAAAGCTCTTCTGGATCTGCTTTTAGGTTCTGCAGGAGAGAAAGAAAAGGGAAGCTTCAATATCTCACAGTACAGGGACCGCCTTTTCCTTGTATTTATAACATACGGGGCAGTTTTTCAACAACTGATCCATCTTCCTCATTTATACATCAGGCAGGCTGTGGCCACGCACGGTTCTTCACATTCAGGGTCTCACATTAGACTATGAAACACAGCAAGTGTGCAAACGAACAGTTACGCAGATTATAAAAACTGGGAAAGGCTCCAGGATTGGTATAAAGTAAACAAAAATCAAAACAATTATTTGA
>NW_017732511.1:84652-90292 GCF_001890085.2 Hipposideros armiger | reverse complement strand
CCCCATGTATTGCCCTCCCACCCCCGATATCATGCTTATCTATTACAATTCCATTGATTCCAATCCCCCGCTCTATTCCATGTCCCGAGACTAAATGTATATATAATTATAGTTGACATACAATCTTATTCAACATCAGTTTCAGAAATACAGTGCGGTGGTCAGGAAGAGGCCCTGTTTTGAGACGACACACTGAGTAATGTAAAAGCTCACAAAACCCACCAACCCTATCAGTAAAAAATAAGTGAGGACTGCACTCTGGGCTCACCAGGAAAAGGGACACAAGAGAAAGCATGTCCATTTTCAACAGCTACGAACTCGCCTGTTTCCATACCCTTTCTCTTACCTCCTTCCCTCCAGGATGAGTGAGGGTCGCCCTCCTTTTTTTCAAGACCAATCCTAAAACCAGGGCTTTTGAATCCATCCTTCTCTCCTCCAGGATGTGGCTTCATCAAAGACCTATTGCAGTTATCCCTCCTTGCTGCCTCTCTGTCCAAGGCAGCATGCTCAGGTTTCTTCCATTTAAAAAAAAACCAAAAAAAAAACCCACCTTGCTTCACTGGTGGCCCTCCCTCCTTCTCTCTCTCCTCCCTTTGAAGTTCCCTAAAAGTCACCCAGACCTGCCCAGTGCCCCGCCCCCTCCCTGGTCACCACAGCAGTCTGGCTCCAGCTCTGGCCACCCATGATGCAGTGTGGTACATCTAACTGTCCTCTTGAATGTCCTCCCCTAGTAACTATCCTGTTGTTTGGCATCTACAGCCCTGCTCTCCACTCATCTTCCAGGCCCCCTAATTCCAGAAGAGTCTTCACGCCCAGACTCTACCTATATCGGCCCATAATCACAGGCAGTCTCCCCAAAGTTCCAGACTTGGCCTCCTATTCTTTCCCTGCTCCCCAGGACTGTCAGTTTCATGGTTTGGGACCATGTTCCCCAAACTTGGCTGCTCAGCATCACCGGGGACACTCCGAGATCCCAAATACTCTCACTTCACTAATATGGGGAACAGGGAGTGTATAACCCACATTTTTATAAGACCCTAATTGATTCTGATGAATAACCACCTTTGAGGAAAACTGGTTTTGAATTACTGTGTATATAGAGACTTCCAAATTGCTGGCTCCAGCCCTGCCTTTTGAGTTTTAACTCCAAGAATCAATTACTTGCTATCTCTTTCTATCAGGACATCCCAAGCTCAACGCATGCAAACTTAATTCATCATTTCCTGTGTTGAACTGGCCAACTTCCCACCGCACACTACCTCCTTTGCTCGACTATAAGCTGAGGGCGTTCAGGGACCATATCTTACTCCCCTATGCCAGTGTTTCTGGTGGGCACAATGGCTGAGAGTCAATAATAAGTGTCCCCTGAGCAGTAAGAAAACCCCAGCCTTATACTGACACATACAGGATCAAGGGCAGACCCTACAAAGAATATCCTAATTCAAAGAGACAGAGAGCCTGGAAGGAAGGGATGGTAATAAGGGTAAGGAAGGGGTGCTGAAGGCTCTAATACTCAGGAACAGGGATTTTCCAGTCTTAGGAACATCGGAATCTCCTGGAGAGCTAGCTGACAGAATACAGACTGCCTGGCCCCAGCCTAGAGTTCCTGATTCAGTAATCCTGGTGTGGGGCCCAAGAATCAGAGTGCCCAGGTGACACAGGTGCTGCTGGCCCAGGGTCCACACCCTGAGTATCAACGCAATAGCCACACATGCAGTCCAACTGCAGGGAGATGGAGAGAGTTGCCCAGCAGCCTAGCTGCCCCTGCTGAGCCCACCAGCAGCTCTCCCGCTGACCAAGGTACATGAGTGAGCCCAAGCAAAACCTGCAAAAACCCCCCAGTCAACCTGAGGAATCATGAGAAATACTAAATCATTATCGTTTTAGGCCACGAAGTTCTGGGGTGATTGTTTCACATCAACACATAACAGATTCAAGAGACATCACTGATCACTGCAGGAGGAAAGTCTCCATTTCTGGGGGCTTAGGATGGTGCAAATAGAGGTTCTATACTCTGTCCAGCAATATTTCCTTTTAATAAACTGCCTGATTTTCCTTTTGCCTGGTCTAAGACAACTTAGAAACAGCTGTTTTCACTACTGCTTGACTACCTTCCCCCAAAGCCCTTTTCCCACAATCTGCACCTGTAAAGCTAGCAGCAGTTGCTTTGTCTCGCATCTGCTCAAGTATGGTGTGTCAAATTCCCCCCTGCTTTTTGTCACTATTAGCAACTGTAAACTGGGTTAAAAACTGTCCCTGGCAAGAATGAAGACATCTGCTAACATGGTGACAGCAGGGTACTAACCAAGCAGGGTTCCCTGCCTCCTGGCAATTCTTGCATAAGCTCATTACCATGCAGTGTAGCCCCATGGCCATTAACAAAATCAATGCCAATGATGACCTATTTTCAAAAGGAACTTCAAGGCTCTGCTGCCAGAATCTGTTCTCTGAGGAAAGTAGATTTCCTTGGTAGAAAAGGTGCCATTCTGCCAACCATCTTGAGAATTTTCTTTTCAGAAAGGTTTATAATGAACTAAGCACCAGCAATCATTCCAGATTATAAAGGCCGCCTGGTCCCTCACCCCACCCGTCCCACATGCCTGAAAGGCAGCAGGGCCCAGCTGTTGAAGTCACAGCTGGCCCCAGGCAGGAGTCAGGACACTGGGTGGCTCGACTTTCTCTGAAGCAAGAGAAGGTCGGGACCCTACACTGTCCTCTCCTAGAACAATGAGGCTGCAGGATGGGAGGGAAGGAGGTGGGTGCTGCCTGCACATAAACATCCCACGCCTCAGGTCCCAGACTCCTCGCTCAAAATAGCAATTAGATGCCCAGCGCAACTTCCCATTCACCCATCTGAGCTAGGAGATCATCATTCTAAGGCAAAAAGGAAGAACAGCTGCTCATGATGGAGGTAGGAATTTCATTTACATGCTCACTGAACTATGTGACCCCATAAGCTACTCAACATGCATACATCTTTGTTTCCTCCTCTGAGGGAAGGGTTGAGGGGACAGAGAAATAACAATAGAAATAACAGTCTCTCTCTAGGTTAATAAAGGCAGCTAGTAGTGGCGATCAAGCACCTACCAGTTGCGGTCCCTGCAATACCTAGCGCACTGTCTGCAATGGAAGGCTCTCATACTGACGGATACCTACAACTCTACAGTTCCCTCAAAACCTTCCCCATCTATGTCAAGAAACAGCCCACTACCCATCTGGGGGAGCCTCAGGGTTCAGTGAAAACCTTAGGGTAATGTCACCTGGTTTCCCTACTTCTAGTGGCTTTATTTTGTTGTTTTCATCACTCACATGACAACACCAGGCCATCTGTCTCTTTAAACTATAGTCAGCTACTAGGCCTTCCTAGACTTCCACCTTGTCTTATTTTTAATTACAAAATTTAGAAAAACCAAGGCATTCGTTATCCTTAATCATATGAAGGTCAGGAACCTTAAAAACGGACCAAAATAAGTAGAAAATGCATTCCCCCAGATCAGCAGGCCCAGGCGCAAGTCTGGCCTCTGGAAATGCTAAGCCCCTTCCCAGACAAGCCCAGGAAAGGCACTGGGCTCTCGGGGATCGTGGGAAGAGCCAAAAGCCAGGGAAAATGTTCCCAGGTGAATCTGGAATCAATGGTTTCACAGAAGTTCCTCACTGGTTATGACATAGAAGTTTTGGGGTGACCCCCACCCTTAACCTAGAAGTCCCAGCTATGGGAAATGGGCAACCACGTGCACAACACCAGCAGCTGTCACACGGCACAATGAAGACAAGTCACCTACGCCTTCAGGGCTCCTCTGAAGAGGAAATCCACAGTCCAATGGCCTGCTGCCCACGCCAAGGCTGGAGAAGTGTCAAAGCCGTGCCCTTTCGAAGCCCAGGCTTCCATGACGATTCACTGCATTTCATAATCCCTTGAGAGAACTCATTACAAAAGCTCTATGACTTAAGTAATTTATATTTTTAAACCTGAATGGCTATTACTGTTTTCCTTTGATCATTCCTGGCAATGAAAAATGCATTTGGCATTACTAATTAACTTTCAAAGTTCCTTAGCTTCAGATGCACTGCTTGCGTAGTCGCACCACACTACACCACTCTGGGGTAAAGCCAAGTTTTTCACTTTGTTTTTCCACGAAAAGAAAAAGGAATGAAGTTTGATGTGTTCTGATACCTACCGTATTTGCCGGCGTATAAGACGATTTTTTGGCCCTGAAAAATATGCCTCCAAGGGGGGGTCGTCTTATACGCCAAGGTACACCTCAGATAGACTGCCCATAGTGCTTGCCCCGTGCCATAGTGGCCTCCCGATGCCCGCCCACTTCATTCCACATACCGTTCAGGCATCAGCAGCGCTNTACGCAGATTATAAAAACTGGGAAAGGCTCCAGGATTGGTATAAAGTAAACAAAAATCAAAACAATTATTTGAATATCTTATGATATATGGATTTATTGAATAAACACTCCTAAGTAAAAATTCCACTTTTCTCCACAACTTCTCCCCTAATTTTTCTAAATTCTGGTTGGTATATACTAAAACATAGATTCAATAGGTGTATCATATAACAGGAAAAAAAAACATTTATACTCTGACTTAACTGCTTCATAACAGCACATGTTTTAAAGCCCAAAAAATACAGCGCTATGTATCTTCACTTAGAGTTACTACCCTGCCCTAAATAGTTTAACCAGATCCCAGGAAACAAAAAGCAACCTGTTTTCATTTGTCATGTCAACATCATGCCCTTGAAATAGCTTCTAAGAGCTCTTACCCACCAACCTGGTTAGGTGAATATACACACACAGTGCACACTTCTGAGGAGTCCACCCATCCTAACAGCTCCCTGACCAGAGAGATGAACAGCTGAGTTCTCAACAGGCGGCAACCTGCCTTCCTCGGGGGTATGTGGAAATGGTATGAGGGGGTGTGTCACAAACTGAGGGGCCAGGCCGTGCGGACAATCAGCAAGGAGAGCTGGGGATGCTGCACATCTCACCACAAGAACCTGCCCCGCTGCAAATGCAATGGCACCAGCCCACAACCCCACAGGGTAAGATGGGACCCTGGGAGCCACCAACCCTACAGACAGACACACCTTCCCTCAGCTCAGAACACTCCACATGAGCAAGAGGGTGCCGGGTCAAACCCCTCCAAAGGAACTAAAATATGGAAAAAGGAGTAAGAGAAGGAAAAAAGGAGGCTTGAAAAGGAGGCATAAACCAGTATGGGAAGAGGAAGAACCCATAGATGGGTAAGCATAAGGGGGTCACAGACACAAAATGACGGCATGTCAGCAGTGCTGTGAGTTAAATGAGTTTGGTGGGCTGCCCAGGCACTAACTACTAACTTGCCTTCCAAGGTGAAACACACGGCCAAGCAGTGCTTTATAAGAGAACTGCAAACACCCAGCCCGCCCATTTCTAATGCAGAGGTCTTGGGGTAAGGCAGCTCCAACACTGCACAGTCATGGGCGGCCTCACTCACTGACACCCAAAGAGGCCCTGGGTTTTTTTGGGGTTTTTTGTTTTGTTAGTTTTTGTTATTGTTAGTTTCAGGTGTACAGAACAATGCAATAGTTATCCTTTTCACCCTCACAGAGTAACAACCCCCCTCCCCCCATGTATTGCCCTCCCACCC
>NW_017732511.1:42379-79537 GCF_001890085.2 Hipposideros armiger | reverse complement strand
GTAGAGAGCACAGCGTCACTGGCCCTCATGTGGGATCAGAACCGGGGCCCTGCTGCTCAGAGCTGGTGTCCCAAGCCAGCTCTTAACCAACACGCCACTTGGACGGCCCAATTTCCTGGTTTTTACAGTATAAGATATTATCACTGGAGAAAGCCAGGTAAAGGGTACATAGGAACTACGCATTGTTGTTGCAACTTCGTGTGAGTCTTAAACTATCTAAAATAAAAATAAAATTATTAAAATTCTAAAAATGCTTTAAAAAAAAAAAAAGAAAAGGCCCAATCTCAACTTTTCTTCTGCCCCAAAAAGGCCACTATTATTTCACTATTATAGGTGGAAAATTCTCATTTGCTGTTTCAAACCTGACCACTCCCTTGAGCAAAGGTAGCAGCTCGGGTCTCCCTTTTCCTGGAGCACATTTTTATGCAGTGGGATGAAAACTATATTAACACTCTACAGACTGTTTTCCCCTCAAGTTCATGATCTTCCACTAAAGAACATATCTTATAATCTTGCTAACCTCACCCAGCAAAGAGGTGGGCATCATGTGTACCTCTAGGCAACACCAAAACTTCCTCATCAGAAGGCAGTCTCAGATATACCCAAATAATCGAAAACAAAAACCCAGCCCAAATTCAGAGCATTACATGAAGGAGACAAGGAAAGTACATGCATGGCCTAAAAAACTGCAAGCCAGTGTGCACCAAACAGCTGCTTTGCTGATTTTGCAAAATATCTCATTTGGGGCAGAGACTATACAAGACCTGGAGAGGTAAGACACTAGATACATGCCCAAAATAAGCTATCAGTTATTCAGCACTGTCCCTCTGAATGCTTAATTACCCACCCAAAACTATGCTTTCTAGGGGGCCATAGGCACGTGGAGTCTAAACACTGTACAGATCTCACTCTGCCAAATTACTAACAACTTACCGAACCACCAGCCTGTCTCCACATCTGTAAAGTGGGCTAACACTACTTACTTCTTAGGATGTTGAAAGGATAAAATAAGAACATAACGCAAGCTCCCTGGATGGCATCTGCTAAAAATAGGTACTAAAAGAGAAACCGCTTTTGTTGTGGTGGTGATTTTTGGTGTAGTTATACTGAGCTATTCTTTCTGACAATACTTGCTCCAGATTCAGTATTTCTTAGAAGCATTTCACTTGAACTAGAGCCAGAAGTAAAGCTCTCCTCACCTACCTCACAAAACCAGTGCACTTTCCACTGCACGATCCTAAAATCAACTAAAATAATGAGGCCCCCCTCCCTCACGAAGGTCAGGGGATTCGAGAAGGCCTGAGTGAGTGTCCTCAGAAACAGCGAAGGGAACGTCTGTACACACCTAAGCTGCAGAGGCCACACATGGTGCAGGTTAATGAACAACTGACCAGGGAGGCCAGAGCACCCTGCAGCCAGGGTGATGTCCAGGCATGCGGCTTCAGGAAGAGCATGGAGCCACTGGTACAATGACCCCACTCCGAATTATAAGGCTCTTTCTTAAGGTCTAAGAAATGATACTAGTGGGGCAGCCGGTTTGCTCAGTTGGTTAGAGAGCAGCGCTCATAACACCACGGTTGCCAGTTCAATTCCCATATGGGCCACTGAGATGCGCCCTCCACAACTAGATTGAAACAGCTACTCAACTTGAAGCTGATGGGTCCTGGAAAAACACACTGTCCCCCATTTTTTTTTTAATTTTAAAAAAAATTTAAATTTATTATTTTTTTTAATTCTATTTAAAAAAAGAAAGAAAGAATGCTAGGAACTACAAACTATGGGTGGCTATGAGAACTTTCCTATAATGGTGACTAATAAATTCCTTAATATCAAAACAGAAAGGCTCTACTCTACAGGCAGTCTCAGGAGAAGGGACTCAGTTACATTAGAAGAGACCTAGAATGGAAAAGGAAAGCAGGCACAGCCAAGTCCAGGGAGAATTACAGCAAAGGCCAGGTGCGAAAGGCATTGGCCTGGGGAACACGACACACCCAACCAGCTTGTCAAGAGGTCCATGCCGTCCCCGGACCGAAGCACATACTTTTAGACAGTTTGTGAAAGAAAACTCTTACTAACCATTTCTGAGCAGAGACTTGAACCTAAGAGACTGTCTTACAAAACAATCTACAGAAGATTCAAATCCGTAAGGCAGCTACATTTTGACACCCATGAACAAAAGCTCGAATCTAGGAATTCCTGGCCTACAAATCAGGTGCAACTCCTTGGTCTTAGATGTGGCCTGGGGAGAATGAAGCCGTAAGAAAAATTACCTCCATTTCTGAGTGCCTATTTTGAAGGCAGTATCACCTCCATTTTACAGTGGTTACACGATCTGTCCAATGACACAGCGCATGCGACAGACCCTGAACTGGTACGCATGGTCATATGATTCCAAAGTTTGAACATGTCATTCATTGCCTCCCAAGATCTTCACAACAAAATAGAGCACAAAATTAACAATCAGAAGACCTGGATTTTCCTCCTACCATAATACCTTGCTGCATGGCTTTGAGCAAGTTCTTAATTTCTCAGTAAAATAGAACAATGATGCCTGAAGTGTTTATTGACCTCACAGGGTTCTCAGAGAATCAAGTAAAATCTAAGGTAAGAGAGAAAAGGGGAGGCCATTGCAAAATATTTTGCAGAGATAGGTGGTTGATTTGTTACCTTTGCTAGAACTGGCGTGGACTTTCAGCAAGCACATTTAAGAACAAATGGGGGCCATCTTTAAAATAGCACTCGATTTTGGAGACAATTTTAGAAACCACTAAATCACTGGCCAAAACACTGAATGAGAACACACCATGTATAACACAATGCAACACAGTCCCAGAGAGGTTAAAAACTATTTCTAAGTATGGCTGAATTTCTTATACAATGCAGTCTTCTTCCCATAAATAAGAAATCTTAAAGCTAATTACAAACAAGCAAGTAAAATGCCCTGGAAACCCATCTCCTCAGATTAAGCTAACCATTACATTTCAAGAGGCATTCTGTACTGAAAATAATACTGGACAATTTGTCTAATCAAGCCTACTAACCTATAAAGTTTTCCTCTCAGGCTACACATTCAAAGTTCACTCTTCATCAGGTCTTTCCCATGCCTCCCCCATCTGAAAATCAAGCTGACCTATGTATGTAAAATACATACAGGAATATATATATATATATATATATCCAATGTAAAGCTTATAAACAAACAAAAAAAAAGACGCCCCCCCCAAGGCTAAATGCTGTTTAATGGGGGTTCTCCCAGCCAGAAATCCTGTAACCAGAAATCTCTACAAAGTCCAAAAACCAACTCTGGGACTGGACAGCAAAGAAACTTCGCTGGCACATGCCTGGCCTCCTCCGTCGCCCTGAGAAGCCCCTCGCACACTTGTGGGAAAGGTGTCCTGCTACCAGAGAACTGTCATTAGCACATATTAGTGCGCCCCCCCCAATCAGATCACTGCTGTTCCCCCCAGCAGCCAACCTGAGACACATTTTGACATGAACAGAAGAGAAGAGGAAACCTGCGAGAAGATCCTCATTTTGACTTGATAAGACAGTCTAAGTTCAGGACTTTTGTTTTTATGCCAAATGCAGACTCAGAACGCCAGGACTCCTCTTGAGGAAGAACAAATTTGCAACCCGGTTTCCCACACAGTCAGCCTGCACCCCTCAAAGGTGCAAATGACAGTAATGAGTTCTTGGCTGGCACAAGCAACTAACCACCCATGGTGTCTGACATCTCCAAGATGGCCTCTGCCTCCTTCCGAAGTGAGCAAAGCCACACCGGTGCAGTGCTGTACTCGGCCGGGAGAGCTTGTGGGGAAGGGCACACACATGAAGAACGCAGCTCTATTTGTTATGCAGTCTCACCGAGTCACAAGCAGTGGCTTACAGGGTGGCCCTCCCCACTGGGTGTGGTTAGTGATCTTCAACTTGGGCTGCACACCAGAATCAGCTGGGGGGCCCTAAACCACTGAGTACCTCAGCCTCACCTTGGGACAGTTAAATCCAAATCTTTGGGGATGGGGTGCCAGCATCAGAAGTATTCAAAACCCCAAAAGATTCCAATGTGCAGCCAAGGTTGAGAATCAGAGGTCTAAGCCAGGAGATTGCTGTAAGCTCTGCAGGAAGATGCAATGCCACCAGTGATGCCTGGAGAACTCCTTCCCTGCACACACCTGCTTTCTCCAGCTGCGAGGGAATCACGCCAGTGCAGGGAGGGGGATCTCCCTGCAGCTCACACTTTCCATCTTTTCTCCAATCCCTGCCTCGCTGACACCCTGGTGATGGACCTGGCCTGCCCATTCTCAGCCTCTGGCCCAGAGTGTTTTCCATATTGACTGATCGGGTATCTAAGGTCTCCCAAATAAAAAACACTTTATTTACCAAATAAAGATCTTGAAACAGCAAATAGCTCCAATTAGCTCAAAGAACTAACAGATTTCTCCAATCCTCAAGTATTCTTTAGAAGTAAAATCTAATTCCTAGCTAAATGATGAACAATTATTTTCTAATTTGAGGCTTAAATCATAAATTTATACAGAAACGTGATTTCCTCCACATTAAAAGAAATCTGCTAATCACTGCAAGGCAAGTTCTTGGCCTGTTTCCATGAGCAGATCATTTCCTTCTCTAAGTGACAGCATTCAGTTTCCCTACCTGAGCTCTCTTAAGCCTATTACGAACGCCCCCACAGCCTGGCTTAGCAAACTCATTTCTCCCGGAGTATACACTCTACTTCAACCCTGCAACAATTACATAATCTAGAAGAAACAACAAATATTCTACAGTATTTGATAAAAAAAGAATTGAAGCAGAGATGCTAAATCCTATGAATTTTGATATCCACACCTACATATTCAAAGCACGGGGAGTTTCAGAGAATCTTAGCACCAGCATCTGCTCATCTTTAAATGGATGTTTATTTACAGTAGAAACTACTCTAGCTAATAAGAAAAATGCCAATGCAATTTTTTTAAACCATTAAAAATGAGAAAAAATGACTGCACCACCTAGGTTAATCTATTCTCTCTGGCCTCAGAAGCTAATAAACACCCCCCCCCACACACACACACACACACACACACACACACTCGTACACTGCTGCTCGTTCCTTTGGAAACCACTGAAGCTCTGAGGTCAGAGTTCAGGGAGAAGCCACGCTATGGAGCACATGCTCAGACCCGGCTCCGGCTGGACACGTACTCCTGGCGTGCGCTGGGGAAAGGGTCCAGGAGGGAAGGCTGCCTGCAGAGGCCCTCCGGCCCTCAATCACTCAGTGTTGGCTCTTTCTCAGTGCGGACTGAACAAAAGGCCATGAGGCTCCCGCTCCTGTTCTGCAGACTGCCTGCCCAGTGCCAAGTGTTCCCACTCTGCTGGGTCGTCGCATTCACAGCCCTCTTGGTCCACGTGAGAACTGATTAGCAGAGGAAGACAGGGAACCAAATGCCTGGGTTCGGCTAGCCCTTGGTCACAAAGCTTGGGGCAAGTCCTCACCCCAGCTCAGCTCCTGTACCCCAGAGTCCCCACCAAGCTCTCCCAGTGATTACTGGGTGCACTCTTCTTCAATGAAAGGCTCCCTGGCTAAAAGATGAAAGCCTGGGTTTTCTTTAAGATTACAAGTGTGCAAGGCAAATAGAGAAACCAGGACGGTTTTGTTGGGCAAGTGCTTGATGAAAAATATGCAGTGCATTCCAAATAAATCATTTGGCTCATTGAGAAATGGATTCTGGCACCCCGTTTATTAACAGCAAAACACAAACAACAAACCAGACATGGAAACGAATTCTCACCATACCCTACTATGCAGCTCCGATTTCCAAACCTCCCCATCCACAGGCTCCAGGCTAAGAATTTTCCCAGCTGTTGCTTTCTACACCTCACTATCACCCCAGGAGAAAGGGGGCACGGTCTTCATGACACAGCTGAGAAAACCAGGGTGCAGAGGGTAGGTCACTTCAACAAGGTTCCCCACAGGTATTAGGTGGAGTTTAAGCCCATCTCTCTCTGTGCATCACGGGCCACCCCTGGACTAGAAAGTGCTTGTAAACTACAAGCTTGGCAGGATGCCTGATTAGAGAGGAACCTAGCTGGCGAGGAATGCCCTTGGGTTATCACACTGGAATGCTACGATCATTAGAAGGCGTACAATCTGATACTGCCTCCAATTCCCTACAGGTGAACTCACCTTCCTGTACATATTTAATAAAAGCTTACAGTAATGAGTATCAGGGAACTCTTCACTATTCTAAAAATCAGACCAAATGGTTTTTGGTGTATGTATATTTCAATCCATAATCACATTTCCTTTACCCGAAAATCCTTCAGTTTTTAGAGGTATCAAGGGGGAAATGTCATAAATAGGAATACATAAATCCTGCCCACCAAAGAGGGGGGAAAAAGTGACCCTGAGCGTTCTTTTACCCTAGGAGGGTTAGAGAGCCTGTGAGATGCATTCACTGTTAGCCCATCTCACACTTCAAAGAAGTCCTGTGGCTCTGTGTCAATCAGTAAAACGACTGCCACTAAGTCAGCTCAACTATCCTGTGTAATCTTGGGAAGGTCAGAGACTCTACAGGTAATAAGAGCTAACAGCAGGGGCAGCAAACCCCTTCTGTGAGGGGCCAGGTAGTAAACGCCTTAGGCTTTGCGGGCCAAATAGTCTCTGTTGCATCTTCTTCTCTTGTTTTCACAACTTTAAAAATGTAAAAACTCTTTAACTTGTGAGCAGACAAAAACAGGCCACGGGCACCTGTAAGTTTGCCTATCCCCATGCGAGACCATCAAGATGGTCAATACATAACACTGCCCATCGCCTACCATATTAGTAACACTGCCTGAGCCCAAGGAAGGAACCCACTACCAGCCCCCAGAGCAGGCACAGAGCTGTCTGTGACCTCTCTCAGAAGTCATATCTGTGCATTACTCGACCGAACCAACACACAGCCCCCTCTCCCCATTCTGCCATGTCCTTCCCCTGCCTCTAGCTGCTCAAAGGGAAAGAAACGTGACAGTTTGAGCATTTGTAACATTTTACCCAGAGCTTTCTTCACTTGAGCTAGTCACATCATCTTTTCACCAACCCTCTGAAGAAGCTACTTTTACAGCTGAGAAAATGGAGGCTTAAAGAGTATATATTCTTTTGACATAGCTCTTAGCAATATCTTTTTGGATATGTCGCTTCAGGCAAGGGCCACAAAAAAAATTTTTTAATGGGACTACATCAAACTAAAAAATTTTTGTACAGCAAAGGAAACGATCAACAAAACAAAAATACAACCTACTAAATAGAAGATATTCATAAATGGTACATCTGATAAAGGGTTAATATCCAAAATATATATGGAACTCATACAACTTAATACCAAAACAAAAAAACAAAAACAAAAAAACTAAGCAATCCAATTTTAAAAAATGGGCAAAGGACCTGTAAAGACATATCTCCAAAGAGAACATACTGATAAATGGCCAACAGACATTGAAAAGATGCTCAACATCACTAATCATCAGGGAAATGCAAATTAAAACCACAATGAGTGGCCCTCCTGCCACCTAACCTCCTGGGCTCATCTCATCACTACTCTTTTCCCACCGGGCCCCTGGCGTCCCTTCTTGCTCCTTAATTAGACCCAAACTGAAGTGAAAGAATTCCATCACTACTAAGAAAATCACAGTAAAGATATTACTTTGTTCTGGCCTCCCAAAACCTGTCACAGCTTCTGGACGATATCAAAAGGAAAATTAAATGTGGAAACACAGGAGTCCAAGGCTGGGAGATACTGAAAGAAAAGGGCTAATAACCAAAACTTATGTAAAGAGTTATTCCACAGATCCTGAAACCCACCAAAACAAAACAGAAAGGACAAAATGTTATATGAAATCAACCTGCTGCCCACTATATACACTGCTTTCAATTTCCATTCTGTGCATTCCAATCATGCTGCCCTGAACCACGCAACTCTTCCACAGGTGGGTTAAGCTGGCTACAACACTAAAATGCCTCCAAAAGGGCAAATTATGTAACCAGTTTTTTGTTATTAGGTTGCTTTTCCCTATTTTCCCATATTGATATAACATATCAATGACATATTAGAAGTAGTGGTAAACCTATTAAAACCACAGTATGTTGCCCCTTCCAGTAATAAACTGCTGGAGGGATGTGACATGGTACAGCCACTTCGGAAAGCAGTTTGGCAATTTCTCAAAAACATAAACATAAAACTACCATATGACCCAGCAACTCCACTCCCAAGAGAACTGAAAAAATACGTGCACACACAGACATACACGGTAATGTTCATAGCACCACTATTCATAATAGCCAAACGCTGGAAGCAACCTACCTGCCCATCAACTGGTGAATGACAGACACAATATGGTACATCCATACAGCGGGGTGCTATTCAACAATATATGGGGGTGAACTACTGACACATGCGACCATGCGACATCATGAACCTCAAAAACATGATGCTCAGTGAAAGAAGCCAGTCAAGAGACCACACACTGCATGATTCCCTCTATATGAAATGTCCAGAAAAGGTAAATTGATGGAAACAAAAAGCAGATTAGGGGGTTTTCTGGGGTTGGGGTGGGAGCAGAGGCTAACTGTAAATGAGAATGACGGATGATGGCGGGCAGGGGCGGGGGGGGGGCGGCGATAAATATATTCTAAACTGGTTTATGGTAAAGGCTTCACCACTTGGTATAGTTATTAAAAATCACTGTACCCCTGAAAGGAGGGCATTTTTATGATCTGTAAAATGCACCACAACAAAGCTGTTTAAAAGAAAAAGCACACATTATACACTTATATTCATTCATCTGTTTCCCCCAAATGACTTCAAGAATTCGGTTCATCTTGGGCCGGCTGAGTGGCTCAGTTGGTTAAGAGCTCACTCAAGAGTTTCAGCTCTGAGCAACAGCGGTTCGAGTCCAGCCCGAGCTGAGCAGCCGCTGAGCTGCCAACAGGTAGCAGGATGGCTCAGCTTTAAAAAAAAAAAAAAAAAAGAATTCGGTTCATCTTATCGCAACATCTAGCCAAATTTTTACCTGGCATGGAGTGAGGGCTAAAATGTCCAGTGAATGAATGGCTTTTTTTGAAAAATGAAACAATGAAATTTTGTCTTTTTCCATAACTTTTTGATTTGCCAAAAATTCACATCCCTGTCTACTTTTCCACCCAATCTAACTCCAAAACAGAACAGCCTGTGTAGGTCACAAAGCAAATGTGTCCCAGGAGTTTCAAGCTGATCAAAACATGACCCTGACACTTCAAGATGTGTCCTGATCACTATTTGTCAAGTGCAGCAGTTGTCTCTGTTCAAAGTCTTAAAAGAAAAATTGTTTCCTTACCGAATATTATGAAAACCTTTCGGGTTGTGAGTAGGGAAGAGCATAATGTTAAGTATCAGATTCAGAAAAGGTGACAGTTTGGGAAAATCATAATCTAATCCAAAATAATTGTTAAATTATTTCAGGAAAGGTTTTGTTTTTACTTAGAAGCAGCCAATTTAATAAATGCAGCCGATACCAGCCCAAGGGAATGAAATACTGTGAGCGAAAAGGCGGAATGAGCTGTGACTCACTTGTGTTCTGTGCCGTTTTACGTCCACCAAACATCACCCAAGGAGGATGTTTCAGCAGACCATAATGATCAGAAAAGAACTGTATCAATCCTGCTTTGAAAGGCGGGATTTTGTTTTCTTAACTAATACTGTAGCAAAAATAACACAGTAGTGAGTAAAAAGGTACTGCTTGCTTTATTCCGTGCTACCTAGAATTGATGTGGCATGTCCTACTTAATCTCAGGTTTCGGGCATACCAGTATCTGTCATTCAGGTATAGAATACAATCCACTTCCTCATGGTATACATGTGCAGTGTGGTGGTTAAGGGTGCAGGCTTCTGAGACAAACGGGCTCAAATCTTGCCTCTACCACATATTTGCTTTGATCTCGGGAAATTCATCTAACCTCTGTGTTGTGGTTTCCTTATCTTTGAAAAGGTGAAGAGTCGGTGATTTCATTTACTTTAATCACAGGCCATTTATAACTTCTTTCGTATCCCAGCTTGAAAACTAAGTCCTTCACAAGACTGCATTATTTTCTGGGCATGGTAACCAGCTCTCATGATTTAATATTTTCTTGGCACCACATTCCACCAGGTCCAGTGTCGACTGGTACGTCAGCCATTTTCAAGCATAATGAATAAGGACATAAATAGCAACCTTTTGTAAGGTGTGCAAACCTAAATAAATACTGCTGAGTAAGGACCTTTCCAGCCAACTCTCTCATCTGTTAGGGAAGGGCGAAAGGACTGGCAAATACAATACATTCCTCCTCTGCATACTCAGGGAAAAATAAAAAATCTCAACCAGCAGGTTGGCTCCAACTTCCTTCCTGCCCTGAATTTTTACTGATAGTAACTAAAATTGAGCCAACCGCACAGACTCCAGATTCAATTCAACTGTAACACGGTAATCCCTCACACCCACCATATTGATAGCTTCTTAGATCCAAAAAACAGCGCATAAGACAGTTCATTTACTTCAGATTAAGAAACACATTAAAACTCAAATGGCTGAGATTAATAAATATTCAGATTTCCTGGCTTCTCATTTCCACTGCACCTTTCTACACCAAATCCCCTTTTCATGGAGAGGAAACACTCAGGGACGCTGAGGGGAAGCAAAGCAGATCACAGCCCTGGGGCAGTGGGCAATGGAGTTTACTTTCTAAGTCTTTATCTTTTACTGTATTTGTTTAACTACATGTCCAAGTATTCACACTCACTGGGTACAGCTGCAACAACTCAGTTTAAGTTCCGAACCCATAATTCTCAAACTCAAAATCATAACGTATAGCCTGACAAGAACAGGTCTAATTCGTGGAGATAATGGGGAAAAAAATTTCAGACTCCCTTGTCACAGTAGCTTAAAACCCTCCAGCCAGACAGAGTATAAGGGAAAACCACCTAACCAAAGCCACCGTGGGCCTGAAAATGCCAGCAAAGGTAAAAGAGGAAGGAAGACGACGCCTGGCTCTGCTCTCTGGCTGATAAGAAAATCCAGCCAGTGATGCTATCCTCCAAATGTTCACCGCTTCAGTGAAATCCCTCCCTACCCACCTACCCTACAGAGCTGCTGCATTCCCCCAAAACAGAACTACACACTTGAAGGGCAAATCAAATGAATAATGCAAAAATTTGCTCCCCCTGGCTAGACTGCAACAAGAAGTATGCATATATTTAACTGAAGCTCACACAATTATTCAAGTATTATAACTCAACTTTGATTCAGAGGTCAGATTTTAGAAACCTCAACCTTCCAGGAGCACGAAGCAAAAATGTAGGCCTCCAAGTACAAAAAGAGCTGTCATGAATCCTGAGACCTGAATTCACAAGCACTGCTCTTTAAAGGAGGGGTCTGTAGTCCCTCCCTCAGAATATCCCAGTCCACTATCAACACACACTCTACGAAAGGCCCAATACCCAGGTTCGTAACCCACAACAGATTAGAAGCAGCAGAGTAGGCGAGGGTGGGCAATGGCCCCAAGAAACGGCTTTGATTGAAGTCAACAGAGGGTAAAGGACAGCTAGCTGAGTCCCTCTGGTGTGGCAGCAAAACCCTCCAGTCCCAGGTAGTGCCCAGGGACATCCTGAATAACAACAGTATGACTCAGGACACCTACCCAACCGTGAGAGGAAATGCCAGCCACCCCCCCACACACACACCCCATAGGGTCAAGTCTGAAAATACCCCACTAAAATAATAAAGATGCATGCTCAAAAAAGGACTTCCTCCTGACACAAAAAGATACCAGACATTGCCCCCAGTTTCTCCTTCAATTATCCTCTTCTCATAGTTGTTCAATTCTACAAATGGAATCAGGCAGGTAACATCTGTGAGGTCCCTTCTATAAGGAAGCTGTGCACGGGCTCCTTTCTGTACTGCTGCGGCCAGTGGGGCAGGCTGGGTCAGAACCAGACAGTAGAGGAGGAGGTATGTGAGCACCAGGGGCTCTGAGGACCAGTAAGTGCAAAGTTCCTGCTATCACAACTGATAAGAATGACACATGTGCTCTCCCATCAATGGGAAAGTGATCAATAAACACTGTTGAAGAAAGCTTTAGACTAACAGGCATAGCTTAAAAGGAGTCCCACCAAAATCGTTAACCATTTACTACTAGATAGATATCTGGTAGGCTCAGTCATCCACACCTTTGTCTAGTTCAGACAAACCACATACACAAAGAAACTTCATTTTACTTCTGAGTCCTTCTTGGTCCTATGCTTAATGAGAATAGCATGCAATAGATTGGCAAGTGTGAATATACTGGCTCTAAGTCAAAGTCAGTCATGCTGATGGAACCCAAGCTTAAAAATAACTATGAGGACACTTCCAATAAAAGAACAAATGTAAGGCATGTTCATGTATGCACCTCTCCTCTGATCCACACTGAAATAAATAAAATAATAAAGTGAGAAGAAAAATCCATCTAGGGGCAGGCCGAGTGGCACGCTGGTTAAGAGTTAGTTGGCTCTGAGCAGCAGGGCCCTGGTTTGGATCCCACATGAGGGCCAGTGACGCTGCGCCCTCTACAGCTAAGATGGTGAACAACAGCTCAACCTGGAGCTGGGCTGCCAGGAGTCACTAGAGATGGCATAGGCTGCAGTGAAGCTGCAGTGGGCTGCCGTAAGCTACTGTGAGTGGCTGGTAGCCGGAGTGAACAGCCGGCATGAGCTGCCAAGAGCTGCTGTGAGCAGCCGTCCAGAGGCTGGCAAGCAATGTGCCTCACCTGGGAAGAGCACAATAATACCAACATGGGCCAGTGAAGCGACGTCCTCCACAACTAGACTGAGGAACAGGGGGGCAGCAAGTCTGTTCCCCTTCCCCAACGCTGTTCCCCTCCCCAATTCCCCAATAAATACAATCTTTAAAAAAAAATCCATCTAAAATTAGCCTAGGAAACAATCATACCCTGAAACTACAGGTAGCAAAGACTACCTGCCAAATACAGTGACAACTGAGCCAATGAGAGGGAAGAGAGAACAAATCCACAACTTGCAGGCCCCGGGCAAGATGGTTTCTCTGGAACTGAGATGCCCTTTTCTAGGAACAGCAGAGGCTGAGGTTGTGGGCAGGATTCTGAGGTAGCGAGGACCCACCCTATGGGACCCGGTTCACACCACAAAGCCACCCAGGAGACCTGGCTAGCGAGGGCCACCTCCACTTCCCCAACCAGGACGAGAGACCAGCTTCCCACAGCTGAGCAGAGGCAGAGGAGCCTGTTCAACCCTTCACCAAGTGAGCCACTGGGATCAAGTCGCCCCAAGGAAGAGAGGAGGCACACCCCTGTCAGACAGTCAACCTAGGTGGGCAGGTGCTCCAGAGGGGCTCCAGTGTCCCTGCACTAGTCCTGGGCGGACTGCAGACCCAGACCAACTGCCCCTTCAGACGTGCCCCCTACGCCAAAGGAATCCACAGACGCATGCAGAGACGAAGAGGGAGCCGTGGAAAAGAAATACAGTAAGCCAAAGGCACAGGGAAATGCCATGTCAGAGGAATCCCCAAGGGGGAGGTGAAACCTTTCCGACAAACACTTCTCCTGACTCTCCAGGAAATTATTAAACTGGGACTCTTTTTTCTAAAAATCTCAAAAAAGATCAACATAGTTGGAGATAAGATAATAAAAACTATTACCAAAGCAAACATCACATTAAAAGCAGCACAGGTAGAAGAGACACTGCTGAAAACAATGACAGAGGATAAAAAATAATAATAATAATAACCTAAAACTGAGGTGCCAAAAAGATAAAAAGTGATCATAGAAGAAGCTACATATGCAAGCAACAAAGACCCCGTATATACATAGGTACTGAACCTGAAAACGAAAATGAGGAAGCAGCAAAAGTCTCTCCCCTAGCTTATCATAAAGGAAATAGATGACTGGAAAGATTCACATATTCACTGGAGTTTTCCATGTTTTTTTTCAAAGTTGCAAACTACCTAAACAGACATCCATGTAGGATTAATTACAGGAATTATCCTGCAGAGCCATACAATGAAATACCAAGCAGCCACTCAAAATAATGTTGATCTGTTGACATGAAAAATCATCCCCATGTTTAATAAGGAAAAAGCACATTATAGAACAGTACATATAAATAGAATGGTTGTATTTTTGTTGTATGTGAAGGGTAACATAGTTACAGAAAAACTTTAAGGACGTACATTAAAATATTAACAGTGGTTATGTATGTTTTCTTAGTCGATGTCTTTCTGCATTGTCCCAATTGTTAACAATCAGCTTATTTTACAAATTTAATGAGAAAAATAAAGCTGTAACATTCCATTTTTAACAAACACAGACACACAAACATATATACACCAAAAGATAAGAAGCCCAGGCCTGACTTTAGGAAGATTTTAAGTTTGATCCAGAATTCTTGGATCAAATCCTTCTGGCTGCAAAAAAAATCGGTTATCAGACATCTCTAATCCATTGCCCTAAATCAATCTGTATAATAATAAACTAAAAGCAGCAAATGTCCTTCTATATTACATTAAACATCCTAATCATATTATACCAAACACTGTAACTACTACATTACTTTTAAACAATTCTCTCCAGAAGGAGAGCCAATAAACAAAATGAAAATACTAAAAAAGATCAACCATCTGAAAAATCTCAAGAAAACTTAACTCCTGCTATATTTGCATTTATTTTTAAACCCATTTGGATTTTTATTCTAAAAGTAAAAAGAAAACATGAAACTTTTCTAAAAACTGGGAGGTCATGGGAATTTCTTAAGATAGAATTCAACACTACTCTTAAAGTCTCTGTCATTCTAGGTTTCACTGAAGAAGGTAACAGAACACTTCAATATACAAAAATCATTAAATTTAAAGGCAAGGGCTTGGTTCCTCAGTTTCGGGCAAAGAGCAAGTGGTGGCCAGCAGGTAATCACAGTAGCAAAGGCTACGGAGGTGGCAAAGGGTTCCCCGGATGCGTATGACTGACCTTTCACAATGGACACCTAGTCAAGGGCTGGCCTGCACGTGGCACCGTCTCCCTGAAGACTGTGTTGTCCCCCCAGATATGTCCCCACCAGTCCAGGCAGATCTCAAATGGCCTGGCCCATAAGTGAAAAGACCCCCACCTTTTAGTTTTAAAGACCAACTTACCTTCTTTCCACTATATGTTAGAAAACTAACATTTGAGAAATTCATTGTAAAACCGTTTTATATTTTGGGTTTTGCTTTTCTCTTTTTAATTATGAAATTATCAGACCTCTCTGTCAAAAAGCTTACACTGTGGATGATACTGCCATGAAGTGACCAATTCTGCCAAGAATATGGTGAACAAAGACTTTTTTTCACATTTACTGGCCAACTCAAGTGCTTATCAGAGGCAGCAAAGGCCTCACCCACCACCAGACTGCCTGCTATCTTTCTACCGGGCATTTCAACCAACCCAAAGATAAACAGGCTGGCTGCTCGTTTTCCAAATTATCACCTACAACAGGTCTTCTTATCTCCAGGCCTACAAATACAGGTGGCATAACCTCCACCACAGAAAGTTCAATTCCCACTTCTCACTTCTAAAAAGGTGTCAAGAGCCAAGCAACAGGGTCAAAAGAGCCAAGAAGATGGATTTTCTCAACTAAAAATGAACATAACACAATCTCTTCATGTTTATCACTGAACCCCCTTAGAATTATTCAGGCCTTGATCTCAGGGGATCTCTAACACCTCAAATTCCCCTTTTGCCTGTGTTTTAAAGCACATTTTTTTCCATTAAAAAATTTAAAAAGATGATACAGATTTTTTAAAAAGTCAACAGGGGGCTGCCTATGTGTTGTTTTCCCAATATTTACAGAGACACTTACCCACTGATTCTCATAAGTGTATGCCATGGGAGTGGGGGAGGGAAGGTTTGAAGGTGTAATCTTTAACTGCCATTGTTTTCTCTGCAAGGCTCCCAGTTTTGTTCAGCTATCAACCCAGTAACTGGCCTTATTATCAACTCTTTGTGACAGATTGAGCAAACTGAAGAAACAAAGAAATGCACAGCACATACATGTAACCTTTTCTATACCCCAGTATTAACCTCAATCACCTATCCAATCAAATACTCCAATAAATCAATGCCAAGCTGTAGTTCTTATCCATACTGAACAATCTACTGCTAAACCCTCATGGTAGGTAATGTCATTTATGGGGCTGGATCACCAATCCCTCCCTTTTCCTTTGAGAGCTCAACTGAAAACGCTAACTCTCCATTCCAGTAGACGAATCCGCTGACCATCTGGCATAATGTGAAAAAAATAACACGGCCCACATGCATGTGGGTGGGTTCAAGTCCGTCCCCACCTCTTACTAGTTATTTGTTTCTCTAGGCCTTAGTTTACGTATCTGTAAAAGAACTGACCAAAAAAATGCATATATACTATATAGTTTTCCTGAGAATAACATATGAAAACTATTTTTTTTTTAAAAACTGGCACACAATAGATGTTCCCATTTTCCCGTTATAGTTTGACCAAAGCCTTTGCTGCATTTTTCTTCTGAGTCACAACTGTCAAAATTACAGGCATTATTAGTTGAAACACAGATGACTGGCACACAGTAAATTTCAACTAATGGCTGGATATGGGAAGATAAACCATGCAAGTGTCAAGGAACTGACCCATCTCAAGAATTTATCATCAAAGTACACACCTGACCATGTACACGTCACTGTTCTCCCCTCATGCCACACCTTTCTCTATGAAAAGTGAATAAACTACTTACTCTACAAATGACCTTCAATGTGCATCCAGATCTCTCAGGTGAGCCCTAAGTAATAATAAATAGGAAGGACCCCAATCATTACGCCAGGCTAGGACCACAATGGTCATGATTTAGAGGCCTCTGCAATTGGGCTGTTGCTAATATAACTCCACTGGCAGCTCCATCCTGAGACCACACAGATGACACACACTATGAAACCCAAAGCTTTCAGTTAGGGGAATTTTTTGCTCCAACAATTTGAAATATAAGCTAACCATAAACTAAACTTATTAACTTCCTCCTTTAACCCGATGCCACCCACCTCTTCCCTGCTTGCCCGTGCTTGGTGTACCTCACAGAGTAAGTCACATCTTACAACTCTCTAATTTAATGAGCCTGACTGTTCCACAGGAATCTCACTTGCTCATTTATCTTAATACATTTACTTACAGTGAACAGAGTCGTAATGTTGCAGTTTTCCTTTAGACAGCCAAATTCAGTTCTCCATAAAGGGGTTTTCAACCTCTGAAATATCACTAACACTGTTAGTCACTGCCAGTTGAAGTAATTCTTCAGAGAAGGTAAAAGTTGATGTCTTCTGCCTTTCTTCTTTTTTTCAATAGGAGTAGCCTCCCTCATACAGTTTTGTCATCTTCTCAAAAGACAAACCACCAGTAACCACTGCTGAACTCCAGCTGTGCTTCCTAATACACCGGTCTCTCATGAAAGCTCATGGACATGGCCATTCCTTTCCCAGACAAGCAGCCCCAAAGCTCTTGGCTCAAAGGTGACAACACTCACTTGCATGGTTTTTTTTTCACTTGCATGTTATTTTTCTATAAATTCTACTGTTTAGTTCTAGAGGCCGAACTCTGAGTGTGAAAATAAGATGAAACTATCTATACAGCCTATCTGCTTCAAGTGTATTCAGCCCAATTAAAAGAAAGGGGGGGGGGCACGCTTCTGAATCAGGAATAAAAATGAAGCTCAATTTTTTAAAAATATACGTACACAATACTGTGGCCAGCCTATAAAAATAAAGACTTAGGTAGGTTTCCAATCTCTCCTTGTTATGTGTCCCTGAAGCAAATCAGAAATAAGAAGTAACCAAGGCCACTTTAGGGTTGATCCAGCTTATTCACACCACCTTCCTTGAAATCCCCATCATATTTTCTTTCCTTTTCAGCACTTTTATTCTCCAAACTAAAATCTTTCTATACCTTTTCTTTCCCATTATCTCAGGTAGGCAGAGACGAAAGAAAAACTTGTCTTACTCATCTACCCTAGTCACCCCAAACTACAGCCAATTCTATGAAACAGACCCATCTGCCTGGAATCCCTTTACCCTCTAGCAAGCACCTTAAAGAACTGCTTAAATACACATTCAATGCCACCTCCTCTAAGTAGGTTTCCTTTCTTTCACCCACTTTGGTAATATCACCTTGTATGCCCATCACTTGCTTGCTGGAATGTCTGCCCGACCTAGCTGGGCTGCATGCACATTAAAGACAGCAGGAATAGCTCATCCACTTCCTCAACCTCTAACACAGTGCGTTAAACATAGCAGACATCCAATAAATCTCTGTTGGCTGAAGAATGAGTATGTCTCATCAGGAGTATGAAAAGCACTTAAGTGCTGGTAGAAATTGGATTGCTTAAAGGGTCTTGGTTAGAGGTCAGTGACATTTCTGATGGAATTGCTATGTTAGGGAAGAAAAGAAAACATCAAACCAAATTCCCAGCCTTCCCTTCAGTTCTAAATGTAAGAGTGAACAACCTTTTGCTTTTAAGGTAACCACAGAATCCATATACTCAACATTAGTTACCCCTGGGGATTTAATCATATATTTCTGTAGTTTGATTTTTCTTACAATTAGTTATGTATTAGTTCTATATTTTAAATGAATTAAAATTTATAATAGCTCAATTTTTTAAAAAATCTTTACATTGGGGGGGGGGGGGGGGGGCGGCAGCACCATGTGGTATGCTTCCCTCCTCATAACCCCCAACAGCCTTCCACAGGACCTGGAGTTATGGGAAGAAATTTAGATAGACCCTAAGTACCAAACCAAGGTCAGAACCACGAGAGATGCTGAGGACAGGTAAAAGGTGACAGCAGCGTCACAAGGCCCTCAGGAGGCGAGGCACAAAGGCAAACCCCCTGCAGAGGCTAAGGGAGCATCTGTGCCATCCCTAGAGTGGACTTCCTTCCACTTGACCAAGCTGGTAAAGGGCAGGGCAAGGAAAATTTCAGGGAGCACAACCAAAAAGGGGAGGCCTACACAGAGAAAGAGGAGGTACCTCCAATTGTTACGAGTGGACACTGTTTTTTAACTTAAGAGTCTCAAAATAATTGGAGGGGCAGAGGACCAAAAGGAATAGTGCAGAATTGCCCTATTAGAATCTTTCCTTGTAGGGTTGTTGGGTGGCTGCCGAGAGCCACTAACTTCTCAAGATTTAATTTCAGACACGCTCACCTTGAGAACCCCAAGTGCATGAAGATTTCTTGATGACAGAGACCAAGGGTGATCCAGGCACCACTGCAGCAAGAGAAACTATAATACTTTGGTTGAGTCAGAAACTGAAGAAACCAATAAGGAAAAAATAGTACATATAGAAAAATATTTCAGTAGTATCAAAATGACATGTTTTTTAAATACACTCATTGATTTTTAGGGAGGTGAAATTATTCTGCATGATACTGTAAGGGACATGTCATTATATTGAAGATCCCTGCCTTTCCGTTGGATGGCACTCAGCAACAGAATTCACCATACTTTGTGGTCACAACGGAAAGGCTCTGTGTCACACGTCACTTCTGGTATATGGCAATGTCTGTCAAATAAAAACATTATGGTGTCCTCATCCACCTTATTCACTGGATCTGGTACCATGCGACTTCTGGCTCTTCCCCAGAGTCAAAATGACCACGAAAGGTAAATATTTTTAATCTATTCAACATATCGAGGCAGCCACAACAGTGCAACTCAAGACACTCACAAAAGAGGACTTCCAGAACTGCTTCAGAAAGTGGCAAGAACAACAGGTTAAGTGTGTTCCCAGAGAGAGGGAGTACCGGTACTTTGAGGGGGACTAATGGCAATGTGTCTTTTACTGTAATAAAATTTTTTTATTTACACATTCACCATATTGTTTGATCATGCCTCATACATCTGTTAAAACCCATAGGATACGCAACCCAGGCGTGAACCCCAATGTAAACTATGGACTTTGGGTGATAATAATGTGTCAATGCAAGTTCATCAACTGTTACAAATATAACCTGGTGCAGGCTGTTGATGGGATGCCAGGGGGAGGGGAAATAAGTCTATGGGAAATCTCTATCATCTACTCAATTTTGTTAACCAAAAATTGCTCTTAAAAATAAAGTCTATTAACGAAAATAGATATCCCCATCATTCCAGTTAACTCCCAAAGAGCCCACCCTTCCCAAAGACAATGTCCACTGCTCTTTACAGAACACAACTTTAAAATGGGCTACTTCACTTTAATTATTAAAATTCCCTCTAGCTAAAATAGTCATAAAACAAGAGTCCTGATTTAACCTGCCAACTTTTATAAATTATCATCTCTAGGACCCCAAGTTATCTAAAACATCATGCCTCTTAGACATTAGATTAACAAAAAGTAAGCCAACTAGATGAAACTCCAAAATCTTTCTTGTATAAAACTAATATTTTATGATGCTTAAGTTGTACAAATATTTTAAGAAGTTGTTTTATTAACATAATCACCCAAAACAGCCTACACCTAACAGTGTTTTCCTTTTTTTTCTGATTACTCTCCAGGTTGCACCAGGCGGGGTAAGAAGCCCCATGAAAACCCCAGCATCATCCATCTGGGTTAAGATGAAAGAAAGCTTCTTGGGCAGGCCGAGTGGCTCAGTTGGTTACGAGTTTAAGAGCGCAAGCTCTGAGCAACAGGGCCACCGGTTCGATTCCCACCTAGGCCAGTGATGCTGCACCCAAGCTGAGCTGTCGCTGATGGCTCAGCTGGTGTAACAACAAGACTGTTTGTTCAATGTTGGGCTAGGCCACCCGCAACTAAGACTGAACTCGGCACCTTGAGCTGAGCTGCCGCCCAGATGGCTCAGTGGATAGAGCGTGTGCTCTAAACAACAAAGCTGCCGGTTTGACTCTGGCATGGGCGGCTACACCCACCTGCAACTAAGGTTGTAACAAGCACCTTGAGCTTAGAGGCCACGAGCTGCCGACGGGCAGCCAGATAGTGACTGGTGCCCTCCACATATAAGATTGAACAACAACACCTTGGCTGGTCCCCTTCCCCAATTCCCCAACACTGTCCTCCCCCAATTCCCCAATAAAATCTTTAAAAAAAAAAAAAAAAAAGATGAAAGCTTCTTGGTTTAGTTAACCAAGGGGCTTCTACACCAATTTTGTGCTTTCCCCACATCTAGCTAAAATCAATTTTAAAACGAGGAATAGGAATTTGAATTGGGAACTACTGAAACCTACTAAAGGGGATGCAGAAAAGGGGGTGTTACACTGGAGCCGTGGTATCAAGAAGGCATTGAAGGATGCGGGAGAGGGGGTCCGGAGGGAGCTGTGAGGGCCAGCACAGTATAACAGATGAGTCTGAACGCCGGAACACTGCATGGTACCAGTCCTACAGCGGGAAAAAGTAAAGAAAATTCTTCCTGCTCCTCCTCTCTTGCACCAACCAGCTCCCTGCCTTCAGAACCAGGAACTTAACTGTTCACATTATAGTTAACTTAAAGCTTTTCTAGCCTAGCCTCACAACATAACCAACATTTATAAACTTATTTCTACAAGAAAACATGCTGGATTTCTAACCGACAAACCTACAAATGAAATCTGAAATGCAGTTGGGAACTGCCCATATTTTAAACTTTATTTGACACACAAAAAACTTTGCTTGTTTTTGTATCAAACTGTAACAATGGTGATCATGGGGATAAATTACAATAAAAATATTAATATATCCCTTATTGATGTTTAACAAAATAACTTAAGGTAAAGTGGCCACATAGTCTTAGTTTCTCAGCTTAAAAATAGCAAAGATCTTTAGACACAGTCTGACAACACTTCCTCTTTTTAATTGTAGTTCTAATCAACAAGTTTCCATTTCTGTGTTCACTCTCATAAGAGTCAAATAACTAAAAACAATCATAAAGAAATTAATTTCAAGAAAAAAGCAAATGGGTTCTAGCAAAATTCAGTAATACTAAATTCTCATATTATTACTTTATAATATTTCTCGTTAAGTTTTTCTATTCATTAAAAAATATATATGGGGCCGGCTGAGTGGCTCAGTTGGTTAAGAGCTCACTCAAGAGTTTGAGCTCTGAGCAACAGCGGTTCGAGTCCAGCCCGAGCTGAGCAGCCACTGAGCTGCCAACAGGTAGCAGNCTCTGAGCAACAGCGGTTCGAGTCCAGCCCGAGCTGAGCAGCCACTGAGCTGCCAACAGGTAGCAGGATGGCTCAGCTTAAAAAAAAAAAAAAAAATATATATATATATATATATATATATATGGTAGAAGGCTAGTAGCACAAATCCATGTCCCTTATCCAAAATTCTGAGAATCAACCATTTTTCATAACTCCCTTGGAAGGAAGACCTAAACTGATGTGAAACCACCTGGCAGAAGACCTGAGGTGATGTGGGATAGTCACAGCCTTAAAACTAAGACTCCCGCCACGCCATGCAGCCAGGCATCCCACGTCTCGTCCTCAATGCTGGCACCACTATGGCCAGCAGTTCCTCGCTCATGTGGGCACCTTGTGTGGGAAGAAAATGCATATACATGGTAGGTATTATTTCAGTGACTACTGCCCTCTCACTTTAAATGCATACACAGGAAATTTCTAAAAGCAGATTGGTCCTATTTGGGGGTGAATGTTCACTCAGAGCAGTAATTTTAAGTCACGGTATTTGCACCTATCACAGTCCTGTGTGAATTTCCATGTCATCTACCACTTTTCATCAAATGGAAAGACTACAAAGAAACATTCAGGATATAAAAGCTATTTTAAAACTAGAATATTTATCACATATACAAAGTACTCATCCGAAGGGCACTTAAGAAGAATATGACACAGCCAGGCAATCCCTGCTGTCTATCTTCCTCAGGCCCACCATTCGCTCCATCCAAAGCCTAGAGGCGGCCCAGAAAGGAGGGCGGTTTTGTTATTCTTAGTTAATGCTCACACTTGTGTGTGTGCATGTGTGCATACTCATATGTGTGTGCGCATGCACACATGCACGCAGTCTTTGTGGGCCCTGGTTCACATGTTGTGTCCTCTGCTGTCAATATAACTGGGCAAGGGACAAGGAGCTCAGCATGAATTTGTAACACCATTGGGTGAGTGGTCCAGCTTATCAGTGTAAGCAAAGCAATTAACTACAAAAACTACATTAAATAGCAACAATAACAGTGTTTTCCAATAATCCTGTTGGGGGAGGAAAAGGATAAATAATTTTTTTTCCTTTCTCCAAAGGCAAACAAAAGCAGCAAGGTTATTCTTTCTAACCAGCAGAATCAAACAGGAATGTGGTTCTGTCTAGAACTCTGTCCTAAGGATGAGACATGCCTTACATTAAAGGAGGCAAGGGTAAGTCAGTTAAGACTTTAAAATAATCATTAGGAAAACTGTATGGAAATGTGGGACAATATTTATGATCCATTTCGGAAAGGAAAATATAAAGGTGCACCTAATGTATGACTGCAATTTCTTAAAGAGACATATGTACATAGACAATGAATGGAAAATGAACAAAATAGAAAGCAGCTATATTCAAGCAGTGGGATTACAGATGCCTTTGCTTTAAAAAATAATTTAATGGGGACTATCAAAAAATAAATGAAAATAAAAATAATTTAATGGGGCACAGAGTGTTTTTCCAGTGAGAAGAAAAGGTTCACATTTCTGTACCCATCTCCAACCCCCCACTTCACATTTTTTAATAGGCTATACACAGACAACGTGGCTAGGATTGGAAATGGCGCTCAAGCATCGGCAGATAAGCGAGTGCAGGCCTTTCCTCTGAGTTTCAAAGGGCCTTACCACCACAAATTCCCCAGCAGAAACTAACGGAATTACCACTACTCTGCGAACCAAGAAAAGAATCACTTTCACAAGGTCCCAAAAACAGCCTTACTTGATTACTATAACTAACATATTAAGAAATAACCGATGCAGGGCCGGCCGAGTGGCGCTGGTTGGGAACTCGCTTGGGACGCCAGAGGGCCCCGGTTCGGATCCCACATATGAGGGCCAGTGACACTGCCCTCTACAGCTAAGATGCTGAACAACAGCTCAACCTGGAGCTGGCCTGCTATAAGTCGCCGGCGACGGCGTGGACTGCAGTCCCTGTGGCAGTGGATTGCCATGGGCTACCATGTGTAGCCAGCAGCCAGCGTGAGCGGCCAGCAGCCGCAGTGAGCGGCCGTCCAGAAGCCGGCGACTGATCTGCCTCACCCGGGAAGAGCGCAATGATCACAATACCAACATGGGCCAGCAAAGCGATCCTCCACAACTAGACTGAAGAACAAAACGACAGCAACTTGTCTGTTCCCCTTCCCCCAATTCCCCAGTGCTGTTCCCATCCCCCCCAATTCCCCAATAAAAATCTTTAAAAAAAAAAAAAAAGAAATAACCGATGCAATTGGCCATGTATGAAAACACTGAGAATTTTACCATTTTAAAAAGGCTTAAAATATTTTATCTTAAGTAATTTTTCACTCCAATTATTTTCCAGAATGTTGATGGTTTTCTTCCTTTTGGAAATACAGAGGAATAATTAATTCTAAGAATGCTATATATTACAAGCTTCTTTTAGGCTACTTACTTGATAAAGTCAGATTACAATGAAGCAAAAATAACATTTTAAATGCACACATATGTGTATGTACATAAACATACACACACACACACACACACACACACACACACGTGTATCAGATGCAGGGGTGCTGATAAAGCCTGCTCTCAGGAAACCATTTGCTCTACATAATCTTAATTCATCCAAGAGGAATGAATCAGGGAGATCACTGGGAAAAACTGCGTTTAACTCAAAACAATTTAAAATTATGTGATCACTTTAAAATATGCCTCTGCTTCATGCCTATAGGTAAGAGTAATTCCATCCCACAACAACTGGGGTCACACCCTCGGGCTGCTGGAGCTAGTGACCCCAGGCCCATTTGAGAGTATGGCCTGAGACCACCACCACCATTAGGTGTTCCCGTTTCAATCACAGCCCTGCCTGCCTCACAGATAAATACAGGCAGCCTGTAGGGCTTGGACCAGGAAATGCAAACATTTTCACTTCATGTAAATGCTTCATTTTTCCTTGAAGACAACATGGAGGAAGGCATTCTGAATGACACAAACTGGGATTTTTTTAAAGACTTCAGATTCTTCACTGACAAAGGAAGAGGAGTCCAAACCTCACAAGGGTCTGTCTTGTCCATCCCCTAAGTCTGCAATATGCCATTTACCCTTATATTTACAGAAAGCCATATAATAAACCGCAGAAAAATTAGAATGTACTTTAAAACAAAAATCAAGCAGTGTCTCCCCGCCAAAAAAAACCTCAAATAAGCAAGTCTGGTAATATCAAAGTCCAGCTAATAATAGTACACTCTAATAAAAGACTGCTAATATAGATGATTTTTTGAATTAAAAATAGAATCACTTATTAATACATAAAAGCATAAAACCTCTGACATCTCAAAGATTAAAAGGTCTACTGGTCTGGGCTATTTTTCCTAGTTCAGAGATACATGTGTATCTACAGTTAAGTGTCAAATAGAGCTACAAGAAAAAGAAAACCAAGTTTGCACAAAGAGAGCCCGTTCATTTCCTAACAGGACCCCCACCCCCAGCAGATACTCATCAAGGGGCTGGTGCCCTAGCAATGTCAGGGAGGCTGGCTGGTTGGTACAGACCGTCTTTGAAGGTCTTTCCTTAAAATCCAATTAAGAAAAAAAAAAAAAAGGAACATAATATAAATACTAAGGCTCACTAGGGGTTACCCCACAAAGGTTCTCCGAGGCAGGAGCAGCACAGGGAGGCAAGATGAGAGAGGTGGCTGGAAAGCTGCACCAGAGCAAGTTGGGTATTAACAGGCCCTGAATTTTAAGCTGGAGTTTACATTTGGTCAGGAAGCACAGGAAGCCACCAAAGCTTCTTCAGCAGGGAGTGGCATGATAAAAACCAAAGAGAGAGTGTCCTGGCAACACTGTGGGAGATTATCAGGTTCAGGGCTTTTGTTCTGATTCAGGGTTTTCCAAAAGAACGATGGAATGCTAGTTCTGAGAGATGCATTTCTTACAAAATAAGGTTCCAAGGTCAAAAAGCCATGGGAGCAGACATCTTCCTCTGCCCCCCCCCCTGCAACAGTTTTAAAATGCATGCTGAAATTGTAAAGGCTCTAATAATTCTTACAACTAAAAGCTTATTGAATTCTCAAAGGCAGACCAGTGGTTCCCAGTCTTCTGAAACACAAGCCATAAGTCACAAGCATGGTTTTTCCACTCAACTGCTTTGCAATGGGCATCGCTACAGTGTGCTCCCCAGTGGAGAGCAATGGGGATTTTGGGGAGTTTTAATTCTCCAGTGCAGTGGTTCTTAAAGTGTGGTGGTTCCTGAGGCAGCCACACTCCAGAAAAATTGTTAGAAATGCAAACCCATCCAGACCCGCAGCCCAGCAGTCTGCATTTTATCAAGCCCTCCAGGTGATAAGGATTAATTAAGAGCTAAAATTTGAAAACCACTGTGATACATTTATAGGTAGGGACTTCTTTAGTTAATACTGCGCTTCATTCAAAACAATCTGGGCACTGCCTGAAAGGCAATAAACAGAAGCCAAAGGTTCCAACCCTACTCTGACAGAGGGCCTACTGGCTCGGTAGAGAGAAGGGAAAGAAAAGGAAGAGGAGGAAAAATATCTTCAAGTCCAAGTCACCTCCCCACATACCCACAATCCTAAATTCCAAGAAGCCAATTAAAAATAATGCTGGAACATGAACAAAATCTTCTTTAAAAGTAAAAGAAAAAAGGGGGGGGGGAATAAAAGTGCCTACAATACCATCAGTTACTAGCCCTGACCTGGGATGGTTTCATGGAAGCTGGAGACACAACTTGATCCTTGGGCAAAAAGGAGCCTATTTGGGGGGCGGGGGCAAGATCGAACCTGAAATGCTTGGCAGGAAGCATTCTGGAGTAAAGAAGGAAAAAAGCACAATGCTTGCACCAAAAGTTGGGGCTGAAATCCCAGTTGGGCTGTTTTCTAGCTGAGGGACCCAGGTCAAGTTTCCTAAGCCTCAGTTTTGTCATCTGTAAAACTAGTGTAACAGCCCTTCCCTTCCTTGCAGAGGCCCGAGGATTACCCAAGGGCATAGCAGCTGACCAGGGCCCCACCCTTTGAGAGGAATGCTATAAAATTCAGTTGCCTTCCTACAAGTCTTCCACTAAGGTCAATGATATTTTATTGTCTTGACTGACATCAATACTTGCAGCAAAGCCAAAGGCACTGTTTACTTTTCCACTTATCTCTTTAGGTAACACAGTGGAGAAAGAAAAAGGAAGCCCACCAAACTGGTGGGAACTGCTGAGGAAATGAGTAATTCTTTATACTTACATATCTTTTTCTTTATAAATTACCTCTCAAGAAATGTTTAGTGCAATGAAAGTGCACCTTAAGGAATGTTCAGGCAACACCTGTCTTCAGCAGGTTCTCATTTCATCAGGAGTTCAGGTGGCAGTCTTTGAATTAACCACACGGAACAGGATTTTAAAGTTCTACAAAATTGTGCCTAAAATAGCTGCTGGCCAACACCTAGTCCCCAAGATCTGGATTACTTTTCATTTTCACTTAGCCGCTTCTTACTATAAATTTCAACCCCAAAAAAGTAGTTTGCTCTTAAGTAGGAAATCATTTTAAGGCAGGATCCCAAAGAGCAGCTGTCCCTGTTTAGATCCGCACCCTTGAGTCATTATCCATTAATGCCAAGCGTTTAAAGAGCAGTACTGCACCATGTCCGAGCCTGTGCACAGAGCATGCAGACACACCCACTCTCCACTTCTGAGTCCACAATCCTGACACGCAGCAAACCTGACCCGCCACACATGCTCCTGAACCCACCCTGACCAGCTGTTCAAAATCTGCTGTGCATCCAAGTCCTGTGCTGACCACCACGGAACATGCGGCCATGCCTGATGCTGCCCACCACTCCCAAGAAGCAGACACTCAATTCTAAGCCCCCAAAACATCAATCAACTTAAGCACATGTTTCTCCAAAGAAGGCTCCCTGAAATGGTTCTGTGCGCATAGGATGCTGGGACCAGAAAGTGAGACAGCATGGAGAAAAGCAGGTTCTCAGTTCAAGTTAGGGAGGTGGAGGTCACTGACGGTTAGAGATACGGAAAAACAAGTCCATGTTTATATTGCCTTAACCTACAGAGAGAAAACAGAAGGTACAATCAAGTGATGAAAGGGAACAGAGGCTCGCTCACAAGACCTTCCTCGCAATCAGGCCCCAAGCAGTCCTTCCTGACCTTGGAATTCAAATTCTATTCATCCTATTCATTCATCTATAAGTCGAAGGCCAGTGACCTTCCAGGTAGAGAGCATGCTGAGCATAAGCATCAATTTTAGTCAATCCTGAAATTCCACTAAAACCATTAACAAAGAGGCTTTAAAGAAAAAAAAGACTAACCCTCCACATACCAGAAGGGGAGGAAAAACCAACAGCAATGAAATTCCAGAAGCTGGAAAATGGGTGGTGGGAAGAAAGATGGAGGAGGAGGACATAATGCTAAACAAGAAATGAATAACACACAGAGTCAACTCCATTCACAGCCCCAAATCCCCACAACACAGTAACTGGTGGCACCAGGCACCTCAGGAAGGGAGCACCTAGAATGAGGAGTTAAGAAGTGGTCAGATACCCAGACTGCCTTGCACCATGTTCCTAACAGCCATGCAACTGCCCTGTGCCTCCCCTTTCAAGGAAAAAGCTGAAACCATAGTCCCTGGAAAGGAAACCCAAGGGTTTCTGGAGCACAATGAAGCTACACAAGACACTGTGCTCATGCTCAGTCCTTCTCCTCCATCCAGCACTCAGGTGGGCATGAGGCCCAGGCCACAGAAGGGACCAGGCATCAGCCTGAGGGGTGCATCAAGTGTGGACAACAACCACTCCAGACCAGAGCAGGTCAGAAAGCCCAAGGGAAGGCTTCCTTCCCCAGGAAGGCAAAATGTGTAAAACGCTAATAAAAAACTGAAGTAAGCCACTCCTCAACTCCTCTGTCCAGTAGAAGCACCTGACGTCACTATGGTTAGAAAAAGCCCCATTCGGGCCGGCTGAGTGGCTCAGTTGGTTAAGAGCTCGCTCAAGAGTTTGAGCTCTGAGCAACAGTGGTTCGAGTCAGCCCGAGCTGAGCAGCCGTGAGCTGCCAACAGGTGGCGGGATGGCTCAGCTAAAAAAAAAAAATAAAAATAATAATAATAATAATAATAATAATAAAATAATTTTTTTAAAAAGCCCCATTCAAGGAGTCAGATTTCCAACCAGCTTGGTAGTCCCCCACTCTGACATATCAGTGGCCATCTGAAGGCGGCCTCTACCACAAAAACAGACCAAAACCAACAAAAAGGGTGGGGAGAGAGAATCTGTTGAGGACAAAAAATCACAACATAACTACAACTATCAAACTCAGGGAGAGAAGAGCAGATATGTCAACTACAGCAAGAAAAGAACACTAAAATAAAGGCGCATTCAGAGAACCAAAAACAGCTCAGAATTCACAAAAGAAAAAAAGAAAAAAAATGAAATACTCATCAGAGAGCTGGAAGATAAAAGGTGAGATAATCCCAGAAAGCAAGTAAAAAAGAGATGAAAATTAGGTTTTAAAGGGTGAGAATATTTGAAGACCAGTCCAGAAAGTCCAAATAGTTTAAGAAAAAGAGAACCAAAAAAATGAAGAGGAGTGGGAATCCAAAAAATAATTCAAGAAGACTTGCATTGGAGCAGCCGGTTAGCTCAGTTGGTTAGAGCACAGTGCTCATAACACCAAGGCTGCCGGTTCGATCCCCACGTGGGCCACTGAGCTGTGCCCTCCACAACTAGACTGAAACAACTACTTGACTTGGAGCTGATAGGTCCTGGGGAAAAAAACACAATTCCACAATAAAAAATCAAAAAATTTAAAAATTAAATTTTAAAAAAACAAAAAAACAAACCTGCATTGCCAAATGAAAAGGGCCTACAAAGTCCTTCACAAAAAAAAAAAAAAATAGACCCACACCAAAATGTCACTGTGAAAATTCAGATCCTATTAAGTTCAGGAAGAACAAAACAGCTTGTGTACACAGAATCCGGTATTGGTTTGACACTACAACCCTGAAAGCTAAAACACAGTCAAGAAATGCCTTCAAAGTTCTGGAGGAAAATAATTTCCACCCTATGACTATATACCATGCCAAAATACCAATCAAGGGGAAAGATGAAAATAAAGAAATTTTCAGATATTCAAGTCCTCCAAACAACCTATCTCTTGTGTACCCTATTCACAGGAAGGCACTGCAAGATATGTTCCACCAACATGATGGAATAAACCAAGAAAGAGGATGATGGGAGATACAGCAAACAGGCCATCCAACAGAGACCAGCACAAGAAATACCGAAGACAAAGGCAGAAGAAGCCAATGGTGCACCAAGCATGGGAGCTCAGCAGTCTACACCAAGCAGGTCAGAAAGCTCATGGGAAGACTTCTGCAGAAAGGTTAAAGTGATAGCCTGTCAGCTCTTCCTGAACTTTCTGAGACGGTTTCAACAACTGATGTGAGCTTGGGGTTGAATAAGTGCTACTATAGACTTAATGTTTGTGTGCCCCCAGTGTGTCCCCCACAAAATTCCTATGTTGAGACCCAACCCCCAATGCGATGGTATGAGGAGGTGGGACCTTTGAGAGGTGATTAGGTCATGAGGGTGGGGTCCTCAGGATTGGGATTAATGATTTTATAAATGAGAAGCTAGAGAGTTCCCTTGCCCCTTATGCCATGTGAGGACACAGCAGTGACACGGTCTAGGAATGACCAACAAATCAGTCCTCGCCTCGCTCTTGGGCTTCTTAGCCGCCAGAACTGTGAGAAATTAATGTTTACTGTTTAAGCCACCCAATCTATGCGATTGTGTCGTAGCAGCCTGAACTAAGTACATTACCAAAAAACAACTTCCAAAAAAGATTTCAAAAGTAATCCTGGTTTACTAGTGGCTGGTTTACTAAGGACTATTGACAGTCACAATGTACCGTATTTGCCGGCGTATAAGACGATTTTTTGGCCCTGAAAAATATGCCTCCAAGTGGGGGGTCGTCTTATACGCCAGGTACACTTCAGATAGACTGCCCATAGTGCTTGCCCCGTGCCATAGTGGCCTCCCGATGCCCGCCCACTTCATTCCACATACCGTTCAGGCATCAGCAGCGCTGCTGGGTGTATGCTCGGCTGTTATGCGATTTTGCTGTTATGCGATTTTACCACACTCGCAAAATCGCACACAGCCGACCATATAACAAACTCTGTATTTTGAGTGGAAATGTTAGGGGGTCGTCTTATACGCCAAGCCGTCTTATACGCCGGCAAATACGGTACATGCTGATCTAACCAAAGTTACAACATTAATTACACCAGGAAGAGAGAGGGAAGGTAACACGTGAGTGAAGGAGGCAAGAAGAGAAATCCTCATCTTCAGAGATAATCCCAGAAACTAGGAAAAAAAGTAGCAGCACTTTTTTAAATGTTCTTTAGAAACAAAAAAGTAAACACAACAATTAACTAAGAGAGATCAAAGGGGCTACCTTTAGGGAGAAGAACTGGAGGCAAGCGCAAGTAACTGCTATCTTTCCAAACAAACCTTAAGAAGCCATCTGACTCTTTAAAATACAATTTCTTTAATAAAAACTAAACAAAAATCCTAAAAAATTAATATTTTTAAAAAGGATTTGGGTCTCTAGTCTTTCAAATCTTAGGGCCTAAAATATTTTTAAAAACATGAAGAGATTTAAAATAATAGGATGATAAACACCAGCTACATATTTGGTAAGCATTAACATGAAACTTGAAATGTTCCCACAATTTATTCGGATACCAATAGGGTGCTGAACAACTAAGGTTCCTTTTTGCTGACCAAGAAACCTCATGAGAACATAATGAAGGGCCTCTAAATAGAGTGCTTTTGTAATCCACAACTTGAGATGTTTTATACTTTGTAGCAAACAAAGGTACATCTTTTTTTATTTTTCTCTACTCTCAACCTTGAAAACCAGGAAGCCTTTTAGGATTAGGAAACCTCATATTCACCCCCAAAAGCCAGGTGTTGCAATAGGCGTGTTTTTCTTTTTCCCAAACCATTTGGCACTTAAAGAGTTTTTAAATACATTGCAATGCAAAAAATATGAATTATGGGAAATGACTAGTCCAATGACAGCGGTTGACTCTAAGCAGCAATAGAGGGATAAGAGTGCAACTTCTATTTCCTGCACAAACTCCTTCCTGCCACAAGATTCCATTAATGATAACCATGCTTAGCTAAAACAGAAAGAAAGCCACAGAGGGCTGGCTGGGTGTGGTCCACTTCCTGCAGGTACCAGTTTCCAAGCAGGCAACTCTGAATCACTGGGAGAAATCACCAAATAGAGAGCGCAACGGGGCATGTTTCTCAAGAGATCATCAGACTCTTCGACACTGGCTTTAGCGTGACTGCAAAAATGCACTGGGAAGAAGCAGCAACTACCAACGGGCTCATTTCTTCAGTAACTACCCACACTACATCTTGAACAAAGGTCCTAGAAAAATACTCTTCAGCTGAAAACAATGTCAACCCGCATCAAATAATCCAGCTCAGCTCCATGCATCTGAGCCATACCTCAAAGATGAGAACAAAAATTACAAAGAAGAACGAGAAAGCAGTGATGATGACTGCCACTTACCCCTAACTACTGTCTGCTGGAACACTGTGCTACATGAGCTGCCTAGAAAAATCGAATCTGACCAATTTCTACTTGACGCTCACTTGGTTCTATGTGAAATACTATCAGGGACGTTCCCAGATCTGGGATTAGAACCAAAATGTCCTGGGCGCCTCTACGTTATGTTTTTTATTTTAATTTTTAAAAATCTTCTGACAACCCTCCCCCCAAGAAATACACTTTTAAGCAAATAAATTCTTAACACTGTTAAGTTTTGATGACATAGGAAAAGAGGGAATATGAAGTATTGAAATAATTTTAAAAAAAAAACTCAACAGTAACAGAAAACTGTGCCTTTACATAGTCTCCAGCATAAAACAGCAAAAAGGGTCAAAAGAAGGGGGGTGGAACAGAGTAAATAAAAGACTAAAATGTTCACTGACAGTTCAAATGACCAAGGTTTAAGTCAACTTTGGGAAAAAGTCCACCTTGACTATCCTGCTGACACCAGAACCTCCACCCTTCTCCACTGAACTCGCACTATCCTGAGGTTAATCTCGCCTAACCTCACTTACAGCACTGCCACTGCATTCTGAGCCAGTACCCAGCACTCCCCAGAATGCAACTCCTTCCACCTTACCCTACCACCCACAACTGAGAGAGCAGTGTTCCTAAAGAATAGGACAGCAACCCTGCTCTACTGCAATCAGGAAACAGACCCCCTTCCCTGGGTCTGTGCAGTTCCCTCAGCCCAGGCAGCTCTGAAGCCCGCTTTCAACACCATACACCTCTTTTGTCTGCACCCCCCAGTCATTCATCTGAATTAGCCCTCACTAGGCTGCTGCCTTCCTGAGGACAGGCCCAAAAGAGGGTCTCACCTCTATCTCCCATGGCTGCTGGCCCCACACTCCTCAGACAAACATGCTGCATGAATGCAGGCTCCCCATCTAGTCCAATGCTCTAAGACACCAGGCCACATTCTAGAGGTCAGCATTTCCCTCAAGGTGCTTTCAGAACCTAAATCTCACAAATACTCTAAATGTCCACACATTGTAACACAGCAACCTTTCCCCAGGATGCGGATGTTGACAGGCTGAACATAGGCAGGCCTCTTCCATGGAAACAGGAAAAAACTATGGAAACGTGACACTAAAGAGGAAAAAAAGGGACAAGGGTGCTTAAGCCACAATTAAATGCAGCTGTCTTTCTGTTTGCCTTCATTTCCCAGGTTTTGCAGAGCACACAGGTTTCATCAGGGTAAGTAACAGCACTTGAGAAAAGCTCCCAAAGCATCCAAACTGGCCATGAAACATCTTTCACTGCATCCCCACATGAAGGGGACTTCTCCAAGCAGCTAGAGAAAAGGAAGGATGATACTAACCAGTAGAAATTTTAAGCTGTCTAGCTATTCCTGTAAGTTGTCTGTACTTTCAAATATAAGACTATCTTAAATTTGTGACATTCTCAAAATATGCTAACTTAACTCAGGTCCCACTACACACATGACATAGCTAATCAGTATTTTTCAAACTTGGGACAAAGCACTCAGCTGTGACATCAATTTAGTGTTGCAACCTGCTCCTTTTTCTTAATAAAATATATCACACAACAGTACTTCACAAGTAGTAAGGATTAGAACTATTTTCCAAAGCTTTTGTTCTAGGTCTTGATGTAAAATATATTTCTTACATGGGTCATAGTCTAGAAAAGTTTTAAAGTGGCTGATAAAATTCTGTAATAGAAATTTATAAACCAAAATCTAATTCTTTTCAAATTACAACGTGAGAAAACTACAGTGATTAGATCAGTGCTCTTGCTTCCAAATGAAGCTTTATTTTCTTTTCATCTGAATTAAATTGAAACACCAAATGTCCAATGAAGGGCAGGGAGTAGTTAAATCAACAAATCAACCTAATTTCTTTATGTCTATTCGTTAGTTACTACATTAAGTTAATGATTTCTATTTTTTCCCTATGCTAATATGAAGCTGGGATGTGGGAAGTAAGAAAGAAAGGGATCCTGGTACCCTTCGTTAAACATTAAAAATGATAACTCATTCAGATTTAGTCATCAACCCCTCACCCAGGACCAGCCACGTGAAGTGGTCAACGACTGCTTACTGAATAAAATATCAATCTCATATTTCTAATTTCTTCACCAAACCCAAGTTGGAATGAAATGAATATTAATTTTTGCGAAAGTAATAATACAGCATGGTGAGTAGGAGTATGGTCTTGAAGGCAGGAAAGACCTGGTTTCAAGTCACAAACTTGCCCCATAATACACTCTCTCACCTTAGTTCAATTTAGTCTCTGATTGATTCCCACATCTAGAAAAGAGCATATAATAACTATGCCTCAAGTGGTAATGAGTAAGAATCAAGAGGCCTAAAAATGATTTGCAAGACAGTGAAAACTTACGTTGATAATAACACGTTCTTTCATTCAGTTATTTTTTAGGCATCTTTGCCTAGGCTGCCTGAATTCACTTTGCTGTCTTCCTGAAACTTTTAAGCCAGCTCCTTATAAACCCTGGTCAGAAGATGGAAAAAAGGGATGGATGTGAGATGTATCAGGACAGAGCACAGAAGGGTTAGCAGTTCTCCTGTTGTATCCTAGAGAACAGGCAAAGGCAGGTGTGCCTTTAATTTAATCCTCAACACCGCTGAGGAAAGCCTCCCTGGGCAGTAGCAGCTGCTAATTCAAAGTAGAAAGTAAATGTGCTTGCTGGGGGGGGATGATCGTCCCCAAATGGCAAACTAAAAACAATCATCATACAGTTTACAGATGTACTTTAAATATAGGGATAACTGTCAAAAAACACCTTCACACTTGTAAACTATATCAGATGAAAATTTAGTTGTTTCAATCAAATAAAAAGTTATCAGCTTTCATACTGAAAAAGCAAAATAAAAAGGTTTTTTATAACACTACCTAGGAAATACACTATATTTGGGAGGCAAAGTTATTAAAGGAAATTCACCTTCTTTTCCCAAGATTTAAGAATTTTGGCTCACACTCTTGAAGAAAGAAAAAAGTGAGGATAAAAAGAAATACCTGGTAACCATCTGATACTGATTTCAGGGCACCAGTCAGTGAGGCTTTTAAGTACCTTTTTAAACTGATGCTTTCTCCACAAAGGCATACTGGAATACCTCCATGGTAAGCGCTCAGTGAGGCATCTGTGCTAGACTGCATGCAACCTGATTAAAACAGCATACAAGTCAGTCTAAGGAAATATTGAGCAGATGTTATTTTTTTCGTCATTACAAGAAGGCCTTCTTGCTCTACTGGTCAGAAATAATTTTTCAGCCAGTTCACCCTACCTTCCTGCCTCTCAATTCAAACCAAACCAAAGTAGGAACTTTAGGAAATGCCAAGAAACCACATCTGCTTTTACCTAGCGGTCAGCAGAAGCTTAGCTTTTAAATGCACTTTGAGTTTAAAAACTCTTTGAATAAGATTTAAAGACAGTTTTTTTTTCAAGCACTCTCTTAAGATATTAACTTTAACTGCTACTCTTTAAAAAAAAAAGATTAGGGCTAAAATTCCGGTAACTTTATGTTCCTATTTTTCAGTATTTCAAACCTGAACAATGAAACCGTTTTCTTTTTATGGTTTTAATGAGAGAAAATCATCTGCGTCGGATGAAAGGAACAGATTCCCAGCTTCTAAAGGCCAGGCAGGGCCCAGCCCTGTTCTTCCTCAGCCCTCAACGGCGAGGGAAGAGAAAACGAGCCCCTGGCTGTCTGTAAGATAAATAATCCACTTGATACTGTGGTTTTCTCATAATCACTCGTTTAGCTAAACTGGGAGAACAAAACGTTAATGACATACCCTCATTGCATCGTGAGGTTTTTAATCCTAATTATTTTGTCACCTTTTATGGGCTTACAAAACATTACAAATTAGCCAAGGATGGTGGTTTTATTTTTCAAAGGGCTAAAAACGGTGCCCAATAGAGCAAAACGTGAACGCATTCATGTAATTTGAAATTCAACTTCTCCCCACCCCGAAAAAGTCAACGGTAGGCCAACATGCCACAAAGTATCAACGGAAAGGTTTACTGGGAAGAACTCATGTGGATTCAATCAAGTCTCAAAGTAAAAGCCTAGCGTCCCAGGACCGGGCAGGTGAGCCTCGGCTCGGGACACTCGAGTGCACGCTGTCCGAGGGAGTCCTTCTTCAAGGTTTACAGGCTCGCACTTTCCCCTCCGTCTGCACCAGAAGGAAACGCGCGCTGGAAGTGGAGCTGGCAGTTACACCTTCCTCCGCCCTATCCCGGCTCCTCCGCCCGGCAGGGCCCAAGGACTAGTCCCGACGCGCCCGGGGCACCCCTCCCGCCTCTCAACTTTACCGCCCGCTCGCCGGGAGGGGACCGGGGCCTCCACCCCCCACCCCCCCTGCGCGCA
>NW_017732511.1:35230-36949 GCF_001890085.2 Hipposideros armiger | reverse complement strand
AGAACAAAACGACAGCAACTTGTCTGTTCCCCTTCCCCTAATTCCCCAGTACTGTTCCCATCCCCCCAATTACCCAATAAAAATCTTTAAAAAAAAAAAAAAGAAAAAGAAAAGGGGAAGAAAGGGAAATAAGCCAGCAGCATCATCAGTCATATACATTTGACCCTTGAACAATGCAAGGGTTAGGAGCACCAGCCCCGCAAAGTCAAAAATCCACATATAATTTTCGACTTCCCCAAACCTTAACTACTAATAGCCTACTATTGGAAGCTTTACCAATAACATAAACAGGTGGTTAACATGTATTTTGTATGTTATATACAGTATATACTGTATTCCTACAATAAACTATAGAAAAGAAAATCATAAGAAAAAATACATTTACGGTATTTATTGAAAAAAATCTGCATGTAAGTGGACCAGTGCAATTCAAACCCGTGTTCAAGGGTCAGCTATATATGATACCTTCCTGGAAAGTAAGGCAGTGGGGAGGATGCCTGGGTCAGCCACTGGGGTTGCACGTGACTCTGTCCTTTGACAGGTTCTACCTTTCCTGTGGTCCTCCATGGCCACACTGAAGTGGAGCCCGAGGCAGGCTGCTCCTTCTGGAGGCTGCACGACTTTACCAGCCCAGCTCCTACTGCTGAAGAGTTGGGGTCCTGGGGACTGGCTCAGTGCAGAGGTACCAAACTTTCCCCTTAACAGCACCCATAGTATCTTAGTCATTTTTTCATAGCATCTCTGAGCCAAAAGAAATACCTAGCAGTCCAATTAACTAAGAAGCTAGGTAAAAACAACTTGAGAATTTCTGTCATAATAACTTAGTAGCAATCTGAAGAAATAATCCTGCAAATTAAAAATAATATTTTAATTTCTTTTTTTTTTAAATATGGAACGCTTCACGAATTTGCTTGTCATCCTTGTGCATGGGCCATGCTAATCTTCTCTGTATCATTCCAGTTTTAGTATATGTGCTGCCGAAGCAAGCACTTTAATTTGATTTTTAAGTAATTGCCATTGCTTGCTAAGGGGACATGTGTTCTTGTTGGAAAATGTACACCTTTTCAAACCTTAAAATCAGCCTGGACACCACCACCTTCAGTTCTTGTTACATATTGATATTTGTGCTTTTTTCATAGCACCTCCCAAAAATATAGCATCTGCTTTGCAGACATGTGACATCACTGAAAAGAATGTAGCATAATCTAATGTTAAAACTGTGGACTATCTGTCAGATGTGGTGTCTGACAGATGTTTAGCACTGCTATTTCCTAAAAAAATTTTAAATATCCTGTGGTTCCTCTGTAAATTCTCTGCAGTACTCAGGGCACCTGGGGGGCAGAGTTTGGGAAACATGATTTTAGAGATTAAATAGTCACTAAATTGCTGTGGTGATAACTCCCTTGAAAACTGAGCAGGAGACCAAAATAATCAACCTGTTGAGTCAGAGTCCTTGAATATGAACCTTTGCATTGCATCTTCTGGCCTGCTTATATGGAGAGCCTCATAAGTGGTGGGCTGTGGCACACCAGTATGTCCACGTCATGGGCAGTGCCAAGGCATCCTGAGCCCCAGGTCAATAGCCTCTGGCGGGGAGCATTTTCTTCTGTTTAGACCAGTGTGCCATACAAATACTATGCTTCTGTATTTAGATGTGGGTGTCGTAAATTTTCTTCCTCTGTACCTATTGGGTCCAAAGTCTACCTGAAGCACAACTGG
>NW_017732511.1:21308-30340 GCF_001890085.2 Hipposideros armiger | reverse complement strand
TTCAGTTCACTTTTGGTCCTTTGGGTCAGATAAGATATAGGTGTATTCTCTAGAAATGTTGTCCAGTGTGATTAAGTGGAAAATTATAACATGATGACTTCTGGAAGCATCTTAACATCTTCCCTCTGTTGCAATTGTATTAATATTAGAATTATAGACCATAATTATCCAATAGAACTTTCTCTAGTGATGGAAATCTTCTATATCTGTGCTGCCCAATAGAGTAGCCATAAGCTGCATGTAGCTACTGAATATTTGAAATATAGCTAGTGTGACTGAGAAACTGAATTTATAATTTTATTTAATTTAATGAATTTAAATTTAAGTAACCACACGTGGCTAGTGGCTACCATTGGGATAGTGCAGTTATAGACTCTTAATATTGAAAGTCATAGTTTCTAATTTCCTCACTTTACAGATGAAGAAACTCAGCCTTAAGAAGCAATGTTATTTGCCCAACTTCCTAATTCCTTGTACTGAAACATGTTTTTGATTTTGTCACTAGTCATTCCTAATGTGACCTTTATGTTGCAATCTCCTTCTTCCGTAAAAATTTAATTTTCAGATAGCCAACCAAATGCAATCCTTACAGATTAGGAACAGTAATAAACCACTTTAGAGGGAAAAAGAAGACTTTAAGTGTCACTATGTTTAGAAAAATGTGATTTTTCTCAATAAGGAATCTTAAAAATGATTATGATTATAATAAATTACATACCCTGGCTCATCTGATTACTTTTCTTAAGTGGCATCATTTGTTGAAACTCGGAATTAGCTGTACATAACATTACTCCGATGGTAAACTGAATGTCTGACCAAAGAACCCAATTTCTGAGACTTTACATTGTCACCTAGATAATAATGAAGTGGGGAAACTGAAAATAAATAAAATAACTGAAAAATGACTGACTATAAAAATAAATATCACATCTACCTCTGGAAGTGCCTCACATTGTGTACAAATATTATGGGGAGACAAAGAGTTGGAGTTGTACATATAGGTGAGCAGGAGTGGTGGAGGGCTGCGGTGGGGCTGGGAATTGTCTCTCTTCTCTTGTCATAAAAAATACAATCCTTGTGAACCTACACTGTATCAGGGCCTATATCCTGTAGAATTTTTTTTTNGCTCAGTAGATAGAGCGTGCGCTGTTAACAAGGCTGCTGGTTTGACTCTCGCATGGGATGGTGGCTACACCCACCCACAACTAAGATTGCACACAGCACCTTGAGCTTAGAAGCCACAAGCTGCTGACGGGAAGCCAGATGGCAAGTGGCACCCTCCACAATGAAGATTGAAGAACAACAACTTGGCCTGTCCCCTTCCCCAATTCCCCAACACTGTTCCCCTCCCCCAGTTCTCCCAATAAAATCTTAAAAAAAAAAAAGTTCAATTATAAAAGTTTGGAAAAAAAATATGATTTGCTCATAGAATGGTATAAATTCTATTTAGCCACTTAAAACTATTGTGTAAATTAATATTTACATACTTATTGAAGATATTCATGGTTCATGCAAAGATAAGTAAGAAAATTAAGTTATAGGAATGTATGTATATTATAACATTTTTCAACAGAGTATATGTAAAATTCTGCTTCTGGCAATGGCTGACTTCAGAACAATGCTGCCATTAAGAATGACTAGAAAAGCTAGACGAATTAATTAATAGACAAATTAATAAAGAAAAAAAACGATGTGTTTGAAATTATCAGAAAACTGGCAGTTTGTGGAGCCAAGATCCAGAAGCAAGGGAAGCCAAGAGAGGTGAACCTGATATTCGGGACTGCTTTTTTTCCTTGAGGCAATTGCCAGTTTGAAAGAGACAAATTAGTGGCAAAAAGAGCAAAACAGAAGTTTGACACTTTCACAAGGCCAGGTGAGCAAAGGTTAGATTTCGGTGCCCTCTAAGAAGGCACGTTCTGGCAGACAACCCAGGCTTTTGATTGGGAACACAAAGCACTATATCCTAAGAGTAAGGGTGAATCAGAAATAGACTAATTATCACAAGGAATAAAGTCTAGCTTTAAATCAGCTCAATAAATTAGAGTAAGATAATCTGCCCTACCTTGCTCTATGCCAGGAGTAAACACAAGTCTTTTCTGGAGGAAGATATCATCATCTAGGGTCACAATTCATGTCTACCTTTTTTTCATAAACAATGTATGACACTCCATAAAAAATAACCCAGGATAGTGAAATAGAACTTACAAAATAAAACTAGGCATACAAGAAAGCAAGACTTGAGTGAAAGCCAAGAGAGGAAATATCCAATAGAAACAGACCCATAGAGATATTGAAGTGATAAGAATGTACATTCAAATAAATATGACATATATTCAAGAAATTAAATGACAAGATGGAGAATTTTGATAGAAAACTAGAAACTATAAAAAAGAATCAAATGAAAATTCTAGAAACAAAAATATATTTCTAAATCTTTAAAAATCAATGGGTTTAAGAGCTGATTGGATATAACTAAAGAGAGATTTAATAATCAGAAAACAGAAAAACAATGTATGTGTGTTTGTATGTACACATGGAAGCTCAAAACGTAATGTTGAGTAAAAGAAGGCAGACATAAAAGAATATTGTATATACAGATTTCTGTGTAGTTCACTTATATAAAGTTTAAAAACAGACAAAACTAATCTATAGTGTTGGACATCCAGTATAGTTAAATTTGAGGAGGATAAAGTTCCGGAATAATGATTAGGTGTTGGAATAAGGGGGTCTATTTCTTGCCCAAAGTGGTTACACTGGTATATTCATTTTGAATTTCTCATCAAGCTGTTTATGGTTTGTGTACTTCTGTATATGTTATACATCAATAAAATGTTAAAATATATATATGAATATATATGTGTAAACATGAAAGGCTATTAAGAGTTTATATTTGAGCATTATGGACAATTTTTTATTTTTTNGCCTGCCGGGGCGGGCGGAGGTCCGAGTGTTGCCGCGGGCTGCCCTCTGCCCCCAGTGGGCGGAGACGAGCGGGGAGGGGACCTCAGCCCGAGCGGCCTCCCGGCGTGGGAAAGAGGGAACCGGGTGGGGCCCAGGGATTGGCTGTGTGCCCACCTCCACCCCCAGGCCCGGGCCTGGTGGGGCTCCTAAGGGAGTCTGGACGGCGAACGAACGATGAGCACCGGCTCTCACTCCACTACCATCTTCCTCCTGCCCTCCAGCCTGCCCCCAGGGAAACGGGCTCCAGGCCACCTCCCCGAGGGCAGAGTCTGGGGCAGGGAGACTTCGGGATGGAGCGTGCCCAGCGCGGCCTCAGCCCGTGGTCAATTCAAAACTACCAGGGCGGAGTTTCTTCGGTGTTTCGGTGAAGTCTCCAGCCAACCCAAGGAGGAAACCGGGAAGGGAAGAGGCCGAGAGCTGTTAAACCTTAGTTGCTTTTGCTGCTTGAAAACAGCCCCGCGTGGAATACTAGGCGCTGTAAACTTAGCTAAGAAGTGAGGGGGTGAAGCCCACCATCTCGGGGCTCAGGTTTGAGGCTGCAGCGTCCACCATGAGAAGGGAAACACGGGAGGGAGGGGCGAGGAGGAAGGGAAGACAATAGAAGGAAACCGTGTCTAGACTTACCCCAGCCCTGTCCCTCTCCGCTGCCTCCAAAAAAGCTCCAGGTCTGCCCTGGGCACCAGTTCTGTCTCGACATTTTAGTCTCCTCCAACTACAGAGGGAAGAAGAAGGAATGAATCATAGCTTCCCCCCCAGAAAGTATTTTATTTACAATGACAGAGTGGTAGCCACTGAAGTGATCTGTTGTACCTCAGGTTGTTAGAATCCTGGCACCTCATGCATGCCCATGAATGAATGCCATGTTGCACCATCACTGTGTGAGGTTGGACATCCAAAAATGAGGCCCCAAGAGTTCACACATTATTGGAGGAAATCCCAAAAGTTCTCCACCGAGGTAAGGAGTGTTTGTTCTCAGGTGTCATTGTATTCAGAGAATTTCAGTTCCCTCCGTGATCTGGATTAGACAAGGAGTGGGGTGCTAAAACTTACTCCCTGCTTTCCCTCAGGGAATATGCCAGTTTTTCCTTGGGATTCTCCAGGACACCTTCAGATATCTTCATGGCTCTCACGGGTACACTAACTTCACTCAGTTGTAAAGCCCTGCTGCCCCCAAGTACTGCGAAGAGAACGTGGCAAATACGAAGTTAAAAAAAGCACGAACCCTGATACCTAGGACTTGACCATCTTTTGTAAATATTGTGTATCTAAAAAAAAATGGGTACATAAAGAGATGAACAGTAAAACAAGCAAGAGCATAAGTCTTAAAAATGTTCATAATCTGCAACCCAGGAATTCTGTTTAGAAAAAAAACAAGAAATGCATAAGAATGGATATAAAAAGATACAGTTCAGTGATATTTATAATCGTGGGAAAACTGGGAACACATTAAAAGTCTAATAGAGATTAAGGAAATGATAGTATATTCATACAGTGAGTACCACGTAGTCATTAAAAAATGATGTATTTCAACACAGTAAAATGGAAAATATTTTCATTTTGTATTATTAAACAAAATGCAGAGTACAAAACTATTATAGTCTGATCTCAAGCTATTTCATGTATATGAAGTTATATTTAACATATATATTATTTACATGTATGTATAATTTTATGTGTCTATGTGTGAACAAAGAAAAACCAGGAAGTATATACACCTAGATTTAGCAGGAGCTATCTCTGGAATTAAAGATGATTTTTCAGTCAGTGGTCAACCAGCAGAGACCATCATGCTAAGAGGAGGTCTCGCCTTAGGATCAACAGTCAGAGCAATAACATGGCAGCAAATTAAGAAGGAAGAAATAAGACAAGTGGACAGAAATGTTTGGGCACTAATCTGAGGCATTACCATAGGAAACTCAAAAAACACTGGGGCCTGTTTTGTAGTGGGCCAATTTCCAACAAATAAGCCATGGTGGGTCATTGGACCATAATAACCTGGGTATAAAAAAATACTCCAAATCCCTTTTCATCTTCAGAGACTAGTAAGGCTAAGAACATGTAGGTTATAGTGCGATATATAATTTATCTGGACATAATTACTTGCATTCATTAGCTGGTCTATTTCCCTGTACCCTGTTTATCTCCTCACCACAACTGAACTTCATTTCCTCCTTTGACCATATTTATACTATTGAGCACCATTGTCCCTCAAAGAGAAGCAAAATAGGAGTTACTGTTCCACTCAGTCATATGCAGACATTACCCAGTATTCCCCAGACAGTGGCCCCTCTCCCTTTGTTTTAACAGAACAGAGATGATGGTCATGGCCTGAGCCCATGATGTGATTCTGCCCAATTGCTCATTGAATCCATTCATATGTTAGCACATTTTCTGAATGCCAAATACATGTCAGACGTCTGGTTCAGTGTTGGGCGTATAAATAGCAGATTCCCAGATACCTCTTATCCTATCCTAGGGATATGGTCTCTCAGAATCTTAACTTCAGAATTTTACAGTACTACAATTGATTAAATTTAGAGTCACAATATCTATATTTCCACTAAGGAAAGAAGAGGATTATTCTTTCATCCTCTTCCTTTTGTCACTTTTCCCTCCACCCTCAACTTATAATTACAACAGATCATACCCTACTGTAATTTCAGGAGAGATTTTGAGGGTCTCCATAAAGATTATACATTTTCTGGTCTCCATGGAGATATTTACTAACCCAAGGAATTATTTTCATCCCCTGGCCCTGTCTTTTGTGTTGACCTAGGGACATGAATTGAGCAATGAATCGTGCTCTGACACATATTCGGGACCACAAAGGACATTTCCATACCCCTATGTAAAGCCCCTCCAAATATAGAGCCCTTGTGTTCTGACTTCCCCTAAGCCAGCTCATAGCCTCAGCAGAGCTCAGAATACAGCCAGAAACAAGAATTCAACAATCAGTCCCTTCACTTCTTCTGAGTTGAAAAGATAAACACCCCCAAATGTCACTTTATAAAGAACAGCTAGACAAGTAACACATTAGCAATTTAAATTTACAGATTAAAGAAAAGGACTTACATGGTGAACTTTAAAGAGAGAAATATGAGTAGCTTGGATAAGTAACTAACAGAAGGCTTGACAAATTTCTACACATGTTTAGCAGGTGAAGACACAAAAGAGGAAGACAGATTATTAAGATCAGTATAAAGACACATGACTAGGCATAGTTGGATGACATGATGTCAAGAAAATGGATGCCAAAGCCCTAGGAAAAGATCGGGCTACATTGTAGAATGGTGAAAGGTAATTGCATTCTGTGACTACGAGGCTCAGAGGGCAGGCTCTCACAGCAACATCATTCTAAGTCAGTTTTTGGTTGCACCCTACATTTGTTTGCTCAGGCTGCCATTACAAAGTACTATGGGTGGGGTGGCCTAAATAACAGAAATTTATTTCCTCCCAGTTCTGCAGGCTAGAAGTCCAAGATCAAGGTGTCAGCAGAGTAAGTTTCTTCTGGGGCCTCTTTCCTTATCTTATAGATGACCATTTTTTTCCTGTGCCCTCCCACAGTCTGTGTGTGTGTGTGTGTGTGTGTGTGTCCTGATCTCCTCGTCTTATAAGGACACTCATCATATTTGACTAGAGTTCACCCTAGTGACCTCATTTTAACTTAATTACCTCTTTAAAGGCCCTATCCCCAAAACCAGTCACATTCTGAGATACTGGGGGTTAGGACTTCATATGAATTAGGGTGGGGTTGAGGAGACACACGATTTAGCCCGTAACACACCCTTTTCACTATGTATGTACTTCTGGTCAGCCCCCTGTTCCTCCAGGCTCAGGTCCATGAGCAAGAGCTTGCTTTTTCTCTTCTAAGGCCTGTGGACCTTGTTACACACTTCACATTTCTGCTAATAGGCATGGCTTCATATTTCCTTGGGTGTAGTCCCTAAACTTTATCTCGCATAGAAACCAGAGCACTAATCTCCAATCACTGGACAACTGAGAGCAGAAGCAGGGAATAGAAGCAGGTGTTTGCTTGGTAAAAATATTTCTAATTATAAGAAATCATCTGGAATATATGGCAAAACCTGCCAGAAAAGAGTTTAGAATATTTTGCAGAGTGTTCATCAAAAGTGATAAATACTAATTTCAGCCAAAAGGTTATGCTTTAATAAGGTCTTTCCCTTTAGTGCCTCCGTCATCCCTGAATAACATTGCACTTGGAGGTTTACCCAGGAGGGTTAGGGGCTGAGTCCCCAAAGGGCTTAGGGGCTTTTGGTTGCACATTCCCAGCGTGGCAGTTCTAGGGGCTCACACTAGAGAAGTTTAGGCTGTGAAGAAGGGCAAACTAGAACAGACTCACTAGAAAAATTCTCATGTACAATTTTGCCTGGCAAAGAGCCAATTAACAGAGCTTGTCACCCTCTAAACAGTGGCCACTTGACCCTGCCAATCAGCTTATAAAGGCTTCAGTATACAAAGGCTCATCAATCTGTGTGTGTGTGGATTTCCCTCTCTCCAGGGGCTGGGTTTGCTTTCAGATGAACCCAGAAAGGGCATAAATGAAATCATCCCCAGAAGGGTGATGTCATCCATGCTCCAGTCACAGAACTGTAACACCAGTTCTTAAAAGCCCTTGGCCCTGTTTTCTGACAAGGAAGACAAATTGTGGGAAATGATTTTAATTTTCACTTCAAGGAGATCTAGAGAATTATGTGCTTAAGGAGGATTGTATAACCACACAGAGGTAAAATATGCCTATGAGTTACAGGCATTGGTTCCTGAATGCACATAACCAAGTATGCCTGGAAACCTCATGAAAATCTGACCTAAACACTACACTTTCATCAAGGCATCGCCTGCAGAAAAGCTAAGCATGTAGTCTCTTGATTTTCTCTACCTTGATTTTCCAGCCCAGTTTTATTTGGTTTCCCAAGAAGATGTACTAGTGATTCTATTAGTCAGAACTCTTTGAATAACAAGAGACAGAAACCTAGCTCAAGCCTCCATAAGCACAACAGGGAAATGTTAGCTCAGTGACAGAAATTCAAGCTTGGCTAAATCCAGGAGGGTGGGTTCAATGATAAAACAGAACTCTGTCTTTCTGTCTCTCCTCTGCTAGCCTCTGTGCGGCTCCATCCCCATATAAGTTCTCTCAGAGTGGTGTCAAGAGTCCCTCTAATATGGACCTTGTGATCCTAGAGAGGAAAGTGACTATCTCTTACCCAGTGTCCGTGTGCCACATCTGGTGGAGGAACTCAAATCTGTGTGTGTGCATTCTTGTGACCAGAAGATGAGAAGACACAGGAAGGGAACAGTCCAATCCCAATAGCATGCAGCGTGGAAGAGGCAGTTTCCCAATGGAGAGAAGACCCTTGTCCTGGTACACTCCACCCCTTGACTGCCCAGCACATCCATACACTTGTGCACCTACACAGTCTCTTTTTCCATATGTAGAATTTCTTCAGTAATCCCCCTCCCTCAACATAATACAGCCAACCCACGTGTATCCATTCATGGACATCCCTTTTCCCCAAAGCTAGTCAAGCTCCAAGTGCCTTCTAGTTAGGTCATCCATTTGCTAGTCCAGGGGCTCCAGATAATATGCATTCCTTTGTCAAGTCTGGATGTGGCTTTTCGTAGGTCAGCAGTCTGTAGCTAAATGGTAAGTGTTATCATCCTTAATGGGCTTCATATATTATGGAAAAAAATATTTGATAACCACTTTAAAAACTCTCACTTGAAAAGGGGAAGAAAGGGAAATAAGCCAGCATCATCCTCAGTCATATACATTTGACCCTTGAACAACGCAAGGGTTAGGAGCACCAGCCCCGCAAAGTCAAAAATCCACATATAATTTTCGACTTCCCCAAACCTTAACTACTAATAGCCTACTATTGACAGGAAGCTTTACCAATAACATAAACAGGTGGTTAACATGTATTTTGTATGTTATATACAGTATATACTGTATTCCTTCAATAAACTATAGAAAAGAAAATCATAAGAAAAAATACATTTACGGTATTTATTGAAAAAAATCTGCATGTAAGTGGACCAGTGCAATTCAAACC
>NW_017732511.1:18552-19328 GCF_001890085.2 Hipposideros armiger | reverse complement strand
GGGGTGGGGTGGGGTGGAGTGTGGGAGAATCATCCCATTAGAATACAGGGTCAGAGGACAGTTTCTTTGGGGATGAGGAGAAGCGGGGAGGTTAATACCCTAAATAAAGCAACACTGAGCAGACAAGAGCCCTATACTCACTAAAATGGAGACGTTGTAGGCTTGCTTTGTGTAGCTACTGAATTTGACAGTGGGAAAATCTTTCATATTAAGTTCAGGACCTTCTTATCAAGTTATAAAGATCAGGGTTAGCAAACTTTTCTGTAAAGGGCCGAATAGTCAATATTTTAGGCTTTGTGGACTGTATGATCTTCTCTGTTCTGTCAGCAAAACAGCCACAGACTATATGCCTACAAATTAGCATGACGTGCTCCAAGGACGCTTTGTCTACAGACACAGCTGGCAGACCAGGTCTGTACCTAGCACGTAGTTTGTTAAACCCTGATCTATGAGTGACCTTGGTAAGCTGAGTGAGTGGTCAAACCATTGAATCGAGTTCAAACAAGACAAGTTTAAGGAAGCACAGAAAGGAGGAAAGAGAGACGACAGCTACATGGGTATGTAGAGTTGACAGAAGGAGACCAAGGAGCTATTCTGGACTAGGTATTGTAAATAAATCCATAATACAGAATTATAGTTTCAGGTAAAGGCAAGAGTCCAAATACATATATATATATATATATATATATATATATATGTATAAAAATAAAACTGGTGAGAATGCAAGGAGGCAAATTTCCGTACTGAAGATTCAGGCCTTCCAGGAACATGACCAG
>NW_017732511.1:14205-15272 GCF_001890085.2 Hipposideros armiger | reverse complement strand
AAGGCATAGCTGTAGACCAGAATACCTCTTAAGATTCATTTTGCATCTATGATCCTATAGTTTTCAGTATAAGGGAGATATATCAAAGGAACTTCTTTTATATTGAGTTTACCTTCTAGGTAGTGAGCTAGTGGCTGGGAATAATAATATGTAATAATGTTTTTAGGACCTCAGTCTATGAAGTTCATATACTTATAGATGCAATGTGATAAAGTAGAATAAATGCCACTCATTCATTAATAATTGTGAACAACATAGCATAAGCATGGAATTTATATTCTACTAAGCAAACAACAAACAAAATATAACACATCAAGTGGTGAGAAGTGCAGAACAAAAAAGCAGAGTAAGGTTAAAGAATGATGGTGGGATGGTTGTACAGAGTGAGCTATTTTAGATAGGATAAGGAAGGCCTCTGTGTTTGAAGACATTGGAACAAACACTTGAATGAAGTTGGTGATTGAGTGAGTGAGGGTCTATGTGGCTTTCCAGACTTGAGCATTCCAGGAAAACGTAGTGTGTTTGGACCACCCCAGAAGGAGCAACAAGTTAAGTGTGACTGGAGCAGTATGAGTAGGCAAGAGAGAATGGTAAGAGATCAGGTAGCTTGGAGCAGACCACGTAGGGACTTGCGGCCCATGATAAAGACTTTCAGCTTTGTCTTTGTGAAGTGGGAAACTGTGGGGAGTTTTGAACTGAGGCATGCTATGATCTGACTTAGGTTTTAAATGTGTTACTTTGGCTGCGGAGTCGAGAACTGAATAGTGAAAGGACAGCTGTGGAAGTAAGATTGTTAGAAGGTGCTTGCTCTTCTCTAGGCAGGACGTGATAGTGGTTTAGACCAAAAAGGTATCACAGGAGCTAGGGAAAAGGGACATAATTCCCGAGGTATTTTGAAGGCAAAGACAATAGGATCTGTTAAAGAATTATATGTGGAATGTAAGAAAAACAGAGGAGTCAAAAATAACTCTAAGGATTTTGGCCTGAGGACTAAGAGATTTGAGAAGCAACATTGAAATGGTCTTGTCTTGAGAAGTACAGTTAAGGAGGATATGGGACTATATTAG
>NW_017732511.1:8368-11801 GCF_001890085.2 Hipposideros armiger | reverse complement strand
CCAGTGAAACAACATCCTTTACAACTAGACTGAAGAACAAAAGGACAGCAACTTGTCTGTTCCCCTTCCCCAATTCCCCAATGCTGTTCCTTCCCCCAGTTCCCCAATAAAATCTTAAAAAAAAAAAAAGATTACCAGTCTCAAATGAGCTTTCAACACTTCCTGTAGACCACCTCTGCTACACCAGGTGTTCTTTCTTTCTTTCTTTTCTTTTTTAAGGATTTTATTGGGAAAGGGGATCAGTGTGTTTTTCCAGGACCCATCAGCTCCAAGTCAAGTAGTTGTTCCAATCTAGTTGTGGAGGGCACATCTCAGTCAAGTAATTGTTTTCATTCTAGTTGCGGGGGGCACAGCCCACCATCCTATGCGGGAATCAAACCAGCAACCTTATTGTTAAGAGCACACACTCTAACCAACTGAGCCACCCGGCTGCCCACTGGCGGCTCAGCAGCAGCTCAGCTCAAATCCTTGGCTTCAATCTAGCTGTGGAGAGCACAGCTCACTGGCCCATGTGGGAATTGAACTGGCAACTCTGTTGCTCAGAGCATGCGCTCTAACTGACTGCCCCCAGGTGGTCTTTCTTTCTATTCTCCTCACAGCTCAACACCCTACCTCTGCCCCCTCACTATTCATAGATGACTTCCTCTCCTGCTTTGCGAGAACAGAAGCTATCAGCTGAGAAACCTTAGTATATCACCTCTATGTCTACAAACTTATTGCCATAGGCCCCAATTCCTTTTCCTGTTATGATAGGGGACATGTCCTTCCTCTCACCTAAGTCCATTTCCTCCACCCTCCTCTCTTTTCAGCGACCTTATGCTATCTCTTGTTCTGTATCACTTCTTGATCTTACTTGTAAGTCTCTTTTTTACTCAGTCTTTCCCATCAGTGTTTAAACTTGCTCATGTCTATTCTATTTTAAAAGACACAAAAACAACCTTCTCTTTATCCCACATACTCCCCCAGCTACCACCCCAGCTATCTCTTTCCTTCCACAAACTAACTTCTTGCAAGTGTGTTCAATTTTCTTACTTTATCCTCCCCTCTCAGATCCCTCCAATTTGGTGCATACCTATCACTCGGCAGAAACTGCACTAAATTCACCAGTGATGTAGGCAGGTAATCTCATGGGCAACTTGCAGTCTTTTATCTTTTTATTCAGCATCGAGCATGGTGGACTGTGCCACCTTCTTGAAGCATCTATTTGGTTGGCACCTGTATCACACATTCTCCTGTTTTCCTCTTACCTTTTAGGTTCCTACTTATTAGTTTCCCCAGTGGGTTCAATCTGTTTTACCTGACCTTTAAATACTGGGAGCTCTCAAGGCCCAGTCCCAGGCCCCCTCATCCTCTCACTCCTCTTTGCTTTCTTGGGTCCATTATACCATTTCGTTTTCCTGGTCACTCCCACATTTGTATCGCTGGCCCTCTCTTTTGAGCTTGAGACTTGTATATCCAACTATCCATCTGCCACCTGCATTTGGATGCTCCCAAAGCTCAAGATCTTCCCTCGCACAGTTGCCTCTACTTCTGTGTTCTCAACACCGACTAAGCTGACCACAAAAAAACCCACTCATTCAAAAACATGGAACTCATCCTCGGCCCTTGCATCTCCTTCTCCTGATTCATCAGCTAGTCCTATTAGCCTAATTTCTACATTGCTCTGAAATCCGTCCATTTCCCCCATCTGCACTGCCCTACTCTAAACCCTTGCTACTCAAGTGTGGTCCAGGACCAGGAGTATCATGTACACCTGTGAGTTTGTTAGAAATGCAGTGTCTCATGTACACCCCAGACCTACTGAATCAAAATCTATTGGGTCATCGGGAAAGTCATGATGCATTTTTGCATTGAAAAACATAGAAAAATATGTCATGACTTTCCCAACGACCCAGGTGATATGCATGTACCTCAAATTTTGTAATTTCCCCACCTCGTCTCCCTCCTTCTACTTTTGTCTGTTCCACTTTCTCCAGCAAGCCAAATCATATCACTCACATATTAACAGACGTTCAATAGCCTTCCATTTTTCTTAGAATAGAGTATATTCTATATAATTTGCCTTTTATATGCTATGATTCAAGATACTGTTGTCCGTTTTCTAACTTTCATCTTTATCATATCTAAGACAAGAAATATTTGACAGCTTTAATTTTTAAAAAGGCGCTTAATGTTTTATTTAATTTTGACCTTTTTGAATGAATGTTATGCTAGCATTGCAAATGGGACTATTTCTCAGTTCATGTAGTTAGTTAATTTATATAAAAAGTGTACATAAAAACCCTCAAGTAGTAAAGAAGTAGTTTTCTTTACATATGTGCCATAATTTATGTGCCATGAATTATGCTCTGAAAGCTTGAGAGAAACCCCATTGAATTAATGGGATTACAACCTGAATATTGTAAGCATGGAAAATAAAACTTTTATGTTTCATTTTTTTATAAGGAAGACAGTATCCTGAGGTCACGAGGGACACTTCTATGAAAGAACATCATTCGATTTACCCAAATATGTTAAAAACAGGTTCAGAGCTCTGTTTCAATTCCCATGTCAAATGCCACTGTGGAAAAGTTTTTATTGTCATGGGTAACCTATGAACCTTTACAAACAAAAACACTACTGTTGTGTCATAAAATTCAATTTAAAAAAGTATAAATATATCCCTTTCACTTGTTCAAACATAGAAGAGGAGTTTGGGAATAAAAATATTTCATAAGCCTATGAAATCCAACCCAAAATAAAAAACTCAATGTATTGATAGATTATCTTCAAAAGCTCTTTATACCTTAGTATTTGCTGTAGGGTAAGGGATACTGCTGATAAACTTGAAATAAGTTGTCTGGAATGTTGGCTGACGTCACCAGGCAGCCCTGGTTTTTGGTAGCAGAGCCTAAGCTACTTCCAGGAAGGCTGAAGGGGGCTTCCCCAGAAATTGTATTTAAAGTGCTGAATAGCAATCACTGGTGGTGTTACAGGGGAGTTCTTCTTGCCATGGAGAACCACAAGCAAAAGCAGGATTTCCTCAGGACAACTTCAGGAGGGATGATAGCAATCTTCTCTGGAAAGTAGGGACCAAAGAGCCTGAAGCTTAGAGGTGGGCTTGAAAGGACCAAATTTGGGGGAGAGGAGGAGGAGGATCAAAAAATCCAAAACGCTAAATGGAAGAAGCCGGTTATAGAGAGGACCACGTATTGTATGATTTCATTTGTATGTAACATTCAGAATAGGCAAGTCCATAGAGACAGAAAGTAAATTATTGGTAGCCCAAGGCTGGGGAGAGGGATGAAGAGATTGTGGGTCAAAGGCTAAGGGGTACAGGATTTCTTTTTGGCATAATTATAGTACCTGAAATTTGTAGTGATGGTTGCACAACTCTGTAAATATAGTGAAAGGATGAACTCTATAGTATGTGAATCTTATCTCAAGAGAGCTG
>NW_017732511.1:0-918 GCF_001890085.2 Hipposideros armiger | reverse complement strand
CACCAGTGACTTTCTGAGGATGGCCCTTTGGTGCTGGAGCCACCCTGTCCACATGGAGAGCTAGAAACCCATGGGAGTTTTGATTCCCTCTACCTTCCTCCTCTTCCCTACCTGGGAGCTATAATATAATCATCAACTGACCATGTGTGCAAGTACAAAAGTCCAGCTTCACTGCTTGAGTCAGAACAAACTCAGGTCTTATTTACACCCCTGAGGTCCCCATTCCACAGCCCTTATTAAGTTCCCCTGGGGGCATCTCACACCCGAATCTGTGGTGGCTGGAAGAACCTGATGCAGACCAAATAGGAAACCAGGCACCCCAGAGAATCAGAGTGGCCTTGAGCCTGAGAGGCTGCTAGTTCCTGGTTTGGGTCCCTTGTGAGGCCCAAAGCTTTCCTCTCTGTGGGCTCTGTGGCCTGCTCCTGAATCTTCAACTCACTTCCGCCTTTGGCTCAAGCTTGAACCAGCCAGTTTTTCTGACTTGTTACCCTGAAAACCTTACTTGGGAACCCAGCTCCCTCCCTCCTGGCAGAGTCACTGTCCTCCACTTTTACTTTGATCAATTATTTATTTTTAATTGGTCAGCATCTGGGAGATGAAATTATCAACAAGGCAAGTTTAGAATTTATCAGAGACTCTGCTTTGACTGGAAAGTGGCTTCCAGCAAAATTTCTAGACATTTAAATCACTCATCACTGCTGTTTTTGGTCATGTTTATACTTTTGTATTTATTTCTAGACCTTGAAAGGCTAAATATACATTATATTTATTGTGAAGTGAATATATATGTTTAATATATATAAATATTATGTATTTATATATATGAGTCACTCCTGTCTGGAACACAATTTTTACTTAACAGCTTTAAAAATATTATTTTAATGGAAAGTCCATGTCCTTTGCCCTTTTATCCAAAAG
>NW_017732510.1:433016-434421 GCF_001890085.2 Hipposideros armiger | reverse complement strand
ATTTTAGAGCTGTTTTAAAATTGCCTTCAATCTTCTTGTCTTTCGAGTAAATTAATCAGTTCTTTCAGGATTTTATCGTATGCCTTATTTTCCAGTCTTTCTGATTGCTATGGATTTTCCACTAAACTTTCTGAACTCTCAGATAACCAAAAGTTGTTATTACAGAAGCAGACAAATTATAATGCATGAAAAACCACATACATGGCTAATTGGAGACCTGCTCCAGAGAAATGCCATAATGGAAAGTGAGCGGTTAATGGTAAGAATCAATGTGTCCCCTAACACTTCTGTGTGAGCAAGCCATCCTATATCGATATCTCTTGGCAACAAATGGGACTCTTGTGTGCAGAAAGAGTTAATGTAGCTTCCCAATGCACCTAATTTATTTCCAGAGACTGTTTTATGCTCTTAGAGAATGTGGCTTATCACTCTATGGGTCCTTTTGCTAATAGTATCAAAAATAAAAAAACAATGTATTCCTTTTTTTAATAGTTTACTTCCATAATTGTTTATTTTTCTACTGCTCACATATCAGGTTATTTTACTGCAGAAATTCTCATTTATGGAGATTTTAAGAATTGTCAGTTTGGGCAGGTTATAGACTGCTCTGTGAATCAGTTTGGTTAAACTAACACTTCTGCTAGCCAGAAATTTGAATACTGTTATAGATACAGAGAAAAACAGCCTGGTTTGTATCATAAAAATATTTATTGACCTTGAAATGGACACCTTGTAAGTTTATAAAGTTAGGACCAATACCTATCATTGGATAATAGAATTATAGTTGGAATAGGCAAATATATTAAAAGATATACTGTATTAAACATGAATATAGTTTTAAGAAACACATTGGATTTGAAATTCACCCAGTTTTTCATTTTATGCCCTGTTTTATGCTGTCTTTTCATCAGAAAATATAAGAATATATGCTGTATTGTAACATAGTTCAATGATATGAAGGATTACTAGATTTTTGTTTCTATAAGAACATCGTAACACATACTGAGATAAATGTCTGTTATTACTCAGGTTTCACGTTCTTCAACTCGTAGAAGCTTAACAGAAATGGCTCAATTAACCTTATCTTTCATGCCAATCTATGATGCTTTATATTTTTGAAACGGATTCTTCCAAAGCAGAAAATAATTCTTGATTGTAAATTAAGCCCCTTTCAAAGCCACATTAATTTATTTTTTTGATACCAAGCTATTTCTGTTTGAGAAACAGAAACAGCAGTTTGGATTGTGTGACTAAGAATGTAACACTCATTTTTATGAGATGGACATAACATAATGTTTTCTTATGTATTCATCAACTCAATGTTTTTTTATTGATTCTTCAAATAGTTTTTGCAAGTAAAATATTCAATGCAGATAGATTTCTACACAAGGAAAAATTTGGTGCT
>NW_017732510.1:429620-430916 GCF_001890085.2 Hipposideros armiger | reverse complement strand
ACAAGGAAAAATTTGGTGCTAGAAGGTTGAATGTAGAATTATTTTATACTTTTTAGCACTTGGACAATTGGGTGCTATGCTTCAATGTATCCACTGCTCTAATTTTAAGTCATTGTTCTGGTCACCCACAATCTAAGGATGTCTTTCTTTATACAGAAATCTTCATGAGTTTTTGTGTAAACACAAATGCTGTTTCATTCCTTGTGTGATCTTGAGTAAGGACACTGAGTATTATATTATTTTCTTTAAGAAGTGGGATCATCACTGTTTTAGAATTTCTGGCAGTGTTAGAGGAGGTCACGGAGGGGACGTGACCGCGGGTTGACCCGCAAACAGGCACCTCATCCCCAATGCCCTTGGAAGTCGAGCTCTGCTCTGACTACTATTCCCACAGCATGAGTCATTTTCAAGGTTGCAGCCTTGAGGGAGTAATGTGTTGTTGAGACCAACTGGACGGTATACTAACTGAACACAGTAAAGGCCTCTATATAAACTTTTCAGATCCTGGCCGCAGGTGGTAAGTATGTTCCCTGACTTACTAAAACTGCCACCTACTGATCTGCATGGTCTGTCCCTTTCTTAGGTTTCTTCTTACAAGAGCCAGTTTCAGATTTCACCCGTGAAGCTCCTGAGGTTTTGAAAATCAGGCGATGATATAAATTTGGTTTTAAGTATCTTTTAGCTTCATGGTTTCTTGCTGCCTAGACCTTCTGAAATATAATCTTGTATGTGTGGAAAATGCCCTCCCTCATGAGGCTTACTTTCCCATGTAGAAGCCAGGAAACTTGCTTCTCATTTTCCTTCGCAGCTGGAACCCAGACCTGTGCCCTAATCCCCGCCACTTGGAAGGAAGCCATTTGAGGAAGGATGCGCTGCGCAGAATCCGTGTTTGTGGGGAAGATGAGGGCTGGCGCATCTATCTGGCTTGGATGACAGTGGTGGATGTCCCGTCTGGGTCCTAGTGTGGGAGTCGCATTTCAGCCAGAGCCAGGTGTAGTTGCTGTAAAGTCAGGTTTTTTGCAACAACTAAACAAACAAACAAACAAACAAAAAAACCAAAAGCCTGTTCTATCTACATTGTGAGCAGGAGTGCCAGGGGCAATGGTTTGCTCATTGCCCCTTCTGTGGTGTGATTCAGAGCATTATTTTTGTAAGTGTAGGCTTAAACCCGGTTTCCAGCCCTTTCTCCTACTATTTACCCAATATACTCCTTTTAAATTGTCTTTTTGCTTGACCAGACACAGTCAGCTTCTGAGGTTTGCAATGGAGAATGCTATCACAGATCATTTCTAATTG
>NW_017732510.1:427516-428455 GCF_001890085.2 Hipposideros armiger | reverse complement strand
TCTCTCTCTCTCTCTCTCTCTCTTTTTCTCTCTCTCCCTCCCTCTCTCTCTCTTCTTCTCCTTCTCCTTCCCCTTCTTAATGGAGAATACTCTGGGCATATTTCATAACAATTACCCTTTTCCTCCCCCTGCCAGTGCCAAGAGAGAATCTTTCTTGACTCTTCATGTAAGATTCTTGTGGGTTTCCTAGAGGTATAATTCACAAATATATGATGTTTCTCCCTAAGACTGAAGCCCTTGGAGTTTCTCACTCTCATGCTAGTTCATACTGAGGCTTCCACAAGTGTTAACATTACCATCTAAGTGTTCTTACCATTTTATGGTTCCTGTGGCTTCTGCTCTAAGTAAGCATATATTGGCCATGACACTCCAGATTCACCTGTCTCTCAAGATTTAGAGTTTGCTCTTTTCCTTGCAACCACAGTTGTTTGATGAGTCCAACAAAAGTCACTGATTTTTAGTATGTTACAATTTTCTTGTTTTAAGGGTGGGGATGAAAAGCTTTTGCCATGTTGTGGCTAAAGCCATATGTCCCTGGATTTCTTTTTTATACACATAGAAAACAATGATCTGAAAATAATCCATTTGTCTCATGTGTTTTGAGCTCTGGAAGAATAATATCAAGAGATATACTGGGAGAGATCAAATTAACTGTTAGGAAAGAAAAACCTGCACAGTAAGTTACTTAATCACTGGCTCTGTTTCCAGATGGGGGAAGTCACCTGAAGCAAGGGGGTCAGATGAAATCATTGTCCCTAAATAAGGTGTGCTCCCCATGCCTTGGGTCATCAATGGGGTTGTAGAGGGCTCAAGACTCTCTTTACCCTCACAATTGAAGCTTTCCATCAATATCAAAGTTCTCTCAACCAAGGGCATCAGGGCCTACTTGCAAAATCCACCTCTAAAGGTAGTTTCAAAATAATGTGCCACTTCTCACTA
>NW_017732510.1:423416-424331 GCF_001890085.2 Hipposideros armiger | reverse complement strand
AAGTGGCTATATAGACTCATTTCTATATATGTTAAATATAAGATACTGGTGGTATGTTCAGGGGTTGATATTAAATAAGATGATATAAATCCAGAGCATGAGAGGCCTGAGCTGAAGATAGAAATCTGAGGGTTATTACTATTTAAGTAATTGAAGTTGTGCTTTGCATGATATTTTCAGAGAGGGGGAAAGTAAAGAGGACCTAAAATAGCAGAGATAAAATCAAGAATAACAATTCAAAAGGCTGAAGAAGAAAGACCTGAAAAGGAGCATGAGAAGGTAAGGCTGGATAGGTAAGGGAAGCAGCAGACGTCAAAGAAGAAAAGTTCAGGAAAGGAGCAAGCTATAGTGACAAAGGTTGCAGAGACATGGACACACAATGGAGAAATAACATATGACAAGAAATGATCTAAAAATAACAATTTAGAGTTTAAACATCCCAGTTTAAAAATAGACATGTTTGAAAGACATGTGTGACTATGACTCCAGGAGCAAAGATTTTGACTAATAAATGTGAATGTATAATTGATTACAGTTCAGAAATTTCAGTGATAAAGATTCCATGTACTCTTTGCTATATTGCAATATCATTTAGTTCTTATTTCATTTAGGAAGATTCTAGAAAGGATATAATTTCATGTCAATTGATGAACTTATAGGGTAAAGAAAGCCTATTTCTATTTGATTGAATACACTTATGTTATATTTATATGTGCTTTTTCTAAATATATGCAAATGTGTGTACAGGCCTTTTATTTATACATAGCAATATAATGAATGATATCAATGTTGATTTAGTTATTGTGTTTAATACAATATGCTATTAGTTTTGTGGATGAATTTGCAAGCTATAATAATGAGTTAAATTGCTCTGGATATTTAGTGTGAATGAGGAATATTGATTATATCCGTTCC
>NW_017732510.1:421767-422916 GCF_001890085.2 Hipposideros armiger | reverse complement strand
TCTTTATGAGTATCAACGTGTATACTTTAAACTTCACTATGAGAAAGCTATATAAAATGCTTTATGCTTCTGGCATCTAGATTTTTACATACTTTGTGCGTGTCTTCTCCAGGTATATTATTGGTTGAAATGATAATAACAGGGAGACCACTTATATTTTGCATATTTTGGCTTAGTGAGTATCTGAAAAAAAGCATTTTACTACCCTCCCCCGAATGGGATATATCATTTTTAAAAAAAGAAAGCGTATTTCTAGGCATTTTTGAACTTGCATTAGAGGCAAGATGTATGATGAGAACATGAGAAAGTATAAAGGACAGGAGAAGTGATGTGTATGACAGCCTCGTGAAAGGTATTAGAGGTGAAACATAATGGGACGCCATCAGAAAGTTTTAAGGGAATGGTAAATCAAGTTCCATGTGATAGCGTACACAAAAATGTCCCTTTGAATGGCCATGAGATTGATGGTATTAAAGATGTGACACATGGTCATCCTCATTTCATGAGCCCAGCATATTTTCTTATATATTGTCGATGTTAATAAGTAGTTGCTGAGCCAAAGCAAGTGTTCTTGGCTTATCGCAAGGGTATCTCAGGCAAGGAAGCATGCAGAAGCTCTGAGGCATGAAATGTTCTAATACATTGGGAAAATGCATATGGTTCAGATGGAGAATGGAGCTGGTTTTATAGAGTAGACCATTAGTCTAAAAAGTTAAGCCTTTTAGGAAATGGAAGGCCACTTCCAGATTTAAAACAAAACATTGCATTGGGTTTGCATTTTAGAAAGAGGGTTCTGGTGGCGACCTGGATGAATGAACTTTTAAGCAAAGGACAGAGGTACATGAACCTACAAAGGTAATCTGGTCTGAGAAGGCAAATGAAAAATTATGGGAGCCAATGAGAGATTCATTTAAAAGGTGCAGAAATGTTATGTAGAAACCAAAAAGTAGCCACCGGATTTAGTCATTTCATCATTGTTGTCTTTGCTCTCTCTTTGGAGAGCTGAAACCAGATTATAAGGGATTGAATGGTGAACAGGAGATGAGCCAGTGGAGAAGGCAAGTTTACAGAATTATTTCTAAGAGTTTGGCTGGACAGGGAAGTTGGATACAGAAAAATTGTAGGATTTAAATTTTTTTCTATGCTTGA
>NW_017732510.1:412788-418538 GCF_001890085.2 Hipposideros armiger | reverse complement strand
GCACTATAGGAACTTGGAAAAGGGACATATTAATTCCAGTATGGCTGAAAAGGGCATGATTATGCAATACATTGTGACAGTATTTATCCCATAATAAAAGAAAATATTGCTAGTACTTCTTTTAAAAATTGAATAGAAAATCTGTCAATGATGAGCTATTGGCAGTACTAAAATTGAGTAATATTCAACTTATAGTTATAACAAGAAAAATATGTAAATTAAAACACCAGAAGGAGAAGTGAAAAAATTTATCTATAGAGGATATAAGCATATTTCCAGCATGCAGAAAATCACTATGGATAATTATAGAAAATCATATTTAGTAAACTATTATTAATTCAATGATTTCTTTATCTTATTTTGTTGCTATCATATAAACACATTGCTATCTTTTGAGGTAGCTCCCCATTTTAATATTTATTCTATGTTTGGAGAGGTTCTAGTCTTGGCCCCAGCACTATTCTAGTTAGGCAATTCTATTTAGGTGTGCATCTGGGTTTTTGGGTTTCATGTATTTATATATTTTTCTATAAAATGAAGGTTTGCCTACATTATCTCTGTGGTCTCTCCCAGTATTAAAAAAAATGCTATGATTCCACAAGACAGTATGCATAAAAGTCAAAGACATAACAGTTCCTTTTGTGCTTTTACTATGAACGCTCTTCCAATATTTGCTGGAACATCCAGTGTCTGGAAATGAATGATTGGAACAATATGTTTTGCTTGTCTTGACCATTCTGTTTCTGACCTCATGGGTTGTTTAACTATTAGGAGATGTTCCCATTAGAGGCTTTTACTTTGGCAAAGGGCTGGCTTTTTTCGTAGTTGCAGGGCTGTTTTGCTCAAGCATGAGCATAAACAATAAAGGGTTCCAGAGGCAGAAGGTTCTCAATGAGTGTGAATGAATGCACCGGTGGGTGGAGGAATGATGTGGTGTGGTCACATAGGGGTGAAAACACATGCTAGTTGCATCAGCCTCCTAAGCCTTTGAATTTCCTTATAGTTTTACAACATATGTTTATAAAATTAAATAATATTAATCATATTGATAGTTTGTTCATTTTTACATGCTTTTGCATTTAAGTGTATGAAACTGGACTCCATGTATGCAAGTATGTGTATATCTAGTCCAGTGTTAACGTAATTTTAAGTTGTTTTGTATTTTTCTGCTACAATCAACAGATGTGCAAAACATTTTCTACAGTCTTGTGTTAGGCCTTATGTGTCAGTGCTCATACATACCTGTGTCCTCTCCTTTCTAAACATACACCAACACTACTGAATTTCCTAGGATCTTCTGCAATTAGGTGGGGCTGTGTGACAACCTTCTGGTCAGTACAACCTGAACAGAAGTGGTGTACACCATTTCCTGGCTTATTCCAAGAAATCTCCCCATGACCATCCCTTTTCCTTATCTCCTAGTCAGAAAGACCTGAAATGTGGCATTGACTGATCAGTTAAACATGGCAAGGGATCGGCTGTCCAAGATTAAAAGGCTGGAGAGCCCTGTTATAGCATGACCAAAGTCTGGTAAGACTGTTGCCAGTGACAGATAATAAAGCACATCAGAGAACTTTATCTAGGAAAGGAATTAGAGTGTGGTTTCTGACACATGAAATTAAATAGAAGCCAATTGATCATAAGGTTACTAATATTTTGAGGGTAATTCACTGTCAAAGAAACTACCATTAATATTAAATGTTCCAAATGCAAACAACTTTTGAGTTCTTGTTATGAGTTGAATCGTTTCCCCTCCAAGATTCACATGTTGAAACTCTAGCCCCCAGTACCTTATAATGTTACTGTATTTGGAGATAGGGTGTTTACAGAGGTGATTAGGTTAAAATGAGGCCTTTTGGTGGGCCCTTATCCAAATTAACTGGAGGTCTTACAAGAAGAGGAAATTTGAACACATAAAGAGACATAAGAGATGCACACATACAGAGGAATGGCCATATGAGAACACAGTGAGAAGGCGGCCATTGCAAGTCAAGGAGAGACTTGATCCTTTCCTCACATCTTTCACAAGAAACCAAATATGCCAGTACCTTGATCTCAGACTTTTATCTTCATGAGCTGTGAGAAAATAAATGTTTGTTGTTTAAGCTACCAATCTGTAATACCTTGTTATGACAGCTCAAGAAAACTAATATAGCTCCCAAACTAACTAACACAGTTCCCAGGAAGTGGCATACAAAAGTGTTCCAGCCCCTAAAGAGAGCCTCCTTCCCCATACCCACATCATATGTGAACAAGGAAGATGATAAACACAGAATAAACTTCTAGAGTGTGGAGGCAAGACAGCATTGGGTCCAGCAGTTCCTTCTAGTAATATCAGAATCTAATCAAGGAATACTATCTGCTCCCAGGATAAGCTGTCTGTGCAATTCTGCTAAGTTTTCTTCATTATTGCTGGAGGTCAGTGAGTACTGGGTTGTCTCCAGTTCCTCCTCTTTCTTCACGGGCATGACTTCTAATAGTTATCTTGTCCTTGACGAGCATTTTCATATGGAAGTTTTGAAGAAATTACATTGCATTGTTAACTCAGGTGACTGAACACTAAGAAGCCACACATGGAGAAGGCTGCACCTAACATAGAGGTTCTAGATATTGAGCTGGAAAAAGTATTTGGATGAGTCACTCTTCCTTGAAAATAAGGTGATGTAGTTTATGTATGGTAATAAGGGAGCAAAGAGATATTTGGTGACTAAAAAGAGTGTGACAGAGGTCGCTAGTGCTCATCAGTATGCGTGTTATTTTTTTCCTTTCTCTGCACAAAATCACACTACATTACCCAGCATCCCCTACAGTTAGGCCAGGTCATGTGACTAAGTTTAGGCTGAGAGAATGGTAGAAGAGACTAATACATATCACCTTTAGGTCTATTCCATAAAATCTACTACTCCACATTTATTTTCTTCCCTTGTATCCTGATTGGTAATCAAATAGAGGACTTAAGATTCTAGACTTGCGAAGAGCCACTGGATTGAGCAATTGTGTGGTATAGGACTCTCACCACACTGACCCACATCAGTATGTGATATGAGCAAGAAATAAAACTTTGCTATAATAAACCACCAAGTTTTTTGTTGTTTTTTTTAAAGATTTTTATTGGGGAATTGGGGGATGGGAACAGTGCTGAGGAATGGGGGGAAGGGGAACAGATCAGTCGCCGGCTTCTGGACAGCCACTCACTGTGGCTGCTGGCCGCTCACGCTGGCTGCTGACTACACATGGTAGCCCATGGCAACCTACTGCCACAGGGGCTGCAGCCTACACCGTGACCGCCGGCAACTCACAGCAGCCCAGCTCCAGGTTGAGCTGTTGTTCAGCATCTTAGCTGTAGAGGGCAGTGTCACTGGCCCTCACATATGGGATTCGAACCGGGGTACTCTCGTGTCCCAAGCCAGCTCTTAACCAATGCACCACCCTGCTGGCCCAAGCCACCAAGTTTTGAATGTTGCCATAACTAGCACTATTTATGTTGACAGATACAAAAATATGCTTGAGTAGACTTGCTGGATGATAGTCTATGTACATGTTTAAGTTTACTAGAAAATGCCATTTTCCCTCATATGGTCGGACCAATTTATAGCTTCATGAGTACAGTATAAAAATTTTCTAGTAGCACCGTATTCTTTGTAACACTTTCTATTGTCAGATTTTAAAAAATTTACCAATATAGTGGTATGAAATTGTATCTATTAGGAATTTAATTTGAATTTTCCTGAGTACTAATGAAGGTGGTCATATGTTTATTGACTCCTTGGTATGTATACATATATGAATATATACATATATAGTATTTTATATATAGTTATATATATAGTTACTAATTCCTTATTAGCTATATGTATTGTGAATGTCTTCTCCCTGTTGACATGTGTCTTTTTTATGGTACATTCATCAGTCAGTTATTTAATCCACTACTAATACATGTAGATTGTAGGTAATTTGGAAAATAAAAATCACTTATAATCCCACCAGTAAAGATAACAACTTTTAATAGTTGGTGTATTTTTATTTAGTGAATACCTGTGAGGAAATGGAAATATATCATAGATTTTTATAACCAGAAGGGTCTTTAAAGGGAAACATACTAACTTCTTTGGACTTAGTCTTTGTGGTTATGCTGTTTGACTTAATTCAATGTCTTTTTAAAAAACCAGCNGAAACAAGGCCAGTTACTCATGCAAAAATAAGGGATAGTAAACATAGTTAACAAAGGAAATCAAATATGTCTTGATTTCACTTTAATTTAAAAATTACCCTTTTTGGTTATTACTATTGATTATATATTTTTAAGTTTAATGAATAAGGATTACCTAAAATTATAGCCATATCATGGTCAATTTCATTTTCTGGGTTTCCCACTTAATGAATTTGTGCACATGATAAACACCGTCATTCTCAATTGTTCTCTTCAAGAAAATGCAAGTATTTTCACTATTACTAAAGTTTTAAAACAGGAAATAATAATAAAGTTTCCTTTTAGAAGAAGCTACTCTCTGATAATATAAGCAAAATAGCATCTTAGTCACTCCATAAAAGAAAATTATTGTGATCTTATAAGGAGAGACTGGTTTGGTCAACAGAGATGCATCAACCAAAAAATGAATTAGTTCACATATTAGAAATCCTATAACAATGTCAGTAAGAAAATGCAAATAAATTTGAATAATAATATCCCACAAATTGATGGATACTTAAGGCACTGCTTCTAACCCCAAATCGCAAGCACAAAAGAGCACAGCAACAATTAGAACCCTCCCTACTTGTCCTGATATTTTGTCCGATGACCATCCCTCCTGCAGGTTTATCTATATCCTCTGCTTATCATCTGCTTTAATTCCATTTAGGACTCAATTATTCAGCCAACAACTCAGTCTCCCAACTTGTGGATTTATCCCTAACTTCTAGGCCTGCAGCATATGAGCTAAGAACAACGATGATGAAAAAAATGACAGCTTACATTTATCTAGTACTTATCAGGTGCCAGCTATTGTTTTAATTTAACTTGGAATTTATCAACATTTCATTTTCACAATCCCCCCAATTTACACATCAGAAATTGTGCCACAAAGGGATTAAGTAACCTGCCCGAAGTCCATAGTTACTAACAGAGGACCTGGGCTCTAGAACCCACATCTCCGGTCAGTATACAGCACTTCCTCTCAGGATTTTTGCCTTGTCTTTTCTGGCTGACCCTCAGGTGCCTCTTCACGAGCTGTTCTTGTGATAAGCTCCTACTGATGAGTTATACACCTGCACCTATTTTACAAATATTTATGGGACTCTTACTCTGTGCAAGGCACTATGCTAGACAAATAAATGGGGACCCATTAAAAAGTTTAAAATCTTGGCAGAGAGATAAGTACATATAAAATGTTGCTATAGTGCAGCTCCCGCTGGTCCAGGGGTTTCCTCAGGTGGAGGCGGAGTCGGCTAGGAAAAAACGCGGGGAGACACAGGAGCGCTTTTTCAAGAAGTGTCTCACTTTATTTTAAAGCATGCCCCTTTTTATACCGGGCAGTTTAACCATTGTTCCATTAGTATCAGGGTTTTAATTCCTCATAATTATTATGCTCCAGGGTACAGCTATACCTTTTCTATGCTAAAGACTAATTTATCCCAACTACGCCCAAATCCCTCCACCCTCAATGACTACATCAAGGCCTGAGCCTTCACATAATCGCCAAAAGGATGGTTACCATGACTACCCAACATTTATTCTAAAAACTATTGTCTAA
>NW_017732510.1:405762-406579 GCF_001890085.2 Hipposideros armiger | reverse complement strand
TATTAGAAATGTTTGCTCATCTTGTGCAGCACTCACAAACTACGTTACCCACAATCCAAGGTTTTACGTATTTCATTTTCTGATGGTTGTCTCAGTTAGTTACCTGTTAGCTGAAGTGGAACTGAGTCCTGATTTCCTTGGAAAGCTATATAAATATGTTTTAGGGAATTATGTTTTTGTCATCAAATTTCATTTTTTGGTTTCAAGAATATTTAGCCTAATACATTTTCATGAGGATTCATGAAATAGTAAAAGACTTGGAAGTCTCTGACTCTGTACACATTCAATTAGACCCATATTGGGAACTCATTTGGAAATCACCTATAGTTTCTTTCTGTAGGACATATAATGCCAATCTGGTCAACATCAAATTTTGAATATAATTTCATGTTACTAAAGATGAACTAATTCATTATACATATGGCTTAATATAACTTTTAAAATATGGTTAAGCTTAGCCTTCATTATTAAGTACAATATAATGTTTTCTTCCAACTATTATTTTACGCCATACTAAGAAACTACCTGGAGTCTGTTCTTTCTGAATGGTGTTTAAACATTAATGTTTATTTTTGAAGCTGTCTTTCTTGAGCTGTGCTTTCATATTTGCAAATAATAAAGCTATCTCAGAGATAATATCACTTTGTGAATATACTCAAAATAAATTTGCTTATTACATTCAATTTTCTAAAGTTAGGCAGTAACAAGTTGATAGGGAATGTAAAATGAAATAGGAAAAACTTGACTTAAAAAAAGATAAGTAATTATGTTATTCATGTTGAATTATTGATAATTTCTGGAAAATAAGCTTTTTAAA
>NW_017732510.1:402047-404535 GCF_001890085.2 Hipposideros armiger | reverse complement strand
GTGTGTATGATACACACGTGTGTTCCTCTCAGATCTATGGGAATAGGATGAGGCAACATATGAAATGAATTAAAATGCTGGTCACCTATTGGCTTACAGGCAGAGGGCAGTCTTTAAGACCCAGCAGCATAGTATTTGTCTGGAAAGGAAATGTTGCTTTTTGACAGATGAGAGAAATCCCCTTAGCGCTGGCTGTGGGAAGAGAGAAGTGAAGTCAGTCACCTGGTGGTGAAGGCCAGTAAAACAGCTAAGCGGGAGGAAAATTTTTCTCTCCCTTTCTCTCTCTCCCTCTTTCCTCTCCCATGTAGGAGCCACCTCCTATTCTCCCAACTCTTTTAGCATAACCTTCAAAGGAGAACGTTCCCTTCAGACTTTATCTTTTCTCCACGGAGAGAATACCTCTTAGCTGCAAGACATTTTTTTTTTTTTAGGTCTATGCAGGACTTCGGGGATTTGGTGATCTTGCCAGGGAAATTGATCATTGTTAATGCTTGGGACTCACAGTGTGCTAAATTAGCTACCCGAGTAAGCCTGTCGGAAGAAGGCTTTATCATTTACTCTTCTCTTCAGTTTGAACACATTTGCTTGAAATTTGCCGCATGATGCTGTCCAGGGAAGCAGCTTTTTTTCTTGGGATGCAGCAATTCGCTGGTTTCTAAGCTTATTGCAGAAGAAGAAATAACCTTAAACAGAGTGGATTTTTTCTCCCCCCCGGCTTGATCCGACTCAGCTGTGTTGCACCGCGATAACGATCACCTGTCACGAAATCTTTGAGGAAGTAAAACAAAGTGAATTATAATTATTATTTATTTATTTTTATTATTTTTAACCGGTGGAGGCGGCGTGATCACGGAGAATGAGACTGAGAGAAGCTGCCAGGGCTTGGAGGAGGACAAAGCTGAGTTTAGGCTGGAAACTAAAAGACTAGATTGTTTTTTGGTACAACTTGCCCGGTTCCTCTCCACTTCCTTTAGTTTCGCTCCATGGACCGATCAACAAACCTGGACATTGAGGAGCTCAAGGTACGTGGTCCTCCGCGCGGGCGTCGTTCCTTCTCTCGCGCTCCCTTGCTGTCTCCTCTTTTCACGGTCTCTTCCTTGCGCTGCCCCGTGGGATGGCGAGTGGGCATTTGGGGGTGAAGCGTCCCCCGGCGCAGGCGCCCCTCCGAGGGCCGAGGACATGGAGGGCGGCTTTCTGGAGCTCGGCTGGCACTCTCGGGCAGGGCTCCTCTCCCTGCTGGCTCCTCCCGTCACCCTGTCCTCCTGGTCAGTTACAACAGCACTTTGGGTCCAAGACCGGCGCCGAGTGCCGGTTAACCTCGCCCCGGGGGAGCGGCGGCGGCAGCACGGTCTCTGCCCGCTGTCGCCTGGTTGCCCAGCGAAGTTGCCCGAGCTGCGCTGCCACTTCGCCTCCTGTCCCCAGCTCCCGGCCCGCGTTTGCCCCCGCCCACACGGGGACAGCCGATTTCCGCTCGGAGACTCGGCGGTCCTGAAGCGTCTGCGGCGACGGCTCGTTTTTATGCCAGCACTCAGTGAGACCCTTTCTCCCACGACCGCTGGCGGGGTCTCACCCACAGTTGCATTACCCCGGGCGCGAACTCGTGTTCTCTGGGGAGACCTGCAGCAAGTGAAGGGACTGGACAGGCTCCCCCGCTGGCCTGGCGACTCCAGAGAGGCGGACGTGCCTGTACGGAGCACCCCCGCGCGAGAGCGGGTCTGGGAAGTGGGGAGAGGGGCGGGGAGGCTGCAGCGGGTCTAGGCTGCGGGGTGGGGGCGTGGGGGGCGTCACTTGGCAGGGCTCGGTGTGTCCCTCCCACGCCCCCGTCTGAGCGCTCTGTCCAGGACCCACGTGGAGCCCCTACCACCCCCGCCGCTTTGCTCGGCACCCCCGCTGCGCCCTCTCTATCCGGGGTCCCTGGCTGGGCCGCGAGGGGCTGGCTGGCAGGAGTATCCAGGCTGACAGTTTGCCCCTCTGCCCGTGGGTACCGCTGCCTGCAGTGCCCGGTTAAAAAAAGGAAAAAAAAATCAAACCAGAAAATAATTTAAATGTCCCGCTCACTGGAAATGAAAAAGAGGGAAAGGGGGCGATGCTAGGAGCTAGAAGAATCTTTCATTCTTCGCCCTTCTTTACTCCTAGGCATTTTTTACACTCTACTCTATTGCTTCAAAGGGTTATTTACTATTATTATGTTTTTTACTAGAGATTCAATTCAGATGGACTCTTTGTTCAGGTGAGGTTTTCAGTCACCCCTACTCATTGGGGAAACTTGACTAGTAGAGATTTTCCCGGAAATGTCAGAGGAATGGATTTGCCCAGTACGCTGAGAGGGTTGGAGAAATCCCCTGTAGAGGGCAAAACTCTCTGTATGCAGTTGGCTCTCTGCCCTGACCACCGAGCATGCCCAGCCCAGGGAACCCAGTTCTTCTGGAATGTGGAGCCCAAATCCCCTGGCGCTCTAATTGCATAGAACCAGAAGGAAGAAGGGGCA
>NW_017732510.1:398274-399455 GCF_001890085.2 Hipposideros armiger | reverse complement strand
TGAGTTAATTACATATAGTCAAGTCACTGCTGCTTAATTTTATCTTTGTAATGTAAATAAAATTTCATCTACCAAGAATTTGAAACTTGCCCTAGATAGGTGAGGTAAACGCTTCCCTGAATAATACAATTAGGTCATTAAGAAAGTATTGCATGGGTGAAAAATGATAATCTAGCAAAAAAGTGCACAGATCTTTAAACAAGTGGTTGATTTAAAACTGCTAAGATCTCATAGTACATTTGTCTACAGTTTCAATCAAATAGGAGAGTTGGTGCTTAGAAGAATTCTAAAAATGTTTGTTTGTTTGTTTCATCACTAAGGCAGTCAGCCCAGGAAAGCCTGGCTTGCTGCAATGTAGGAGGCTTTGTGATGTGTATAAGTAGGTGGCATTTTTTGGTTAGTCATTCTGTAGTGAAAAATAGTATTTTCTAACAAACGTCATATTTTTAGCAACCTGCCTTATATATTCATTTCTTGGCTTAAAATAAGGAAACATATTTGTGAATACTGGAATTATAGCTTCTCTCCGTCTAGGTCTAGTTCCAGTTCTTTTTTGATAACAGGTACCAGTCATGAAGACAGTTAACCTTGATTTCTTTATATTCAGAATTTGGGCTTGTTTCATTGATGTTGAAATAAATTTCAAGTAACTGTAGTGAAACATTCTTGTTTTATACAGTTAGGAGCAATGAGGGAACGTTTTAGATATGAGTGGAAAGAGAATATAGAAAAATACATTTGAGGGAAGTTGTGCAAATACTATTTTAGAAATCTTTTGTGGCCTGCTGTCATCACTAAGCATGTATCCCAATCTCCATACTGGCTAATATAGCTTTGCTCATCTCTGGACTTTACCAGTTGAAAAGACATCAAATTTTGAAGGTCCAGTAAAAAAGAATGTTTTAAGATTTATGGACCCCAAAATCACAGCTATACAAGATGCTTAATGCTGTAAGACAATAATAAATCAGCATGTGTCTTTAGGGGCTTTGCTTTTATATATTTAGTGAGGTGTTTCTCATGCTGTATTGGAATTTCAGCTGAAACATGATTTGGCAGAGCTTACAACTCTTAAGTTAACTGAGGAAAATGACCATGTACTTTTGTTCAGATATCTTGAGCATTTAAGCATCAGATATTTTGAGCATTTACATTTAAATAGGTAACTGTATAAATGAATA
>NW_017732510.1:396343-397891 GCF_001890085.2 Hipposideros armiger | reverse complement strand
AGAGTCTCACAGCAAGAGGGTGCTAAACTTTGTGGAGGAGCAGCAAAGGGTAGAGACCCGGAGGCTTGGGCATCGGGGAGTGTCCTGGCAATGACTGGGGAGAAATGAAGGATGTCAGAGGCAAAGATCTGTTGAGGTTGCTGAAAAATTATGTCAGGGACCAGCCACTGTTGAGAGTCAAAACTGATAAGAGAGGAAAGGCAATTAAGCCTTCTTAGAAAAGGTTTGAGCCCTTCTGGTTTGGGAAATAAATCTGTGTTGGCAGGTGTGACTACACTTCTGGAGCATGAAGGCAGTGTAACACTTACACTCTAGAATATATACATGTTGTAGAGACGGGGGTACTACACATGGAAGAAGGTGGCTGAACTTCTTAGCGGCAGAATCCATTTGGCTTGGGTTTTCTAGACCACTCCCATTGAAGTTATTTTCTTGTGGCTTCTTGCTGAAAAGACCCTCATGGTGGTCAGTGGAGAGAGGGGAGAAAAAGGTAGGGGATACTTACTGTTGACATTATTTGCTTGTTGACTACTTTTTCTATGATCCGAGGATGCTTACATTAAGGCACATCCACATTAGAGCTTTCATATCTACGATGCTTTAAATAACATGGAAAGAAAAACAATGTTCCCTGGGATTTGATACATACATAAATGTGCATAATATTACAAGAATACCATTTGGATTAATTTTAGATCATTAGTGTCATTATTAGGGAAAGCTGCTTACCTCAGGTTTTAGGAATGAAAGATTCTGCTAATTCTTTATCTTTTTGGTAAACTATTTTCTCTTTATGCGACTTTAACAAACATACAGAGGGTGCCCAAAAAATGTATACACATTTTAAGAAAGGAAAACGGTATTAAAATTATAATACTCGATATATACCGATAACAAAAGATGAATACAAGTCACTTTTGACTTCTGCAGTTACAATAGGTGCTCAAAGTGGTTACCATCAGCATCCAGACACTTCTGATTACAGCGAAATAATGTTTGAGCAATGTTGACCAAAGTGTCCATTTGTATATATATATATATATATTTTTTGGCACCCCCAGTATATATATTTTTTTGTTATGCTGGATGGGTAGACATTGATTTATTTTTATATTCTGTTCTGTAAATAATGCTGTTTTCCCAAGTTTTTAAACTAAGAATAAGCTTCAATAACGAAGTGCTAAGACATTGCTATCTTTATGATAACACTAAACATATTATGCATATTAAACAATTTACTGGTGGAAAACGAAAATATAGTTATGTATATAAAACTTGCTAATGAAGGCAAGCATGTTTCATCTTCTAGTCTTCACACAGGCTCCTGATGAAACAGATCCATGTTGAAAAGGGAGAGAGTTCTCATCCAAAGAATTTTGGTCTGTTCTTTTCCTTTGATCTCTCTGTTTCTTCCCCCAATAAACATAGAAACTTTATTCTGCATTTTGCCCTGGTGTTGATTTTAAAGAAGAAACAACATCAAACAACCCAAAGTATGGGTTGTTGCTTTGGAAGTATGGTTGTTAATGAATATTGATATTAGAAAAA
>NW_017732510.1:392663-394448 GCF_001890085.2 Hipposideros armiger | reverse complement strand
AGACTTCTAGGCCAACCACAGAATGAGCAAATTTAAGGATTACCATCCCTTCAAGAGAATTACAGAGACTCACATCCTAAAAATTAAAAATCACACCAATTGTCTTCTGAGTTTTCTTGATGCTCCTAAACAGTATTTTTGTAGGTTGACTAAAAAATATTGTAAACCCCGGCCATATTTTAGAACATTTATATTGCTTTGTTGGTATTAAATAGATGATCTAGTGTGTTCTACGCCAAGCTGACATTAGAAACCTTTAAAAATAAAGGATTTAATTATCCAGTCAGAAAGACATGAATTGTCATGGTGGTGTTGATCTGTAAAACAAGAGCTCAAGCCTTAGATATTCATTGAAACAATCACCCCATACCAAAATGGAGTTCAACAGAAGTAAGAAGCCAGAAGCACCCCAAAGGACCAAACTCTCACTCCAAATCTAACTGCGTGGAACCTTTATGGAATTGATTTGTGTGGTGAAAAGGGCACTGATCTGGTTGAAGTGGTATTTAGAAAACCTTGTTCAAACACTGGCTTTGCTGTTAATCAGAGGTAGCACCTTGGGCATGTGTCACGTTCCTTATTTGCTTCAGGTTTCTCAGGTGATGGTGATATTGCAGGATGGAAATTGAATTTGATTTGTGGGCTTTGTTGTAATCGTTTTTAGCCACCACAGCTGAAAAATTTCTTTCAAACAATATCTTCTAGACAAGAATTTGTTTAAACAATATTTGATACCAATGAAAGTGGAACAGCTCTGGTTGGAGCAAGAGAGGCTGGGGCCTCTATCGAGTCTATTTCCCCTTGGTCCCTGCAGTTGATCCCAGGATACTGCTTAGAATTGTAAGACTGAGGAATAGGTAAAAACCTCAAGTTGATCTCTGCGTTCCAGGTCTGAGAGTTTAGGGCTCTAAGTACTTTTTTGAGAATAACGTTTTTGTGCCATTGTGGAAAAAAATCATTTTCAAATTGATAGATCAAGTTAGAATAGCTCTTTCCCAAATATTGCCTTGTTTGAAGATGATAATAGTTTTGTCTGCGATTATAGTCTCATTTTATGGTTACGGAAATGGAGAAGCAGAAAAATCAAGTGAAATACCTAGGATCACAAGGTTAATAAATAATGGAACAAGAACTGAAATCTATGCCTTCTATTTCCAAATACTATGCTCTTATATATAGGCCAGAACTCCAGGAAGTTCAGAGAACTTCTGATGGTAGAAGTTTTACTGAAATTCACAGAATTTCTCTAATATTCTTGTTTCAAAGAAAAGTGAAAGTACTTGAGCTATAGTCACAGTATTTATTCTTGTCACAGGATAATTGTTGATACTCCATATTTTTGTTTTACTAAGATGCTCATTCCTAGTCAGTTACTTTGGGCCAAATTACTGTTGGTTATTTGTAAATAAAACCTAAGAGAAAGTGAGAGATAAATCATGAATTTAGGCCACTGGATATAGTTTTATAACTTTGTGTCAATCTTTTAAAATAAACCCATATATTTTGTCTAACTCCTCTAGCCTTCCTCATTATTCTGCCTCTTGAATCACTGCAAATAATTTTGATTTTGTTAGGACCATAAATTGCATTTAACCTCTAACATGGCTTTGGCATTCCAGCTTGTTGTAAATTAAATATTAGTCTTGAAGTTTTGAAAAATAGATCTGAGTGATTATACTTACACTAAAAGTATTCAGTGCTTAGCTTTTACAGTATCCAGGAAATCTGGAAATAAATAACAGATGGTTTAATCCATAATAAAGTTAAAGTTCTCAAAGACAATTT
>NW_017732510.1:376584-388645 GCF_001890085.2 Hipposideros armiger | reverse complement strand
TGTCTGGAATATAGCTCTGCTTCTTTTCTGAGAGAACTCTTACTTATTGACTAGTACTTAATCCCAGGAAAAGATGGTTATTTCTTCCTGTGTGCTCCTACATACTTAGTACATTTGACTCCATTATACATTCTTTACTAAATTGTATGTGATAGAAAACAATCGTCTATGTAATGCCAGTCTTTTGAGGCTTTGTAAACATTGCTTACGGTGCAATATAAAGTCAATAGTCACAAATATTCTGAGCTTCCTTGAAAATATTGTACATTTTTTCACTTGTTAGAGACCAAGTCATATTAGCTTAAACTTATTTATATTGTTTTTGTCTTCCATAATCTTTCAATGTTTTTTAAGCTCTAAATTATGAAAGAGATTTATTAAAATTTCATGTTATGATGGTGTTCTTGCAGATCTCTCCATTTTTGCCTCATATATTTGAGACTATGTTATCAGAAACATATACGTTTAGAATTGTTACATTTTCCTAGTGAATTGAGACCTTTATTTTTTATTATTACATAATTACATTTTAAAAATCTCTGGTAGTGATTTCTGTCTTAAATTTTATTATTTCTAATTTAATATAGCTATACTAGCTTTAACTAATATCACTATACTATTGTATTACTCAATTTTCTTTTGGTTAGTGTTTCTAATATATATTATTTTATCCTTTTATTTTCAGTCTCTTTGTGTAGTTACATTTTACACTTATCTCTTGCAAACAGCAATGCTAAGTTTTAGAAATCCACTTTGATACTGTTTTGCTTTTTATCACATCACACTTAGCTAATTTATTTTTACTGTAATTTCTAGTATATTTGGATTTATTTCTACAACCTTACTTTATGATTTCTCTTCATTTCAGAAATCACTTTCCTGTTGTCTGAAGTACACATAGTAGTGACAAACTTGGTTTTCTCAGTTTTGAAGATGTTTCTTGAAAATATCTTTGTTTTATCCCAATGTTTGAAATACTTTTTTCTGGGTATACAGCTCTAGATGAATAGGTATTTTCTCTTAGGATACTGAAGGTATTATTTCAGTATCTTCTTGTTTCCCATGTTGTCAGTGACACACCAAATCTTAGTCCAAATTACATTTTATAGAGCTAGTGCTTCTTTTCTCTTTAGCTACTTTGAAGATTTTTGCACCCAGTGTTCTTCAGTTTTACTATGCTATTTCTATTTGTGATTTTCTTTTTATTTATCTAGCTTAGTATTTTATAAGTTTCCTAAATCTTTGTGAAAGAAGAAAACTTGACTGTTATATAGATTTTATCTAAGAACTACTATATTATCCTCTTTATGGCTTTGTTGGCTTGCTGGTTCATTCCTTTTCTATTGCTGAGTAGTATTTCATTTTATGGATGTTCTTCAGTTTGCTTATTCATTCACTTACTGAAGGAGATCTTGGTTGCTGCAGTTTTTAATGGTTATGGACAGAAGTGTTATAAACCTTTGCATGCATGTGTTAATATGGACATTATTTTTTAAATCTGTTAGAATTACCTAGGAGCAGTGCTTCTGGATCATATGGTAAGGCTATGTTTAGTTTTTAAGATGCTTTCTCTTAGCAACTATAACCCATGGTCCTTATGCTATACCTTTTTTTGATCATATATATGTACTTATATTATATACATATTTTGTACTAACTCTATTCTAACTGAACTGTACAAAATACAAATATATAATACATTGAGGATTGTAAATTTTGTTTGGTATTTTACGTACCTATTGTTATCTACCACAGCTCTGACATTTTAGATATTTATTACATCCTTGTTGGTATATATTTGGCACTGTTTAATAGTTGACCAAAATTTTATACTGGAGGAAATAGTGTATTTTTGTTTGTTCATTTGTGTTTATTCTGCTTTGTTGTTGCTGTTTACCTGGTTCCACATTGAATGAAAACACAAGTTAAATAATGAAGTAAGTAGTACTTAGCTCCTGTGACTAATAATTAACAACATATTTCCAGACTTTTAATAGGTTTATCACCACGCTGTGGTGATGGCACAAGATGTCATCTCTGGGTCAGGTGGGGAAATGTCCCCTTTGGATTTCCAGGGCCAGTTTTTAACATATCGCACACCAGAACATTATAGAAACTCCGTTTTTGTAGCTGAGGTCTTATTGCAAACTCTCATCAGGCAGTTGATTTTGAGTTTTCTATGTAACACTTAGCCTAGACAGACATTCCTTTCCAGTTTCCATATCTTTGCTGTCTGGTTCCAGGAACTAGTGGCAGTCATCCTAGTTCAGGTCAATTTCAGATTAGTCAGAGGAGGAGATTCTTAGGCACCATAAGGCATCATTAAGCAACACCTTACAGTGTTGGTGAAATAGAAAACAACGTACGTGTTACGATTAAGATCTTCTAATCCTCTTACTACCTAGAAAAAAATGTTTCACAAATTGTCTGAAATTTTTATCATTTAAATCATTCCTTTGGATTAAGAGAGTGCTTTTCAAACTGTACCCTCGCGAAATCCTAGTTATTTGCAACTAAATCGAATGTTAGCAATTTTCTTTTCTTAATTTTTAAAGTTGTTTTTAAATTGCCTCTTTCTGGTAGAATTTAATATGAAGTTTCTTTTTCTAATTTAGTAATACATACACACACACACACACATACACATACACATACACATACACACACACATACACATACACACACACACACACACATACACATACACATACACACACAAAGTTGTTGTTTAAGCTTGATAAACCAAAGTTTTGGAAACCATAAAGAGCATCATGACTTCTGGGACCTTGACTAGCTAAACAACTTTGGATGTGCATATATAAGCAAACAAATAAACAAAGAAAATGTGCTTATAAAAATATTTATTTACCTTAAATATAAAATGAAGATGAAAAAAATCTCCTCTAATTCTGTGATAGATTCATACCTAGTATATAGTAAATAATTAGAAATGTTATTAAATGAATGAAGGAATGAATAATTGAATGAATGAGAAGGGCTGTGTAGGGCAACATGGTATGAGGTCCTACATAAACAAAGACCAGAAAAGGACCACCTAATTTCAGTGTAGAAAAAGGAATTGGGAAGGTAAAAGGTGGAAGTGGAATGCTGGAAGAGGGGAAAGTGTTAGTTGGGGAAAGTGATCTAATTTATGTTATCTGTGGTTATGCTTGTGCCAGACCTGTATCATTATAGGAGACAAATTATAATATGCTATCTGCCCTGCATCTTTGAGGATGTGCTTCACTGCCATTAAGAATGGACTTCTGGCAACTTTGTTTTAATTTCTTGAGTATGGCTACTTACCCATATCAAATTGGGACATAGTGAGACATCTGACGCAAGCTGGGTCAATTAGATTCTCTCTTCCTGCATATGGATGAAATGACCTGATTGTCAGTTCTATTGAATTCAATATCAACTTTTATAGCAAATGATTTTTTAAGGCCTCCTTGAAAATTATCTTATAAAATTCTTTGATAATATCACTACTTGCAACAATTTTTAGAAAGCCCCCTTTAGAATTCACTTATAATTGGTATGATAATATAGCCTGCACAGAATTTCAAAAATATCATTACCTAATTGCAATACAAAGGAGAAGTAAAGGAAATAATAAGAAAGAATTTTATGATGAGATTCTATGTATTTCGATATGCAAATGCTAAGACATGGAATGCAAAAGTTACAACCAAAGATTGACAGAGATGTATATATGCTACTCCAAGATCATGAGTGGTGTTCTTGGTAGTGACATGATAATTTTTTGATGTAGTGCACAAGTCTTGGTAAATTCTGAACAAAATACTAGACAGCATTTCTTTTAATTTACATGAATGTTGTATTCCTGGACAATTTGTTTAATGTGCAAAAAAAATCTTTACAAAAATAAAAAGTGTAAAATAAACTTGGGTTCCAGACACAGTGGTGCACAACTGTTTCACACATTGCTGGGTTTTTAGGGTCCCCCAAATTAGTGTGACAACCAAAAATGTCTTAACAAATTTAAAATATTCATCCTAGGGGGCACTATTGCCCCAATTGCAATTTGTTGAATTAGCTGATGATAAAGTAGACTTACTTTTTAAATGTTGCTAGAATTGTAAACGGATGGGAAGTAAACTTTTAGTCTACCAAGTGCACTGTACAGCTGTGGACTCCTGCTGCTGAAAAAGAGTGAAGTCAAACAGAGATGAGAAAAACAGTTCCATTCTTTCTGAAGTCCTAGGATAGTAACCTGAAAATAAATTTTGCTTCTTACTCCTCTTCAACCTCCTTCCTCCTCATACACACATTAGCTTAGTTTGAGTTCTCTCATTTGCAGTTTAAGTAATGTGTCTTAATATTATCCCTCTGTTCGCAAATCCAGAGGAACTTTGGGATGTTTCACATTGACTTCTACTTTGTAAAGCTAATAAAATTATTTCAATGTATTATATAGTTTATGCAATTTTCTACAAGCCTATATGCCCTAACTGAGTTTAAATGGTCCAGAAATTGGATGCTTAGGACCCAAGTTGTCTCTGATTGCAACCAGAATTGCCCGGACGATGAGAGGTGCAAGGCAGGGTCCATTTACCAAGGCCTGTGGTTTGGATGTTTCCACATTCTCTCTTTTTAGCTCCAGTGAGCCACTGCTGTAAATAACTGATATCAAGCTAACATGCTTGCTACTGTATCTAGGATTCTCACACTTAGTGGGATAAGACTAGATAACATGAAGTTGGGAGTAGGACTTTATATAAATATCACTTTAGCCAAAGGGAGCTACAAAAATGATTTTTGAAAAAGCAATTCCACATATATTGATGACCTCAAAAACTTCTAGTTGTAGTATATAGTTTAGGCTATATTGAGAAAAGTGATTTTCCCCTATCATTTCAGTTGCTAAGTATGTTAGTAGACATTGATGTTTTCTATTTTTTCTTGAAATTAAGATTCATATCTGTCAGTTATAAATTTATATTGCAATATATACACTTCAAAGGCATTGTTAGAATCTTATGTGTGATACTTGTATGGGTTATATTTAATAAAATATCTTTTGTTTCCATATTTTTTACAGCTATCATCAAACTATTTTACATTTCAAGAAATTTGTTTTATCCCTAAAATCTAGAAAAGTGTGTTGTAATAGTAGGCACTTAATGAATATTTGTTGAATTAATTAACCTTTGAATGAAAGTTGTTTTCTGATACTGATCTTACTTTTACTTTACTGCTTTTTGCTCTCCAAATTCATTATGAGACATAAGTGAGTATGTGATTAGAAATGATATATATGCTCAAGACAGATTTTTTCCTTAGTTAAACCACCTGTTTCATTCAATACTCATTTAAATAAGGTGGATAATAGTCAATATTTAGGTAAATATGTCATCTACTCTGGCTCCTGAGACACTTGTATTATTGTGTAAAAGGGTGTTGGCTTATGAATAGTGCCACACTGCATCTAGGAATAAAATTCCTGTCACCTCCTGACAGTCATCAACAGAAAAGCATTTCTTTCCCAAATGGCTATTCTACTAGATTTGGTATATTATCTTTACCCATGAGTAATAAGAAAGAAATGATGATATATGAACTTAGAACCTACAGTTGAAGCTTTGCCCCTGGTGCATCGGGGTCTAGAAATTATATTGACTCAGCAACATGTTTTAATTCAGCACAGACAAACCAAGATTATTAATTTATATTTTGCCCAAATCACACACTTACATGTTTATATAAACTATATCAAAACAAAACTATTTTGGAGAAACACATGAGAAAGGTAAGGAAAATAGTATTACAACAGTAACCCACATGTAGAATCTCCGAGAGAATTACGTTCATAGAATATTAAACTCTGAAAATAAATGATTTTAAATAATGACTAATAAATAAATATATTATGGTAATATATAATATTTTGTACAAGACAGCCAAGTGTCTTGTACAAAAGTACTCAATACATAGTTATTAAACAGGATTTAAGTATAAAGATCTTTACTTTCCTAATCATGGAAAACTTGGAGCAAAATGAGTTGCAGCTTGATCACTGAAGGAGAAAACTAAGGTAATCCAACAGCCTCTAAAAAGCCAATTATGTATCACATGCTCTCTCTTTGCTGAGCTCTGGAGCCACATAGACATGGATTCATTTCCAGCTCCACTTATGAGCTCTGTGAACTTGGCCAAGGCATTTAACTTTGCTAAATGTCAATTCCCTCAAATAGCAAAATGGTAAATAGCAACAGTAAAATATTGGATTGTTGGAAAAGTCATGACGAGTTTTTCTATGTTTTTCGTTGCAAAAATGCATCATGGCTTTTCCGACAACCCAATAGATTAATAATTGTACCTACCCCAAATAGATTGTGAGACTACAATGAGATAGTTATGTAGGTACAGCCATCAGTGCTTGACCTTGAGCTATCCATCCATGTATCAATTGTTATTTCATTATTATTGTTAATATGGTATTCATGAGAGCTGGCGAGAATGAGTGAAGCATGGTTGGGATGGAAAAAGAATGAGTGTATTTACCTGTGTAGGGTGGCAGTTTCACCCTGGGAAGAGAAGCTGATGAGATGGCTGTGTGGCGGGAACAGCATAGACAGATGGCCACATCAAAATCTATCCTCGGATGAGACTTACATGTTGGTCTTTGCATGGCTCTCTGGTAGAAGTAAATGTAAGCGCTTGAGTTTATTAATACCAAAAGCTCTCCCAAGGTTCGTAACTGCCTAAAGGCACCTTTTAATTTTAAGCACTGAGAAGAGTCAATCAGCCTCTGCCTAAAAATATGCATTGGAATGTGTTTTGCATGCATTAAAACCTAATTTCACATCTCACCAAGTTTAACTACTTTTTTGCTCAACTAGTCTCAGATTTGGGGTACTTTATTTATTTATAATAAAGCATTTAGGTTGTTTAAACTTATTCAGATATTCATTAAATAACTATTTTGCCTATTTGTACCTATGCTTTCATCAATGTTTCCTTGAAGTATTTTAAAATGTAAAGGCTTTCATCAGAAACTTAAGAAAAGTTATATACTATAAAAAAGTTCTCTCTCAGCCCACTGGGGAAAAAGCAAAATCTAATAGAATGGAAAACTCAAAATTTTATTAAAATATATTCATATTATATAACCAATGGTCTATATTTTACATAGAATTTACATAGAATTTATTGCAGTATGTTTACCAAAGTCAACTTAAAATGACAGTATTATTTGTGATGATATTCAGACCACTTCAGTTGTGCAGAGTCCTTGTTTTGTAAGCCTTATTTGCTATCGCTTTGCTTTGTTCAGAGACTGAATACAGGGGAATTTCATCTTTTACTTGGTATAAGTAGACAAGCTGGTTTATATGTGTAATGTGATATTTCAAAAACGCTAAGTGAAAAAAAAAAAAGAATGCCTGTAAATCAGAAAACAAACAAACAAACAACAATGATAAGGCATTGCTGGTGAAGTTCCCCTTCACATTTTTCGGTGTGGGGTTTGGGGCAGTAGGGGACAAAGAGCGGGGCACAAGAAGGTGATTATAGCCCTGCCTGGGTTGGTGTAATTCATCATCACTGAGAACCCAGCCTTCTGGTTATGGGACTCAGACTGAAACTACCACTGAAATTTTCAAGAAGTTAGCTCTGTGAGTTCAATTCTTCACCCTCCTTAGTGGGTTATTATATTAGCATTTATAATAGTCACTTTTTTGATCCTACCAATTTTGTAAAAGTGTATACATACATAAGCAGAACAGGATGCCTGAAATGTAATGAGAGATTCTATCAGTCCTCCCAAAAGATTGTCCTCAGGATGATGGTGGGATTCTTTACCCTTTAATCTTCCCTCCTGGCCAACAATCTTTCCACAACTTTTGTATAGCTTGGTATACAAGAGGATAGTTCAAGAACAGATGAAATCTGTTCTCTCAATTCTAGCATTCTATCGATTTCAACTGTAGCTGTAACTAGTATAGCTATATTTTATCCTTTTACTTCTTTAAAATACTTGACATTTGGAAGACACAATTCCAGGAATCCAACATAACATGATGTTTTCTCTATTTTCTTTAATAGTGTGTTGATAACAACAGTGATATCTGTGTAGTTTTTTGTTTTTTGTCTTTTTTTTTTTTTACAGTTTTCTGGGAATTCTGTTTATTTATACAGAACTTGCACAGGGTCTTTGATATGCCCAACTACCTTTAGAAAAATTTGGGAATTAAATAAAATAGTACATAAAATTTTTCTTTTTTTTTTGAAACTGGAAGTGCCTTTGATTTCGAGCTCATCCCCAGGGAGTGAAATTACTGGCTTTGGGCAGATGTTAGTAGTAATGGATATGAGGATAGATGGGGCCACATATGAGATGCTCTCAATGCTGCTGTGCTGCATTAGCTCCGTTTTTTTCCTAAGCTGCAAGGGAACATTAAAGGTGCACTGTTGATGAGGGAAGGCTCAGGCCACGGGTCAGCGTGCATTTCTGATACTCAAATATAACGAAGGGCAAATGCATTCTTGAGAACATTAGCTGATATTTCTATCTTTGGATTAAAGTTTGTATTGCTGTATCACTATCTGTTTGTGCATAGATCCCTCAGGGTATTTATTTTTAATGTGTTTCATCAGTTTATTGATAAAAGCACATTTGGTCCCTTTAATGGGTGACTGTTAGTAGTTTATTATAATACTATTCCAGAGCTCCCCCAAACTGATCAGAGTTTGGCAGTCAGACTGCTGCAGCAAGTGGTTCAGTTCAGCTTGTCTTGGTGATGAAGCTTTGTAATTTGGACCATGAAAGCTTATATTTGCTATTCCTATTGGGCTAAAAAAGACCCATGGTACTCTCAAATCCAGTTGGCCCTACTCACCCAAAAAAACCATTATGTGGCTAAATGCACCCATAAACACCTATAGGCATTGAGAGATAGATAGCTGTGGGTGTGTTTGTGTGCTCTAGACAGAAATCTGAAATCTAGACTTTCCCTGAAGCAAGTAAAACAGTGCCTGTAAAAATAACAAGTTCAGCAAGATTTCAATTGTTTGTGCTATATTCAGATAATGGAATTTTTCCTGAAACTTTAAATAAGTTTCTTTTTGTGGATACCAAATACGGAGAATTTCAGGAAAAGTGTTTTATATGCAGTCTACATAGAGCTACTTTTATAAAGGAGAAAGATTTATACAAATGCAAAGTAGTCACATATTAATATCTTTAAGAGCAAGGATTATCTTAATTGCAATTCTGATGTATCTAGTTTAATGCCACGAGATACTGCAATCTACTTCAGTTAAGTAAGAGACTTATAAACTAATTTCCCAGTGTTTTACATATTCAGCAATCTCCACTGTCATTATTTATAGATGGAAAGAGGGAGTTGTTTCAAGATTAAATGTTAAAAGATGCAAACTAACATGCTCATTTAATTAAGGAAGCATGCAGATGAGCCTGTGGGAAGGATATCAACCTTAGCATTATGTTTTATATATTGTATCCTCCAGTAGTTTTCATCATAGTCTCATTATCTGAAAGTTCTCATTTCTTTCTAATTGAAAGAACACCTGCTCTTCATTTCTTATTGAGTTTGCTGTTTTCATTTGCTCTTTGTAACATCTCTAAAGACCGATTGCCAGATTAGATTCTCAAAATGGCTCCTTCAGCATCCTGGATAGGCAGTTATCTTGGAAAGGGGAAGTCAACAAACGTGTTTAAATGGGCGTCTGAAGTTGCTTAAATATGACCTCTATAAGGACCTCTTTTAGGAAGATAAAAGATAATATGAGCTCCCCATTATTCAGGAAATAGCCTGAGATTACACAGAAAGATGTGCATATCTAGCATGACAGAACAGCTGAAAAAACCCAAGAAGCAATTAGCATCTGTGCGGAGGTTTTGGATTTCAAACTTAATTTGAATTAGCTAGTATACTGGATTTTATATAAGTGATTATACTTACAGACACATTGAAGTTGGATGAGTCAGAATTAAAACAATAAAAAAAACCTCAGTGAGTGTAAACTTTCAAAACATTAAATAAATGAAGGAAGTGGTGTTTAGATTTTCCTATGAAGTAAGTGTTTTTAATAATAAATATCTTTGCTAAAATATGTGCTTTTTAGACTTATTTTATATATTTTATGGTAAAATGAAAAAAATAAATTTTCTGTTTAATTTACAGTGACGATATTTTATATTTCAAAGAAAACATAATAATTTTATAGTGTGGATCATTTGTATTATAACAAATGTTTTTTAATGTCATTTTTGGTGCCTAACTTTTCTTTATACATACAAATAGATGTTCTTTTAGATGGCTGAGCATCCATCAGCATATTCTTATGCCAAATTAAAAATTATGAAGGGCTAAAGTTAATATGCAAAAGCTTCTATTAATGGAATTAAAGAGGGGCACATTTGAAAACCAAATAATAATAATTTATGCAAATTAAAAACTATCTGTATTCTTAAAGGTCGCAGATTACAGCTGAACAACAAATGTATAATTTCATGTTGTTAATAGCAATTCATAGCTGCATGATTAGAATTGTTCTTTTGATTTTTTCCAGAGAAATTTCATCCCTTGGGAACGGTAGAAACATTTTTCCTTCTAGTCTTAGAAAATATTTCAATAATTACAAATTGCAAGTTTACCAATTTCTGGAGACAAATATAATATTATTTTTTGTAGATTGGGAAGTTGATGGGAGGTCATGCCAACCAACTTCTTTTTCTTTTTGCTGTAGGAATCCTCTGAAAATTACTTATCAAATGTGGAGAGATTTATTTCATGAAAATTATAAATCTATGTAGGAATAGGGCATTTAGAATTTGTAACTGTTTATGTGTAGACTGATACTGCAAAGCAAATGGAAAAGTACTAGAAAGAATTTTAACTAACATTTAACAATTATTATTAGTGCTAATAAGCCTATATTAGAAATATTTTTTTCACAAATATAAACCTTTTCTCTTTGGTTCTTCAAATGTTTTATATTTAGGAACATTGATAAATTTATGTACATTTTCTATATGATTTCCCAAAGGGAAACAAAAAGTGTATATTTTACTTTTGTGTATGTTTTACTTATGCAAGTAAAGTATGATGTAACACTTTAAAAAATCAAAACCCCTAGAAGATACTTAAATATTTTTAGTGGTAGAGTCACTCTTCTTGTAATTAGATGGTTTAAACTTTAAAAACTAATAAACACTAATTTTCCTTGTCTTATGTGAGCTTATCTCCAATTAAAAGGGAATTATTTTAAAACACATTTAGTATAAATTATGCTTGCCTGATAGAATCTATTTCCAACTTCTCTCTTTGTTACCCCTCAATGGTGGAAAAAGATGTATTGAATGCTTTTGTGTATTTAAATTATTAGTTTTACTGAATTCCATTTATTAGAATTCTAATTTTTATTATGTTGAGCATAAATATCCAGAAGCAAATACTCATATCTAAGCTAAGTTTCAGTGCTTTTTCATTCTAACAGATCGATGATTGGTTATAATCTGTTGCCCCCAAAGAGGGAAACTAAATACCATCTATTTTTTAGGTAATGATATTGAAGTTATTTTAGCATATTATAATATTTCCCCCAGTAATCGATGGTTCATTCAGCCATCGATGGTTCTTTTGTCCCCTGGGGAAATCTAAAGTCACAACTTTTAACATCTTAGTAGATTTACCAGCTAAAACTCTGCATCATCTCTAAGACATTTGTGTCTAATGCAGAAGATACTAAGACATCTTTGTTCTCTTATATCTAAGTCCATAAGTTCTTCTCGGGAAATTTATGTATTTAAACACATTAACAAATAACATATTTTTTGAGCTTTGGCCAAGGCTCTCAAGCAGTCCACATGATGTATTGAAATGGTGAGAAGCTGGGAAATCAGACCTAAGAAGAATGAGCATCAGCGACATTCCTCCTCAAGTTAAATAAAAACAACCACCACAACAAATAGCCACATCTTAAGGCATTCTCTAAGACTCCTTGAAAGAGCTGGGATAAAAATCCTGAGCTTACTTCTTAGCATCCTTTTCTGTTGGTCTAATTACAAAGT
>NW_017732510.1:372188-376364 GCF_001890085.2 Hipposideros armiger | reverse complement strand
ATTTCTATTTGTTTGTTAATCAGTCTGCCTTTTACTCAGTATTCAAGTTAAAGCTTGAATATCGAATCGCTAGAAACCTTATCTCAAAAGCAGATTCTAATCAAAGATACTTCCATTAATAGACAATAATCCTAGTTTTATACAGAAATGGAATCTGGATGCTTATCTATTTTATCATTCTAAGTAATCAGCCTGTTTTGTGATGTCTCAAGTAATGGTAGCAGTTTTAAAACTATGAGGGGGGAAAAAAAACCCCAAAACCTCAAATTCCCCAATGGTTTACCTGACAATTACATATCCCTGGCTATTTCAATACACTTTTATCAACTGCTATTTTTTTTACATAAATGTGGCATGGAGAAAAAAAATGCAAATGTTTAGATCTTCTTTAAAATAATCTGTTAATTACTAATATTATCATTACTATTATTATGTTTATAAGAAATTTGGTCTTAAAAAAATAGTCCCCTCTACACAAGCAGACTTATATAAATAGGGAGTAGCAAGAGGGACACACAGAATTGAAGGATGGTGTATTAATTTCCAAATACACTCAAACTTAGTGGTTTAGAAAGCAACACAAATGTATTTGCTTACAGTTTTGGAGGCCAGTAGTCTGAAATGAGACTTACAGTGTTAAGATAAAGATGTCAGAAGGGCTGGTTCTTTCTGGAGGCTCTAGGGGAGAACCCATTTCCTTGCCGTCTTGCTTTCGGAAGCCTTGTGCATTCCTTGGTTTACTCCTTCCTCATATCAAGCCATCTTTTCTCCCTCTGCTTCTGTTCTTACATCACCTTCTTCTTCTTCTGTCATCAAATCCCTCACCACCTGCCTTTTTTGATTAAATTTAGGGACCATTCAGATAATTAATGATACGTGCAAAGTCCCTTTAGTGATATGAGTTAACATCAGAGGGCCCAGGGATCAGGACCACGTTATCTTTGGAGGCCATTATTCAGCGTACTACAGATGTTTTTACTTTGTGGCTTTTTAAGATGGAGAACTTGAACAGAAAAGAGAAAAGGTTGGAGATATGAGAAAATCAGGAAATAATCAAGGGAACCCATCCCTTCAAGGGGCAGAAGGGGGTGGGATCTTGAAAAAAAAAAGTAGAGAGATTATCATTATAGGAGAGGCTATAACATTGTTTTCCAATGAGGAGGAAGAAACCATGAGGTGCAGCTGAATTTATAGTAGGTGTGGTGACAGGAAACAGTGATTCTTACCTGAGTGTTTCTCTTTTGGCTGTCACATTGGAGGCAGGATTTTGCTGGCGATGGAGGAGCTGTAGTGAGATAGGAGGTTCGATGGAGGTTAAAAATGATGAGAAATAGTTGTATGGATGATGGAAAAAATAATAAACTTGGGAAGCACAGAAGGCATATTGATCGGGGGAGAAGGCCTGATTTCTATTAAAGTTATGAATTGATCCATAGATTTTGAAGTTTTTTTCTAAATATAATGAGAAGCTTGGGTGTTATTGTGGAAGATTTGGACAGTTGGAATGATGATCCGAGTTTTCTAAAGGCAATGGAAGACTGGGAATTAGGGAGTTGAAACTTGAAATGATAGATAATTAGATTCTAAGCTGTTTGGGGAAAACGTAAAGAAAGGTTAGTGGGAGTAACTGAATGAGAGATGTAGGGATAGGAGATTGTTGTCAGAGAGTAGGAGGATTAAGTTTCGATTTTAAGAGCTAGAGGAGTCCCAGCTGAGTATGGACGTGGGTGTGCATGTCTGAAGGGGATTGGTGATAAACTCCACTCCAGATGAGGAGTACAAGGAGATGAGAGAGCATTGGGTTAGTCATTCTTTGCTTAGGTATTTAAATCAATTAGGAAGATGGGAGGACTTAGGTCTAGAATGCAGTGAGTGAAAGTGAGTGATTACAAAGTTGGTTCTTGGGGGAGTAATTCCCTACTGAAAAGCCAAGACCAGGTTGCAACTAAGGCAAAAAAGCAAAGGGTAAGTTTGATGAACAAATTGTAACTATAGGGAAGTTATTAATGCAGTAAAGTTTTAAAGGACACAATAGAAAAGTTTGGGAAGGAAGGATACTATAGGAAATTGGTTTACAGAAGAGGAGTCACAGAGAATTCTTATGGGACCGTATACTGGAAGAAAAGAGATCCAGGAATGACTTCATGCCATGTGGTGAGTGTAAGCTGTGGTGCTTTTGGCTGAAAATAACAGTAGATTTCACCTAGAAGTGGCTATAACACTATGAGTGTTTGCTATCCCACATAAGTGGACATCCAGGGTTTATACATTTCCAGGGTTAATTCAGCAGCTCATTAATGGTAGGATTCAAGTTCTTTCCATCTTCCTGCACAGAGATCCTTTCTATTTTGGCCATTTTTTCCAGGCTTGTCCCTTGGGCCCATAAAATAAAATGTAACAAGTGTTTTCAAAATACACAACCCAGTGGGAAAATCAGAAATGCCCATTTTTGTTTTTTTTTAAGGGTGAGTAAAGCCTTCCTAGAAACTCTACTTCTGTCATCTCCTAAAATATAATTGGCCAAAATTACATCATATGCCCATGACTAAACTCATGGTTTGGCAAGGTTAGAGAGACCACCGTGGTTAGCTGAGAACAATAAGTACTTACCCCCTGGGGCTAGGAGAGAGCTGACCTCCTCTGAAGCAGGTAGAGGAGCAGTGGCTTTGTTCAGGCAAACAGGGTGATGGCCAAGGGTAAGAAAAACTTGAAGCATGTGAGTTCGCATCTCTATCTGTTGATGACTGTATCACTTTGATCAATTTATAGTCTCGTCCACTGTAGAATTGTAATTTAACTTAAGCAAAATGACTATCCCACAAAAAGTACTAAACATTAGCTGCTACTTCTTGTCTTTATTTTTAATTTTTTTGATGCTTGGGAATAGGTATTTTAAGGCAAGCTAAAATTCATATTTCTTTTACTTTTATGCTGACCTTTAATTTTTTTTGTCCCTATAAATCAATGAAAAAAAAGAGATTATGGGAATAAAAAACTGAAAATTGAATATAGGTGTATTGAATGCTTTTGTGTATTTAAATTATTAGTTTTACTGAATTCCATTTATTAGAATTCTAATTTTTATTATGTTGAGCATAAATATCCAGAAGCAAATACTCATATCTAAGCTAAGTTTCAGTGCTTTTTCATTCTAACAGATCGATGATTGGTTATAATCTGTTGCCTCCAAAGAGGGAAACTAAATACCATCTATTTTTTAGGTAATGATATTGAAGTTATTTTAGCATATTATAATATTTCCCCCAGTAATCGATGGTTCATTCAGCCATCGATGGTTCTTTTGTCCCCTGGGGAAATCTAAAGTCACAACTTGGAACATCTTAGTAAATTTACCAGTTAAAACTCTGCATCATCTCTAAGACATTTGAGTCTAATGCAGAAGATACTAAGACATTTTGTTCTCTTATCTCTAAGTACATAGGTTCTTCTCGGGGGAAATCTATGTATTTAAACACATTAACAAATAACATATTTTTTGAGCTTTGGCCAAGGCTCTCAAGCAGTCCACATGATGTATTGAAATGGTGAGAAGCTGGGAAATCAGACCTAAGAAGAATGAGCATCAGCGACATTCCTCCTCAAGTTAAATAAAAACAACCACCACAACAAATAGCCACATCTTAAGGCATTCTCTAAGACTCCTTGAAAGAGCTGGGATAAAAATCCTGAGCTTACTTCTTAGCATCCTTTTCTGTTGGTCTAATTACAAAGTAAAAATGATTAAATAGTGTTAATCCATTAAGATGTCACTTCAAAAGGATTTTCCTCATGTGTAGTTCCATACAACATACTTCTCCTCTTGAAATAAGCTAGCAAGTGTTGATACCGGTGTAAAGTAGTTAAAATCTTTATAAGAATGATTCTAATTAAGAATGATGGATCTTAAGAGATTTAAGAAGCCCCTTGAGAACAGGAAACCTAGAACTAATCTTGAACATATTGTTATGTAGCTGCCCATAAAGTCATTTCTTAAGATCCAATAATCAGCATGGAAGAAACTTTAAAGCTTTTTTGCATCTCTTCTATGCATGTAAATGTGATTATTATGTGCAGCCTGACCAATGTACATACTCAAAACCCCATTTGATTACAATTTCTATTTGTTTGTTAATCAGTCTGCCTTTTACTCAGTATTCAAGTTAAAGCTTGAATATC
>NW_017732510.1:371003-371957 GCF_001890085.2 Hipposideros armiger | reverse complement strand
ATTATGGAATAAGTTGGTTTTTATAAATTACTATTTTAGCAAAATCACCTTATTCTATATTACTTTGGGGAAATAATCTGTAAAAAATGCATTCAGAGTTTTTGATACATGATTTATAAACTAATTTCTGGAAAATACTATTTATGAGATGAGAATTGCTAGTAATTAAATGTAAAACAAACTTCAGAATAGATTACAAGCAAATTATTTGGATGGGTTTGTTAGAAATTCTGTCTTAAACTATACCTGTCACTGGTGGTAATTGATTTTTTGCTATAATGTACCATACCTTATATTAGAAATAACTGATGACATCACTGGCTTGGATCGGCTGAGCTCCCCCCTCATCTCTTTTCCTGTAAACCTTGGGGATCACTTCCTTTGCATTTTCTTTGACCCCCTTACACATTCTTTTAAGGAACTCCTTTGGGCCTCTAAAAGACTTATTTTTCACTATAGCTATTTTCCAATGTGGTTCTGCTGTTTTATGACTCATTTAAGCAACAAAAGTGAATAATATTTAGTAGACACATAAAACTAGTTAATAGAGGTTACAAAATTTAACTTAAAGGTTCCTAAGATTTGTAGGACATCTGAAAGCACATTAAGCAACCAGAGGAAGTACAAGGCTTTCATCAGTCTATATTCCTTAAAGGTTGTAGAGTTTGGAGACAGTTACATACACTTCTCAAACTACGAAACATAAATTTTCTCTTAGAATAAGTGTGTTTTCTCCAACAAACTTTCTTATAAACTTACCTAGAATTATTTCTTTAGGATTTCCTTTGCTTTCTATCTTATCTCTTTATATAAAAATGTTCTGGCTTCTCTTATCGTAAGCCCCTCCTCTAAATCTTATTGTTCTTTTTTTAGCCACCTCTTTTTTTCTTCTTTTCACTTCTGTACTTTCCAGGTGAATGACGGGGAAAGCTTCTGCTTCTATTTTTGCAATGG